>NW_023339762.1:1125933-1134324 GCF_004916995.1 Morone saxatilis | reverse complement strand
GCTGGCATTCGGATAACGGGCGAGTTTCGAGGAAGCCCAGACGCCCTCCCGATCCGGAGGACTCATTTATTACAATTTAGTATCTATTTACGGTACCCCTCTCCCACCCGGCGCGCGCAAGAAGACCCCTCAGTAAATGCATTATACTGGTATCCTTGAGCGTGCCTAGCGGATGCGGTTGCTGGACTCATAATACTGCGCTCGAGTACCGATGCCAGCATTTTCGGCAGTCATCAAGAGCATTTCCGATCACTGGTATCGAATCGGAAAATCTAAGTTTTTGTGTGGTAACGGGAGGTTACAACACCTGAGGAATGGATTTGTACTATTGTCCTTTTATAGTTTTTTCAATAGTGTTTCTTATAGCAAGGCTGCGGACAGATAATACTTAGTATCAGAAAAGGCCAGGTTGACATTAGTGTGTTTTATGTGTTACCGCTGAAGACTAATGTGAGCCCTTACTGTCCACCGAAATTACTAACTAGTTGCAGCTTTCTACACAATAATTGTTTTGCAGCGTGAATTACCTGACATGCTCTTCTTTAATATGAGATGGTAGATAACATATTCCCCGAGTGTTAGCCCACTCCAAAGAAGAAAAATCTTGGAAGAATCGAAGAAATGTCCACAGAAAGGTAGGCATTTTTTGCAATAGGTTTCGTGTTTTGAATGAACCTGGAGCACTCAAGGTCTGCTTAAGAATTTATGTAATCTAGTAATTCTTTGTTCTTCCGTGGTATATTATCAAAATAAAATGAATGCAGTTAGTTTTTTATGGCTTGCTAAAGTTTATCAGTGTTATAGTTGACGAAATTTTATCCAGATAATCAAGCATAAGAAGATTGTTTATATGGGAACCTGTAAAAGAGGACAATTTTGAAATTTGCCAAGAAAAACCACATTATAAAAACTACGAATTTCTTATTTCCCTCCCTCTGCTAATCGCGTCTCAGAATCTTCTTTAAAATTGTAACATGCTGTGCCTGCTTTTCATAAACCTTTACCTGGATACCCAGCGTAATTAGTCTCATATATTGTTTTCGATATAGATATTAAAATCCCGTGCGCTGCCGCTCTTCTCCTAGTTATGCCCCCCAAATGTCTCTGTAAAATATGGCCTCTCCAGGCCCCCTGAGAACTAGCTTTCTTCAGATAACACGCAGAACGGGGAGCCAACGGTGGGAGTGGAGTGTCTGTAGTATTTCTGTTAATGTAAACAGATTACAGTAGGGAATAATACAACTACCCTTTATGTCGTGCTCTGTGTGATTAAATAACTGAACAAGGAGCTGGGTAGTACGCTTTTATAGAAAAAACTACCTGCTGTTGTTTCAGTCGCTTTTGTCTGTCTCTTTCAGCGCGACTGTGAGTGGGTATCTCAGATGGTAAGTGGTTGGCAAGTATTTATGCTGGTTTACCTTATCTAAGATCCAGATCCGAGATCTTCATCCATCATAACTCTCGTGTCCGCTCACAAGTAAGGCTTTGGATCCAGAAAATCCCAGGTACTCGCCAAATCAGCTTAACCAAAATATGCCCGCCGCGTAAGGCACACCCTATTCAGAACGTGTGTTCATACGCGCGCCGGGAGGAAGCTTTGCACCTTTTAAAGAAATGTTGACACCATAATATGGGTGTTTTGGAGGCCTTATTTATGAAATAAAGCTTTCACATTATATACCACACCATTTAAAGAATATGAACATGAAGCAGAAATGGCACGCTTATGTTAATCATAAATTAAGTCAACATTACATGCCATGACGCGGATGATAATATGAAGAGTTGTCGTCATTTACCATTTTTTGGAACTGCCAAATTGGACTCCACAATTCCAATCTCAAATGGGTTTCGACAGAAGACTGTTCTTGTAACCCTCTTCATAAACGAGAGTTATTATCTTTTAGTTCTCTTCTGTTGCATTTCATCCTCCAATCGTAAAGGATCTTAAATATTTTTACATAATATAAGGTATTTTTAAAAACATTAGGTGTGATGGCATGGAGAATAGTATACCACTAAAGGCGTCCTCCAGCTGTGCGATTAACAAGAGCTATATCATATTATATTTTTTGATTTTATAAATATTCTGTGTTATTCCTCTTTCTCAATTGCTTCAGTCGTTGTTTTGATTGTTCCGTTCTTTTGGTGACTCTCCGCTCCTTTGGTTGTGTTAGTACGAGATTAGCTACATGTTTACCCAAGGTGTTTTATGATTTTTAGTTAATTATATTTATCATTGTGAAAGTACATAGTCATTTTTTTTTTGTTACTACATAAAATATAGCTCACATAGTGGATATAGTTCGCGTTGGCCTTGATTTAACAAAAGCAAAAATATCGAGAAACCCAAACCATAGATAACAAAAAACGCTCAAAGTCCTGACAATGCTAAACCAGCTAAACGGTCCCGACCCATGTTTCCCTGCAACAGAATTCGCTGAGCGTGAGCAGCGGTCAAATTCAGTGTCCAATCAGCGTCATCCAGCAGACAGCTCGTACGAAGACTGGTCTCAGAATATAAATAATACAGTAATAGAATTCGATAAAAACTAGCGCCTCGTCAAGATACATCTACTCCAGACAAGCTCCGTGTCACGGCAGTAGTTGATAGTTACCATAACTACAGCGTAACCCAAAACCAGAACATCCCACTAACCTGAGCCAGGCCTTACCACAATGATAATCATATCACAGTCATGCAGGCGTAGTATGATATTTTTTTTATAACATACTGGTATCGGATCGGTACTCGGTATCGGATGATACCCACAGCACAAGTATTGGAATCTGTATCGGGAGGGAAAAAATGGTATCGGAACATCTCTACTACAAACTGGTTTGTATAATAAGGCCTGTGCTCGCCCTTTTACCCACACATTACTTTGGCTGATTATGTCTATTCTCAAGACTGTGTGAATGTAACAACTAAGCCTGAGTGGCATTTTATTTGTATTGCACATGGCAGAGTAGGTGTGCATACATCTTTTACAGACTTAATAGATTATATAATCAGCATGGTTGGACCAGGCCACGGTCATTTCCCTCTTGAGTGGTCATGTGTGTCCTGTCCTGTGCATCTGTAAAAATGAGTGTCATTTCAGATGACATGAGGCTAAGAAAACACTGCCCACCTAGTATCACTAACCTATATCATATCTGCTAATCAGAGGGAAGTAGTTTATGAACAGAGTAACAAACAGGTTTTCCTGGATAGTTTCCACGGTGCGACCCATTCTGCCCACACTCGCACCCACACACAGATGAACACACACACACCCTTACTGTTCTTCCCTGCCCTTTAGCTGTTCTTCCTCTCTGGCTGATGTTTCTCTGTCACCCACACAAACATAATATGTATAAAGATCCAGTTTTTCCTCTAGCCATCAACCCACACATTCTCTATGGTCTTCCCCCCCAATACACAGCTGTGGGATACACCTGCAGTATCACTGATGTCCCACACAAATATGCAAATGCAGATGTGTAAGGAAACACAGTTCTGTTTATTGCACAGGTATCCGTTTGACAATGTCATCCACTGTCTTCCTTGCACAAGCGCAAGCCTAGTAAACATGCTGGCAGGCCAGCATTCTCTCACTAACATGCCTGAAACTAATAGCAGAGCGCTCAAACGTTTCTCCTGTGAGCCCAGGCTGTGATCACATGACAGTGTAAGAAGTGTTAACCAGGTTTTCAATTTAGTGTAACAAGACACAAAGAATACCCTGCATATAATAACAACACAATTAATACCTCCACCACTAAACTGCAGCAGTTCAAAAAGAGTTGAGTGGCATCCATTTCCAGTAAACTCACTGGAACCGTTTAACACCTCGTCCTAGGTATATCAAAAAAACATCTGCCACAATTAGATTTTGTGATAAAGCATTTTTTTAGTGATAACTTGGATAGACAGTGTTTGGTGTGGTGTAGGTGTATATACAGTACACACAGATCTGCAAGGACAGCATGAAAAATGCTAAATCTGCTTATAGAAACAAAAACAGCTCTACTGGTGAGATAGCTTGTACCTAAGAGTATCAAGATTTTCTGTGAAAAGTTAAATTTAAATTTATGAACGGTCCAACCACAGTCCTGTTGCTTCCACCCTTTTATCCAGGCTGGAATTTGTATTCACATATTTTGGGTTTAATGTATGCATGTGTACATACACATACATACAGTAGGTTGTATTTTGGCTAAATACTTTGAGACTCTGTTGCCCCATTAAACAAAATGAATACTTCCTGGGATACTTAAAATAGAATGGAGCCATCAGTAATTTTATTACATGTACTTTTCCTGTTATGACAGGGAAGATTTTATGGTACTAGTATAAAAAAAAGATACTCATTACCTCTTTTGACACCAGGACAAACAGTGATAGTACAAAAAAAGGCAAAGGAGACATATTGAGGATCAGTTGCAGTGTTTTCTGTTGTTATTTCCACTTGGTTATTTATATTTTCAGTGTTTACTCAGGCTACTTTATTTCGCTCAACTTGCTTTTCCACACTTTCACACGCACACACCCACACCTCTGTCTCTTTCTGCACACACACACTGGTATGCTTCGCCCCGCCCTTTTCTCTGTCTGCCTGTTTGTGTCTGGACTGTTGACTTTCATGAAGTACTATACTATTGAATGTAAAATTGATGGAGATCGTATTATTTTAAACACGTGGTATGCAAGAACTAACTAAGTACTGATACTTTTGACTATGGCTGCACAATTAATCACATTATTATCAAAATCGCACACAAAATGTGTTAAAAAAATGCATTATATGGAGTATGTAGTTGGTATAATGTAGTGCTGCAGAGATGCCCTGGCGTACAAATCTAATTCTCCAGATGTAAGAAAACATGTTTGTTTGGTAGAGAGCCCAACAAATGTCACATCATCATGATTTAATGTTTTTTTTGTGAGATTTGTGATGCAAAAATGATCATTCCTGCCCTATCTGTCAAAATAATTGCAATATGATGTTTTTACCATATCGTGCAGCCCTACTTTTGACAACCTTAGCTGTAGGTACACTTAAAAATATTGATGTGATGATTTGAGCACATTTATCTCACTTCTCATGTGTTTCTCATTGACTTTGATTAAAGTGTGAAGCTGTTTATGGTGATAGGACGGTGCTTCATCTGATCTTAAACCTAATTCTATTACTTAACTAAGTTATTGGAGAGTCAGCTGCCAACAGAAGCTGCCTGAGCCTCTTTTAACTGGTTTCCTATCAAATGTGTGATGCATGTCAACTAAAAATACAGACAATGTCCCAGATGTTTAATGCCCAAAGCAGGTGCTGTGTCAAGTAACAGGTCACGCCAGATTGTCATTTTGACCAGGTAGGCTAACAATAACTTAAGGCTTAAGTTTAAAAAGATTAACTGGAAAAGATCTTTTTCTTTTCCTGATTCCTGCCATAAATCAGATCCTTTTGCGATGTTATGCAATCCAGCAGTTTTCAGTTAAATCTAAACCCATAGCAGACAATGCGAAATGTATCAATACATTATCTTTTTGTTTAACAGGACTTGTGCCATTGCCTCAAAACAAACCAAGACCTTCAAGGTGAGACGCCTACCTCCGAGGAGGACGCTGCTGTCGTTCTTTCCGCCTATCTTCCCTGGGGTTGGGAGGTTTCCCAGGTTCCCGTGGTGGCAGGGGTCTACCCGCTCCTCCTCCGCTGCCTGGCCCTCCACCTGCGCCTCCAGGCTCTCTGGGATTAGTGGGAGGCTTCCCTCCCTCAGGCAGAGGTTTGGAAGGCCTTCCCTGCGGTCCACTAGGTGGGGGAGGACTGGGAGCTTTCTTCATGGGAGGCTTGTCCCTGCGAGGAGGGGGCATGGCACCCGGCTTCAGCGGCATTCTTAGGGAGGGAAAAGGCACTTTTTTCAAGCATGCAGACTGTGATGGGCAGGCATGTGCTAACAACTAGCATGCCAACAGAGCACATGTGATGTTCTAGCTAATTATTGATAAATAATAATCATTAAACAGGCATGATGAGAATATGTATCTAAGGAGAAACAAGACGCAGATCATTTATATATACTTATATAAGTATGGCTGACTATGTGTTAAATGGGCAAGAGTTACCCTTTAGCTAACACAGGTGGAAGGTCTGGTTTGTTCTTAGCATTCCTGGGTGCTGCTGGACTCGGTGAGGGAGATGTGGAGAAGGATCGAGACCTGTAAATCAATAGTGAAGTTGCCATAAAAGTGTTATTATGCAGCTTTAATTCCAAATCAGATCACATCACACAAGTATACAACCGTTTTAAAACGCTGCATGATGTCATTTATACTCAAGTGTCAACAACAAGCTCCTTTTTGTAAAATAATTTGTGACTGTCATAACTTTTTTATTTGTAAATAAATATAATTAAATAATTATTCAACTATTGAAGGTTTTGTCTTTAAGCTTTTTTGCTGTTACCTATAGTAATGGTGCAAAATGATGTGAAATTGCATAATTTCAAGTCAAAACCTTCAAAAATCCACCTAAGTAAAACCCTGGTGAGTATGACATGGTTATATTGTCATATGGAATTGGTGCCGTAGAAATGTAAGTTACAGTGAATTTGTCAAGACAAATGAACACAGAACAGATCAGAAAACAGGAAGGCTCCTTACTAAAATGTGGTAGAAAATATAAAGGTAGAATTAAGTTTCTCTCTGCAGCAGGGGTAGCCAAGGGGCCCGACCACCAATTTGTTAATTTACAGTACAGTTTAATGACTTAATGCTGAGAAATTTGGCCCCCTTTAAAACTTTTTTTTTTTTTTTAAACTTTTATTGTTGTTTGAGTGTGGATTAAAACAAACAAGATTTAATTAGTAAAATCTAGAGGTGCTGGGTTCTTTAAACCTTGGACAGAGCCAAGCTAGCTGTTTCCCCCTGCTTCCTGTCTTTATGACAAGCTAAGGTTCTCCTAGCTCTGGTTCATATTTAACGGACAAATGTAAGAGTCATCCTGATCTTCTAATCCAACTCTTGGCAAGATAGCAGATAAGAAGATATTCCAAACTGTCAAACTATTCCTCTAAGCGTTTACTCACCTACTGCCCTTACACACAGTGATACACACAGACACACTTTACACTCTTTTGTACCTAGAACGACTGCCACTGAAGGAGCTGCGCTGGGAGGAGTGGCTGGAGTAGGAGCTGAATGAGGAAGAGCGGCTGCGGGAACGAGATGACCCAGAGCCTGTGTAGGATGAAGAGCGAGACGAAGACCTGCAAAACAAACATGTATTTAAGGTTAGTGAGCAGATTCTTGGCTTTGAAGCAGTGGTTATATTTCCAGACTAGGAGAGGGCATCAACACTGAAAATCCTAAACTGTAGCCGTTTCCATCCAAATGTACTGCACATTTTAACCAAATTTCAAGTAATTCAAATTTGCATCAAAATATGGATGGAATCCCGGCTAGTGCAGATGAATATGTAAAAGGGGCATAAATCACTTTACTTGTCATAGAGAGTACTATTCAGCATGTCGTGACAACTATTGAATAGACTGCAGAGACATTTAGTACAGACATCCATGCCCCCCCACAGGATGAACTGTAATAACACTGGTAATACCCTAACTTTTCATCTAGTGCCACCATCAGCCCAAAATGTCAATTTGTCAAATACTTTGGTTTATGACCAAATCCCTGCAAAACCAATTACATTATTATATAATATATATAATATTAGCATGCTAACAAGGGTAAACCAAGATGGTGAACAGGGGCACAACATTTGACCTGCTTTGAATCAGCGTGTTAGCGTTGTCATTGTAAATGGCATTCAAAATATTTATCATGACACTGTATCGAAGATACCATGACATATAATTTAACAAACTTTTTTGTTTAATCATAGCCACCCTTATACTAGGCACTGGGTCTGATTACAATTAAACAAATGGATGGCAGTACTAGAGAAGTACAAGAAGATACTTGTCAAAATACTTTGATTGATTTGAAGAGGGATCAGGAATGTCAAAAACCTGTTGGAGTCAAAGTATGTACTATGAGCACTACCATCCATTAGCAAGGCTGTGGCTGTTTGTTCTTTATACTGTAAAAATATAACTATACAATGTCTGAGCATTAATTGATTGATTGTTTTTATTTATTTAAATGCCCTGCATCATTCTATATTGCCTAGCCCATATGGACTTAGAGGACACTAAAGAAACAACAGCCAAGATGACACATGACAAATCATAATATACAGTTTGACGAATTCAGCATAGCGTTCAGTTCAGGCAGGCCACAAAGTCAAGCTCATCTCTAAATTCCAGCTACATCAGCTGATCACAGCTAATCGTAAACACAGTCAGCTGACGGATCAGGTGATTCCCGCAAGCATCCAATTGGCAAAT
>NW_023339762.1:1124173-1125833 GCF_004916995.1 Morone saxatilis | reverse complement strand
ATGGGACTTAATGTATCGATACTTTCTGGGGAAACAAAATATCAATATATATCGCAGAATCGATAAAATTGCTCAGCCCTAGTCTGAATGCAAGCTGTCCCTGAATGTAAAATACACAAGCCTTTACTTCATGAATAGTGGGCCTGTCTGAGACCATACACTTTAAGCTACCTAGTGAGTGGAGCAGTATTACACAGTTTATCACTCGAAACGTGGCAGACGGTCATTCCTTTTTTCAGTATTTCTGGTTATCGGCGATTGCCGCATTACAATTTTAAGCTTTCTCCTTTATTAGGAAGGTCCACCTGCAGTTCAATTTCTAGACAAGATGTTTTTACCACAGCAGGATAACATGAATTGCTTGCTTGCTTGTTTTTCAACTCATGAAAACTTATCTCCCCACCAGAATGACACAGGACTTGAAAGAAGAGTTCCCACCTGGAGGAGTTGGAGAGAGAGACAGAGGAGCCTGAGGGCCTATGTCGCCGCCGGCCTCTTGGTGGGGACCCCAGCCCGGGGCGTCTTCTGGGGGATTTGGACCGACGCCACGGGTCCTTCCACTCATCTGGTCGCCTCATGACTGGAACAACCTCCTTCTTTGAGGGAGGCTCCATCGGCCTGCTGAGAAGATTGAAAACATGGTCAGTGGTTGGTTAGAGACAAGTCTAAAAATCTAGGCATTTGGGATAAACTGGATGTCAGCATGATTTTGCCAATTTAAATATTGCATACAATGTCATGAGAAATTCCACCGGCTCATGTATTGTTCTAATTAGGGGACTAAGCTTGAAGTGCTCCGCCTATTGTTTTTTGCATATGCTATAGCTTTTGCAAGCTTTCACCAAAAAGTAGGCCCAACTGAGCAGAATTCTTCATATTATGCAGCCTGTTGGAAATTCAAATCACTCTTTCATCAAAACCTGATGAACCCCAGAATTCTCATATAGACCTGGACAAGTAATTCTATTATTTAACAGGAAAACAGAATTTTTAGCAGGCAATAATGAAAAGTATGTGAATAACAGGGAGACTTTTGGGTGGAACTTTAAAAAGTTGGAGCGTCACCTTATCAAGGTGGAACAAACAAAGGACATGAAGTGCTGACTTCTTAATAAATTTGTACAAATGTTTTTATTTATTCATTTATTTTTGCCCACCAAATTGTGGGAACAATTTTCATAGCTGTGGAGCAGTGAAACATGGAATTCTCTGAGGATGAATCGTTTCAGATAAAACTCAACTATGAATTCTGAACAAATGCTAAAAATCTAATTCACAAAGTATTTTGCAGGCTGTGTGAGAATAAGTGAGTGAGAGTGTTGTCTAACCTATACACTTTTTGCACTGAAACTGGCTTTTGATTCATATATAGGTGTAGTGCATTGATAATTTCCCCATTACTGATGTCACTTTTAACTTATTTTAATATACAAAGGGGACTTAGATGAAAATAAAAGGTCACGGTCAATAATGTGTTGGACTTGTTGTCAAAGGCTACACACAAAAGGTCAGGTGTGATGAGTCAAGGATGGACAAATAAAAAGTACATAACTTTACAAATATAGCTGGTATCTGTGGCAAAATTGTATAGGTATTTATAGATACACAGAGAACAATGACAAAGATCAGTGGCTAACATGAAACTGCACACAGAAACTCA
>NW_023339762.1:1117883-1124150 GCF_004916995.1 Morone saxatilis | reverse complement strand
GCCACATTCAGAGAGCAGACATAATTAAATCAGTTGGTATGTTGCGGTGGTAAATCACTCTGCTCACCTCAGACCACGGCCTCTTCTCAGTTCTTTTTAATCTATGCTTGTGTTTTTGTGTATGCTGTGTTTCACACCACTGACCACAAAATCCACCTGCCCGTGGCGTTTCGCCATAAAACAGATAGTACTCAACTTCAGTGTACAATGTCCAATCTCCACTAACCTTCATATATTCTGTATATGCTGCATTCTACGGTTGTTTTTGTTAAATAACAATAGAAGTATTACCATCGAACACCTCAGTTTCTGTGGCGTAGCAAATATTGCATATTGACAGTTGATAAAAAGGTGCACATGCAAGTTACATCGGCACTGATACCCATGTTTGATTGAAACGGCTCCATCTCTAGTTTTAATTATATTGTCTTAAAGTTTTGCATAATTAAGAGCATGGATACTTTGAGTGACAGGTGGGTCACTCCACCCAGGCTGTATGTATTTGCCAATGTTTGGATTAGCCAAAAGCTGGCGGAGTCAGGACTGTGAATGCCAGAGCACCCAACACTTTGAGCTTCACGACAGCTCTTCAGAAACCTATGGGTGACATAAGTTTTTTCCACCAACAGTCCAAAACTTTAACATATTCAGTTTTCTATGGAAAGGGACTACAAAAACCAACAAATATTCAGATCTGAGAAGCTGGAACTACCAACCGCAGCGGATGGCCAGCCACCGCCACTGCATATGACATCACAGAATCACATCATGTTCAGTATGTTTTTTAAGACAGGAGTTGTCCCAGAATGACAAGGCTGAGGAGACACGACACAGCAGAGGCGCTGTCTGAAACACAGTGCTACTTAGTGTCCCTCAATTCACAGTGCAGCATTACAACACGTTGGCGTTTTTGTCCCGCTTAATATGTAACTCACTAGAGACTTAAGAGTTAACAGAGTCACAGACCCAGGAGGCACAAGGAGGGAGGGTGCAGGTGATTAGTACTAGCAGGTACTGAGATGAAACTGAAATCCTAAATCACTGCAAGGGAAATTCCTTCAACGTGACTGCCCTAGCTGGAACCAGTTAATTGTTAGTATAAGATTATATATATATTATATTAATTCTATGTATCATCATGTCACCCAACCATAATGAAAATAATTAATAGTAATAACCAGCTGAAATGATGCATCACAGACATATATGGGAGATGATGCAATTAACCGTTGGATAATTCACAGCAGCAACATTTACTATTAATGTGTATGGGATTTTCCCCAGTAGAGGTGTTTATGTTAAAAATACAGCAAGATTGAAGTGTTTATCTTCAAACCTGTCTCTAAATATTTGTTGGAGGAAATGAACAAGATAACTGGATATGCCCACTGAGAATGAAACTGTCCTGTATTACAGAAACTTTGAGTGAATGCTTGAAGGTGCCCATCTCTGTGCCAGTTGCTGCCTGGTAAAGGCCAAGGGTAGGCATTTTGACTGGTGTGAGGAGCATATTTTGGTTTACTATTACAATAGAAACTGCCTTTGGACAATGTTCTGTGCAAACAGTTTAAAGCTTAATATCATATGCTACTATGATACTACCACAAATCTGGAACAAGCACACAGACTTGGAAGTACATAATCCTCTTCTTATACAAAATAAATGTGTAAATATTTAACATTCTCTGGGATATGTGACTAAAAAGGCAAATATCCCAGAGTAAATGAGAAACTCCACAGGTGTGATGCAAGAGTATACAATGTTGCCTCACCAGAGCACAACTCAGAGCTAAAAATAGAATCACAACACAGCTATTTTTAGCTCTTAGTTTAAATTCCTATCAATAGAATGTTTCCTTTGAGTAAGGAATGAAAAAAGGAAGGAAATGGGGCAAATAAACCCACAGAGTCCACAGAGTATAACAAAAGGTAATAGGATGTTTGCCAACCTTTGTGGGCTTAATGAATCAGCGTGAGAAGCCTTCGGGAAAAACACAACCTAGCCTGGTGGGAGGAGGCTCAGTTGATTGTACACATTTAAATTGAACTTTGCACAAATCTAACATCACTGTGTGTTTTTTAATAGAGAGCAGATGTTTATTAAAAATCATCATGTAGAGTACAGGCTTCAGCAAGCAGCGACTAAAGATAGATATGGAATTTAAAATCTCTATTGAAATGCAAAATACAGTTCAATTTAATTACATATTAAGACCGTCTTTTGACTAATCTAATCTTATTGATTTATTATAGCTTTCAGTAATCAAAACATAGATTTCTACATTTTTGTTGTGCCATGTAGCCTGGCAGGTAATATTCTCTAAGAGCTTTACGTCACCCATCACTAAACACAATAGCAAAATTTGGGTGTTGGCTCCCAGTCGTTGATAATAAAGGTGAACTAAACGTCATTATTGTCGGTGCGTCTGAGGCTGACGAGAAGACATAGTTTAGTTCCACAATTTCAAAAGCGGGAAACACAAATGCGGGCAAAACAATGGAAATATGTGACACCACTGGCCGTGTTATCAGTCATTAAACTAGCAGACTGAATCACAATGAGAAAAGGAATTGAAAGAAGGCAGACAGAGCTATAGTAGTGATTCACTGAGAGGAATATCTTGTTACATTGCATTCTCTTATTTCCTCTCTAGAAAATCAAGAGAAACTATGAGAGAAATTTAAGACAATGTTAGTGCATGGCTTGAATGCACTTACATGTTGTGGAACCTGGTTTTTCCATGTAAACTATGAATAGGCAGATATAAAATATAAAAAGAACTTCGCAGTGATCAGTATCAATACTGCTTCTAGTGATCTGCCTCAAAAACCCTGACCCTTATCCAGCTGGGAACCAACTTTTCAGGTGGTTTTATAATCCCAATACAAACATCTTCTGATGAAAGAAGATGATGAAACTGATGAGGTAATGAGTCATTTTTAAACAAGATGAATCATTACTTAATAGTGTTGCACAGGACAAAACTATCTGCACATTTCCTACACCATATATAGGATTAACACAGCAGTGAAAAGACTTACTGCCACATACTACCATGTCATGGTGTTTTATGTGAACAGAATGGGGACTCCATTTTTTAGGACTGAATAAATATTAACTATAGTGTGAGCAGTGAAAAATTGAGTGGACAAGAGTTTATTTGATAAGATAAAATTTCGAAAATAACACGCTTTTTCACAAATGGGAGCCAATCAACAGGGCAACACTTCAATACAGAATCTTCTATACCATCCTTGTATTATTAAATATTCAACTAGCTTAGCTGGCTACTAAAATTAAAAAATGCACTGCTACGTTTATGAGGACAGCAGTCAGAGTTCATCAGGCTCTTCATCAGCTTTCACTCCTTTCCAGCTTTCACTGAGCTTATGGTAAAGTGGGTAGTTAAGGTGTAAGTAGAAACATTTTCAAGCTAACCGTCTGCTTATCACCTTCATTATAACATATAATATAGCAACTTACATCACAGCAAGAAAACGTGTTATTTGTTTATGTTAGATAATGGATATTTAAAGTCTCCTACCACGCACAATCCTGTGAAAATGAAGGCTTGCTAGCTACAACAGCTAATGTTGGTAACCAGAAACATCTATAATCCATTGTCCGTTTAATAATCTTAAGAAAGGAAACTTTTTCTTGCGGTGGCCTTTCTATAGGTGAGCACTGGTCAAGGTTTCTATATTCTGTTGTGACCAAGAATGGGATAAGCAGACAGCATTAGCTTGCGCAGTTAGCTGAAAACTCTTAACCAGCAATGTACATCAGGAACTTTTTGGCAGCACTGAGTGTAAAAAAAAGAGCCACACTGACCTAACATTACCTAGGCAGTGACAATCAGGCTAACATTGCTAACAGAGATGGTTGTCAAAATGTTGGGAAGAATAGATTTGATTAAATACCAGCAAATTCTGGAAGCAAAAATCATTTGATAATGATCTAAACTTACTTTACCACCATGGACTACCTCTAGGTACTCTCTCTAAGGACAGTGTAAGATGGCCAAACCATTGCACATGCGACAATAATGTTATTTTTGTTCAATTTATGAAACAAAACAATGCATAAATGTTTGCTGCAAATATTATGTTCCATACCCTTGAGAGGCTGTACAGCTTTAAAAAAAATAAATAAATCACCAAAATGTGTTCTTTATTAAGGGGTAGCCAAACTTTTACATACAACTTTAAGTGGCTGAGTCATATCTGTCCATGTTAAAGACAGCTGTTTACTTGAAGCTTCTAAGTTGCTTATGGTGCTGGAGATGGCTGCCACCACAACAAAAAACTCCAATGTTTGGAGCACAAAAGACTAATATATAATATTACTGATATTAAGTTGTCATGAATGCTTTTCTGTAGTAACAGAAAGGTGGAACTTGAAAGACAAACAAAAAACTAAAGCTTCATGAGATCCCACCCTGGCAGTTTCATTCATTTCTCGTTACTGTTGTTCCCAGAAAGTAACACACCAAGCCTGACAGATATTGATAATGGAAGGGAAATTTTCTTTTGAAAATGACCCAAAATAAACAAACCATCAAGACCAAGAACAACTTTTTCTAAAACTAACCTAACACTATGTGTGTTAGAATATATTCTATACTACAGTTATGACGGCCTTAACAGAGTTAATATTTGATGGTAGTATTTTATTATAATGCAGTGTTACAGAGTTACCTAAAGTCCAGAGTGTAGAACTTGATCTAGAACTATTGTGGCCAAGTAACTCGCAAAAAAAGTGAAAAGACCCATCTAGAGCTAGTGTTAGGTTTTTCCATTCTGGGCTACCTTACAAACATGGTGGTTCAACTTGGCAGACTAAGGTAATAAAAACACAAATCTTATTTTCAGGGGATTATATATTAATTCAAATATACCTATGAATAGTATATTCCATTTCTGACAGTAGATCCTCCTGAATGTAACACACTGGACCTTTAATACACATACTTGCCATATTTGGCCCAGATAAAAAATGCCTTGACAGTATTGGAAACATTTATTGATTTTTCACATCAAGCCATTAGTAAAACTGTAAAATGTCATTTGTCAGACAATCTTTCTTCCTCTCCTTTCATCTAGTCCCCTCCTGTCCCTTCTCTTCTCATCTCCTCTCATCTGCTTCCTCCACCCCCTCCTCTTCCTCTGCTGTCAGCACTGCATGTGTATTGGAATGTAAACAGGCACAAACACTTGTAAACCATTGTCAAAAACAAACAAACAGTGCTGAAACTCGTCTGGTCCAACATGGGACCAGAATAGGACCAGCTTTGGTCATACAGTTGGCTGAGATATGGTTATATTTGGCTCCCAGATCTGGACCACCTGGGGACTGTAGTTCATTGCTGTGTCATGTTGCTATGTAGGATGATGTCACATTGACGTAACAGGAGTTTGTTCTTTTCTTCTTTTCTTCTGTGCAACAGAAGAATGTTGACACAAACATGACCACGAAGATAACAAACCAACTCAAGGTTAGATTTCCGCTTTACTTTACTTACGCACACAGATAAGAACATTGTATAACAATGCTGCCGTGATGCTGCTGCTGCTCTCCACTGACGTTAGCTGCAGCCATCAGGTTCACACCAGTCGTAGCTCTATTCTCACAGGAAAGTGGGATTAGTCAGAGACACATGTCATAATTTTAAATAGCCTTGATATTTCAAATCCTTACACAGTTGGATTTGGCACAGACAAAAACAAAACATCTCTGACAGGTTTAAAGAAACAACAAATATTTAGCTGTCAGACCTAATCCACCTGCTAACCAACACGCTGATAATAAACAGACTGTGGACATATCTGTACACATATATAGACATTAGCTCTCTGCAAAGTCAACAATACCAAAAGCTTAAGCACTCAGTGAGGAGGCTTAGGGTTAGGGGAACAGTAAGAGCTGCCAAGTTAGAAAGGTCGCCATGTACTTCTGTATCAGTGTGATTACTCAGTAGCTGATAGCAATCAGCTGATCCAAGTGGGATGATTTATGCAAGCTAGTTACGTCCTTTAAGGTTTTTGATTTTATTCATAGAAAGGAAGCATAACTGGTTACACTTGTAGAAAAAATGCCCAACAGAAATCATACAGACAGGACATTGCTTATAAAAGAGAAATTATATAAGCTCTTTTATTATCATTAGAGACTTTTATACTTCAAAAACCAGCTGCTTTTTCTCTCTAGTTGTAATGTTGTTTCTTGTAGATTTACACAACATAAATACTATATATATACATATATAT
>NW_023339762.1:1113688-1117858 GCF_004916995.1 Morone saxatilis | reverse complement strand
ACATATTTTATATTTTTTATTTATTTTATTTTTATAATTTTTATAAATTTTTTTATTATGATTTAAACTGTGTTGCTTAAACGGACAGTTATACTGTGCTAGTAATGCTAGCCTGTATGTTAGTGCTTTGTGTAGTGTAACGAAGTGTTATTACCCCTGCCTGGAGAAGTAGAGGTTGTTCTGAACACGCTCTAAGACACGCGTGTGTTAAGGAGTGTGTGTCTGCTCAAAATGTGAATTTAGTAGCCCCTACTAGTGGTGCGATACTGGTGTGAGTAAGCGATCTGATTCAGATGATACTGCAGGCATGCAAGGGAAGCTGATTATACTGATACTTGGGTCACCTATGGCGTCAATTCCTGCTAGGACACATTCATGGCTTTAAATAAAATATATATATATATATATATATATATATATATATTATTTTTATTTTATTTTTAATTTTTTTAATTTTTTTAACTAATTATTAAAAAACTACACCACTTACTTGGGAGGCAGGCTGAGGGGAGAGCGTGGCTTCAGTTTGTCCTCGTCTTTCTTTTCCCTGGCGTCTCGAGGAGGACGCATCCTCGGCCTCTCCTTCTCATCCCGCTTCATCCGGTCCCTCTCCCACTCTTCTTTCCGCCGCATCCTCTCCTTCTCACGCTCGCGCTCTCTCTCCTTCTCCCTCTCTCTCTGCCGGCGCTCCCTCTCGCGGTGATCTCTCTCCCTCTCTCTGTCCCGGTGGCGTTCCCGAGGGTCGCGGTCGCGTTCACGCTCCTGTTGAGATGGATATGTGTAGTTTTCTAGCCATAAAGAATTACTCTGGTGATGCCTAGACAGCACTGACATCTGTGTTGTGATCTGGTCTGTTGGACACCATTCATATAGGAATCAGCATCAGTTTGGATACAGTCCAGATGTATGACTTCAGTAGCTCTTTGAACTACATGGAATTAAAGACCTAACACTACCTGTGTTGGTGCCTTGCTGACAACTTGCTGAAAAGCTCTTTTAAAGGAAAAAATATATAACTGTTCTCATGTCTTTGTGCCATTCAAGTGTTGCCCTCTGCTTGGACACTTTACTTTAGGTGGTTGAAGGACTCACTTCTGTGATGAAAACCTTAGAGAGAAGTATTTGAGCAGACTGTGCAGGATACTCACATTGTAGTGGTAAGGAAGAGGAGCTTCTGTGTACTGCACTCTGAAGTTTTCATACTGGCCACCTCGCCATAGGGCCTCCATTTCATAGTCATAGTATGGATCAGCATATGGGTCACTGCAGAGGGAGACACATTTGAGGAATTGTACAAAACCTCAAACCTCAACCTCAAAGGTTACCAAGATGTTCATTAAGCAACAATGTTGGTTAATTTAGTGTTTTGTAACTGTAAAATATCATGTCTTATAGCAGACTGATACTGAATTGTGTACAATTCCTTTTCAGTTTTCCTAGTTCAGTTGAAATTAAAAGTCATGAAATGGCAATTAATTATGAATGCGTCAGACTTTTTAAAAGGAACGTACATGACTTTTTTTTTATTTGTTTGCCCACATCATATCAGAGTCGGAACACTATAAAAAGGGACCTTATACACCATTGTTGTTGCAACAATGTTTTCATCTCTGACAAGAGACCTGGACAAAAAAGCTGTGTATAAATCATTATAGGTCTTCCAACCATGACATAAATATGGAGGAGGGTTCTATTCAACACTTGCTACAAAAACATCTCCCTTGGGATACACAGGTAACATTTAGATCTGTCTACACATTATTGCCTAGTAAAGATTCAGGCTCTGACGGGGAACAGAACACTGACAAAGTGAGGTATTAACAGTTAGTCTACACTTACCCATATATAGGATCTCTGAAGTCCATTTCACTGAAAGAGAAAAACAGATTAGAATCAATTACAATAACAACGAATCGTATAATATTTAATATACGCAGGACAAGGAGAGGCAGACTGCGTTTACATTAATGGTGCTTGGTGCTCAAACGTATACCGTTTCCCAAATGTCAAACTTTGTATGGGAAGATGAAACCATATTATCATCGCCATCTTGTTATTGCTGTTTATATTCCAACACATGCATATTCAAAAAGTGCATTGCACAAATATTTCCTGGGTGTATATGTGTACCATATGTAAATGTTAGGGCTGTCACTTTTATTCAAAATTTGAAAATTAATTCGAACACAGTTCACTTTTAAAGTGTAATGACCTATTTCGAATTCAAAAGCACAACAGGTTGTTTGAAGTAGTTTGCCTTGTGATCCAGCAGAGGGCACTCCATTATTAGATTGACCTATGGCATGCCCTATTGACCCTTCAGTAGCTAGTAATGTTATGTTGTTTACTATGAGAATGGAATGTAAAATGAAGGACACTAGCAAGTAAAGCCATCCTGAGTGGAAAATCATGACACGAGAGCACGTGAGAAGCTTCTGTCGGCTTTGAACAAACCAGCTGATGACTCTACAACCACAACAAACTTGCAGACTCACTGGCAAACATTAGTCTGCCACCCAAGTGAGACAGCAGAGTGGAGGCACCACAGACGAGTGGCAAAACTTCTAGTGTACAACCTCGTCAGACTGCTATTATTTGGCACATTCAGCTTCAGCAGGCCCCTCATCAGAAGCATGTAAAACTGCCATCACAGAGCAGAGCGCATTTATGTGATTTATATGCAAAGATGAACGGATATGTGGCCCACTGATGTGGTAAGAGCCAATGTCTTGTCCAATAGTAGTCTTTATGTTTTTTTTTATTCATTTAAATGAATTGCATGCAATTTTGAAATTCGCTCAAACATGATTTTTGAGAAGAAGTGACAACACTAGTATATATATGTATAAACAGATGCATAATTATTATGTTTGATTATGTTATTCTAATATAAATAGAATTTTTTAAAAGGTCATGGAGGGAAGCACACTCTAAGGATCAGAGGTTATGTGTGAGGCTGCTGCTTTGCATCAGTGACACTGTGTCTTATGAGTCTTATTTTCAACTGACAATACAATGTGTTCAATGGCAGCAGATCATACTCTCTGATGATGCGGTAGCTGCGCTCCCTGAAGAAATCATTCTCTTTGTCAAATTCTCTCTCGTCCTCTCCGATGGTCACATTGAAACGCTTCTCCTCAAAGTCTGGCTCTTGCTCCTTACGGATGGTTGCCTTCTTCAGCACCTATGGGACACACAACAATTTGTTTAAAACACTGATATAAATGGCAGCAAACATGCACCACAGAAACGTGAACTCACGTGGAGAGAGATAAGGCAATGTCCAACCATTTTTGGATGTTGCACTCACTGCTGCTGACAGAAAAACTGTATTGGTTCTACATCCCTATTGCTTTGTAGTTGTACAGCATGATCAATACACATTTTTCACGAAAATACATTTCAGAGAGACTGAAAAATACAGCTTTATACAACATAATAATAATAATCCAATCAACTTTTAAGACCTGTCAAAATCATATTTAAGACATTTTAAAGAGATAAATGATTGGATTTTAGACTTTTTAAGACCCCAGACACATGAATTAATGAGGGTAGGCTAAAATAACATACCTCTCTGTATAATGCAATACAGTTCAACAGAACCACAAACTACATCCAAAAAGACAAAAAGCAACATTTTCCAAACTGGTGACAGGAACGGGTAGTAATAAAGTAATAATAATACAGTAGTGGTAATAAAACTGTAAACACTCCGACTGATAAGATCTTCTGTTTGTGTCATTCTACAGTTGCAGGTACTTTACACACTCGACAGCATGACAACCATTTCAGTTGGCTTAATTTTGTTTCTGTGAGAGGCAGTGGAGGTGTTTACCTCTTTGGCATGCCTCAGACCCCGCTCCCAGGCACTCTCCACAGGAGGCTCCACTGGAGGAGGGGGTGGGGGAAGCTCTTCCACTGCAGGTCCGGCCTAAAACAAGAACAAATTAATTCACACTTTCTCTACGTTTGCACACATTTTGTACTCTGATCCTTTCTTCTGTCCTTATGATTTATCAGCGTTTAGGTACTGTAACAATGTTACAGACGTCTGTGTACAATTTCTTCAAAAGCAGATATTATACCATGTTTTTACTTTAAAATTCAATTCAATTCAATTTTATTTGTATAGCGCCAATTCATAACAGAAGTTATCTCAGGAAACTT
>NW_023339762.1:1103190-1113588 GCF_004916995.1 Morone saxatilis | reverse complement strand
GGGTTGTTTGGACAGGCCTGCCCCTACTGCTAAAAAAAATCCTAGAGGAAACACTGCATGAGTGGTACTTGAATTAAGGTAGTGAAATTAGGAGAATGTTTTCATATATCACTCAAGTATATTGTAAAAGCCCACGCTGACGCTTTCCCTTATGGGTGCAACAGTGTGGTCTAAGGGATATCAA
This sequence comes from Morone saxatilis, assembly GCF_004916995.1. NCBI lineage: Eukaryota > Metazoa > Chordata > Actinopteri > Moronidae > Morone > Morone saxatilis. The sequence goes on along the minus strand of NW_023339762.1, from coordinate 1,113,404 downwards.
TATGCATTCTTGTAAACATCTTGATACAAATTCAGTTGCAAATTAGGAGAAACAAACAGCGAATTCCACAACAATAAAATACCAGCAGTGAAAAATATATTGGACCCATCAGACATTAATGTCAGTCCTGTACCCCCATTATCCATTCTCAAAGATCAGTTACTTTTATTTTAAGTCTATATTTTATATATATTTTTGAGTACATTGCTATAGGAAATGTATGAAGGAACTAAAATCAAGTACAACGGCTCCACCTGCTGCACAACAACTTGCATAACAATAGATGATATTTCTCACATGGTCTTCTTAGCAGTAATAACAGACATTATTACAATGTTACATTGTTATACATCTATCATTGCATGCGTATGGGTGATTTCAGTGTTCAATCAAAGTGAAATCACTAATATCCAAAAATCCAACCCAAAAGCATTATTTGTGCTCCTGTGTATCAAAAACGAGTCAAAGCCTGTTATCTTTACGGTTATCTTTGTCAATTATTACTACTTCGTACTGCACAACATTCTCAAAGGAAATAATTTAAATGATTTATATATTAATTTAGTAATTACATAGCATTACATTTATTTTACATATACATATATCGGTTACTTTTTAGATCAGTGTTTTACGTTTAAAACATTTGATCATCTTAATAACATAAAAATATAAAATAGCATTGTTATACATTAGATCATTCATTTCCAGAGACTGGGTCACGACGCAAACATAGGTTGCAGATTTTATAAACAAATTTGCAGAATCCTCACTAAATGCACTTATTGTGCCTTAACTCTTACTATATGCCCATATTTTGTGTCATAAAGTGAGTGCACATTCTGTTAACTCAATGCCTTTATTTTGTTTAATTTATAAAGTATGTAAAATGTGTATTGTTTCACGGATGAGAGGAATAAAAACATTAAGACGGCCTGTTACAGTAACTCTGCTTAAATGCATTCATTCTTATTTATAAAGTATTTAACATGTTTTCAATAACACATTCATAAAACAAACTTGTGCTCAAACTTATATCTCTTCAAAATGGCTGCTTTACCTGTTCAAGAAAATAAGAGGTGATACAGAAACAGCAGCAGCAAATTTGTGCATAAATGAATGTTTCTGACCATTTTCATTTATGCACAAATTTGCTCTTCTTACTGTGAATTGGGTCACCACGGATTGTCAGGTTAAAAAAGTGGGTGCCCAGAAAACTGGATTAGACTACCCAAAAGTAACTAAACTGTTCAGTTGACCGCTTTAAAATGCTGCTTACATCTTAATAAATGAGTATTTAGGAAAATTACAACTTTGTAAATAGGAATAGTTTCCATAATAAGTGTTTTTACTTTTATCAACTTTTCTTAAGTACATTTTACTGCAAATACTGTATTTTTATTTTATAAAACATCTCAGTAGTTATTACATTACACTGGTTATAGACTACACGGTGCCAACACACAAATGCAAATTAGCTACATAAGGTTATGCTAATTATATTAATGTGAATAAATGAATGATTTCCACTTTCTACATCGCCCTAGACTGTAATTTACCTTTGCTAAAGGAGTTAAAAGACTGTTGCTAAAGGACACAGCCACCTGGAGTGAGGTGGGATAAAATCCATGTTGTGTTGTCGATTTGCAGTCTCTTGAAATTACATTACGCTGGTCAATCATCATCAGTCTTACCCACTTGATATCTGGGTTGGCAGAGGAAATGAATCCAGCGCTATGAAAATTCTTTTTTTGCTTTTGGGCAGGCTGGTCACTGCTGCCTTATGCTGTTAGATTTGAGTACCCCTTGTGCATAATTGAATACACAGGGCATCACCAGCTTGTACCAGCGTACTTTAATATCAAAATGTGTAAAGGTTGGCAGGTCTGTACTGAACAAGAAAATGTACTCTTGTAGATATGTAATAGCTCAACTGTTTCTAAATGACATGAAACATAACTTTGCCATTGTGTCTCTGCAACTCATTGGCTTACACATACACAGACAAGCTCAAATCGGCCAATAACGTCAGTCATAATATATTGGTCGAGCTTTGGGGTAGGATTTGCTCTTGACCACCTACCTTTGATGAAAAACCTGCAGATTGGACGTGGTCTGATCTTCCTGTCCGAGGGATCTTTGACCTCCCCCTCCTCCAGGTCATCGTCCTGCCCACACATACAAAAGGCAAATCATGACACATTAGAGAGTATTTTAGTATCCTACTTATTAATAATGCTCAAAGTAAAGCATTTGGAGAGTATCTTATTTGTATTCCATGTTAAAAATGTTGGGGTAGGCATTTGGCATTATTCATTGTAGTACATTTTTAGAAATTAATCAATGTGACAGCCCTAATTTTAAAATCATCAACAGTATGTGACACTGCGCTGATCAACAGGAAGGTCTGTGTGGGGCATCAGGTTTTACTGTTGAGGAGCTCACATGTAGTGTACAGTAAGGTAACGTTGAGACACCGAGAGAAGAGCCCATTTCTTTGTCAAAGACAGTAAGATGATTTTTGCAATTAACAAAAACAGATTATGAAGACGGCTAGATCTTTGTTGGTACTCAGACAAAAGGTCAATTTGATTGTTGTTGATAGAACTACAATGACTTTAAAAACACATCATGTTAACACCAAAAGGCTATGGCAAAAAAAGTGTTTGTGTGTCTCAAACCAGTATCATGCCTTCATGACTGCTCATAAACAGCCACTGCATCTAGAAATACCACGGCCACTAGCAACTCATGCTGTCTTCAGGCCAAAGCCAAGATCCAAGCCTGATAATCAGACTAATTTGCTATTTGGTTTCATTATTGTGCCTGGTATTACGTTCATCCGTAGGGATAACTTTTTGGACCCCTCAACGTCATTATCAGTTGACACAGAAGCTGCAGTTGCTGCATTAATCTCATTTTTATGGACGTACACATTTTTCCTAGCTCTGGTCATCTTCGTGAGCTGTAAACAGTGGACACAAACCAAAACTGCTGGAAAACAAACAAGAAAGAAGAAACAACAACCATTCTGTCCTTGCTTGTGCCATTTTGACAGTTTGATCTGAGTTTGGTGCGTGGAGCTGGACGGACTCACTGAGAATGACCTGTCAATCATCTCTCATCTCTCTTACTTTTCCATAGGATTCCATACTATTAAGCTTTTTTGGAGCTGGCCATTACACAGAATGCATGTTTAAGACATTTCAGAGTTGGCTTTACTTCACCGACCCGGAAGCTCTGTCCATTATATATACTGTCTGTGGGTGAGGAACAAAACACAGTAGAGTACAATAAAAAAAGAATCTGCATTTGATGGAATTTACTTTAGCCGCCTCCAATCCACTTACATATGGCCAAATCCTGATACACTGATGGGTGTTCAGGATCTCTACTGTCCAGCCATAACTGCAGTCGCAATCCAATGGATTGTATTTTACAGTTTTGTATTGATGAATAACATAAAACCACAAGAAAAAGTGATTCCAGACTAGAGAACAGCCATTCACCTAAATGATTAACATACTAAGTAAGTACCAGCTAAACTGATCACTTACATCAATCTCTCCTTCATCGATCTCTCCGTCATCTTCATCCTTCTTCTTGTCTCTGAAGGAATCCCTGCGCACCCTCTCAGGCCCTTTCGAGTCATCTGTCCTCTTGAACTCACTGTCTTTAGGAGATGGGGGGAGGATGGGTTTTTTCTCCTTCTTCTTACTGCTCTTAACCTCACTCTCCTCCTCTTCTTCTCCCTCTGCTTTGGTATCTTCCTCATCATCCTCTTCCTCGTGTGCAGGGATGGTGGGCTCCTCTGGGACCTCCTCATCATAATCCAGTTCATGCTCGTCCAGCTCCCGGGAAACAGACGCAGAGTCATCATTCATCTCCCTCGCTCTCCTCCTCTCCTCAGCTCTCATCCTTTCATCCTCCTCGGCTTTGCCTTTGTCTTCCTCCTCCTCCTCAGCTGTCTCGGGCTCTGCTGAGGCTTCCTTTCGGTAGTCACCGTATCCTTCCTCCCCATCTTCCCCGTCCTCTTCAGCCATGAAGCTCCTGCCTTGTTCTGGCTCGGAGTCTGGGGACTGTGGGGTGTCAATGACTCTATCCTCTTGCTCCTGTCCTTCCTTGTCCTCCTCCCCATCCAACTGGTCCCCCTGTGGACCATCTTCATCCCCCTCCATCAGCATAATGGTCCCATCTTCGTGTCCCATCCCTTCTGTTTCTTCTACAGGCTCCTCGTCCTCTGGGTCAGAGACAAAGTCAGGGACCACCTCATCCTCTTCTTCCCTCTCCTCTTCTACTTCCGAAGCTCTTCCTCGGCTTTCCACCTCCTCTTCGTCCTCCTCGACCAACGCCTCTCTCTCCTCTTCATGGACTACCTCACTGTCTGAGATGAGCCTGTCCTCTTCTTCATCAGGAGAATCCAGCAGCTCACTGTCAGAAAGGCCCTTCTCCTCCTCTTCAGGGGACTGAGGGGATTGGGTAGGGCTTTCAGGAGTATCCATTGGAGAATATTCTAGTATGAACAGTAAACAGCAGTACTTAAGAGACAGTCAACACGTAATATGCTTAAAGAGCCTGAGCTTTGATAGTAAATACACTTTATCATGAATGAACATGCCATACTCCATTCAGGCAGCTGTCAATTAAACGTATTTACATATTAGCCAGGTTATATAGCAGCTAGAACAGTATTTCAGAACATTAACAAAACAAGTAATGAATGTAGACAACATATTATTATAAAACCTGATTTTTGTTTCCAACTGAAAACAACCTTGATGGAAAAATACTGAGGGAATTAATAGACAAACAACCTCAAACTGCCGATATTCAATACTATTCATACATACTCAGCCTAACCAGTTGAGAAAAATGGAACTGCACTGCCAGACCTTCAAATGGAGTTTGGCATATAAGAGTCTTCATAGTTAAGTACAAAATAAACTTAGTTATCTGTTTAGTAGGTACTCCTAAAAAGTAATGCAGCCCAATACAACAGTCCTGCTATAAACCGGGTTGATTCAACAGTATGATTATTCTGGAGGCTACGGGTTAAGGTTCTGTTGAACTATATTACATTAAAGACAGAGATGTTTCTGTTATCTAGCCTATCTTCACTGATAGTATAATAGTAGTAGTAATAGTAAGACCTGTCAGTGTAACTGTAGTACAAAAACAGCACCACAAACTGCCGCCTCCAAAATCACCATACAGTGAAATCAATTTTTAACAAAAACCGAACACTCGAAGCCTTTGTGGAGGCAGGATTCAAAGCAGGACTGTCTTATTAGGCTGCAGACTGACTTTTAGCTAGGTGTACATAGTAAATAAACTGGCACTGAGTGTACGTTCGACTAAATAACATCCAAATACATAACTGCAAAATCTAATTATTTGTTTTCAGACCTTGCAAAAGAAAAACTGGCTAGCTTGCTAATAAACTGCAATGACTACAACTTTATTTACTTTAACAACACCTTTACTTAATGAAAGTTAGCTTCCGGCGTTGCTAATTCAAGAGCAAATGAAACATTTAGCTATAGCAAGCTAGCTGCAAATGGTATGAGCTAAAAATTGTCTCCTGAGGATTCAATGGCATACGTTACCTATTTGTCTGTACATAATGAGACAAGTTTGTAAATACTACACAAGTTCACCTGCAGCGTATGACTGGTAGCACTTCTAATAGCAGGGTCGCGCTAGTTTGCAACTAGGCCCATAACTTGAAAATGCGAAGAGAGCTTGCTAACCGACGAACGCACTGCCCCCACCGAACAGCAAATCTTCCTTAACGAATATACACAAATGAACCGGTTAGCTTAAAGCCCTAACTGACGGACAGTGCCGCTTTAGCATTGAGCGGACAATGTAGCACCCTCGCCTGTCTTTCAATTAACAATGCAGCCTCCCCTGAAGCTAAGCTAACAGCGCAGCTACACTTTGCTAGCTGCTAACAACCACACATTTCCATTCACCTTGCCGACCCGGAGCTCTTTAAAGACGGCACAGCGGCGTTAAGAACTGCCCTCTCCAGCTGATATTGTTTTATACAGTCTACAATAAATATTATACGGTTTAATTTAACCGCTATGGAGGAGAAAATAGAACACTCGGCACGACACAGCGAGAGCGGCCATTACCTCAACGTCATCAAAATACGACAATCTGGGGGGAAAAAGGCGCCGCTGGGAGCGAATGAGAACAGATCTGAGATCAGTGTGTGGGCCAGATTGTTAACCGCTGTGATTTGGTCAGGAGAGCTAAATCTGACTTGCGTTCAGTGACAGCGGCCCAAAAGAGCATGTCAGGAACAACATAAACATTTGAAATCAATAACGATTTGTGTTAGATGTAATATATTATATTATATTACATTACATTACATTACACTAGCCTATATATATTATATTATATTAAGCTATATTATATTTGACTACATTGGTCTAAATTTCTTCAGCAAATGTCTACTGCTGTTACTTTGTATAATTCAACAGAAAAACACAATGAAGCCATCATAAACAAACTTAAATAGTTTGCTAATAAGTTGCATCAGACAGTTTTTAGCGATTTTTAATCATCTGACATAAAAAGACCCTCAGTTTTTAGATTCAATTCTTGTCTAATATCTGCTATAGATACTTGGTTTGTGACTTGGTCATGGTCACTTGTCACTGCTTCCTGACTTTAGCTTTGGTGGAGTAGCCCTATTAATGTATGACTTATGCGAATCCCCACTCATCCATGTATCATCACAGTGTTATATCACTTAAAACAGTCCTCAACACTAATTAGTGAATGGACTGTTTGCCCAAAATGATTTATTCAGTTTATGATTGCCTTTTGCAGAAACACCTTAAAATGTGATGTGAATGCTGTATTACTTGTCTTTTTTCAAATTCTATTGTCATCTGAACAGGAACTACCAGAAATCTCTAGTATGGAAGTCTTGTAGGAAGTACTGGTATGTCAGCTATTGTTAGATTTATTATTCTTTAGTTGATTAAAATTGTGGAAATTTTAGCCATGTCTTAGTCAAAGAAAGCCAAAAACGTTTTTGGTGCAGTATTAGCTATAATTACAGGTTGTATGATTAAGAACGATGGCTAGGAGAGGGTGTCTGATTGAATATCAAAGAATGTAACTAATTATGTACATTCAGACATAAAACATGTTTTTTTAGATTAAAGATACTATTTATTATTTATTTATCTATTTATTACTGTTACAAAGGATACTAAAAGACAGTATCCACCCCAGCCAAAGCCGTCTGGTATCTGTTGACATACCACCAGACTACAAAGCAGCTTCTTTCTTCAGGCTGTGAGACTGCTTAATTCAGCCAGCACTCCATCATGAATGATAGTTCATTTTATTATATATTTATTCATCCCTTTAAATCATTTTTGTTATTTGTGTAGCATAAATGGACTACAGCTTGCATTACGTTGCACAACCCTGTGTGGCAGAATTATAAATAAATAAACCCTGAACTATTAAGAAAATGAAAAACTATTACTAATCAGAAAGAAATAATCTCATACCTGAACCTCGCCAGGGGGTATAGCTCTTAAGACAATGAAAACTACACAAAATGTGATAAACAAACAAGGGCGACATGGTAGCTCCCCTGGTAGACCTGGTGCCCTATGTACTAAGGCTGAGTCCTCCTTTCAGCAGACCTCTCCTCCGTTTCCTGTCTCACTGGAGCTGTCCTATCTAATAAAGAGGTAAAAGCCCTCCCAAAAATGAAAAAAAAAAAAAAACACTAAAAAATATACTTGTACTGAATTTCAAGTCCAAAAACTGAATAGCCTTACTAAATTAAACAAAGTACCATATTTGATGAAAGGTTGCAATCCTGTTAACTACACAATGTCAAGATCTGAAACATTTAGTAGGATTACTGCATGAGTCCGATGAACTTTTTAGGGACCCTTTTGTTCTGCAAGTCCTGGTGTTGCAATCATTTATTTTTCGATCACCTACTTCTTTTTACTTAGAATTGCATTTGTGTCCACAGGCTGAAGATGTCCGATGCACACAGGAGGAAAAGAAATGTTTGTTAAGTAAGGTTAACTTGACGTTAAAAAATGAAATGCCTTGGCTCACCAGATTGAATGGGCATGACGCCAATGCTTCCAACGCCTCCTGATTGGAGGAGAAATTATTTTCTTCTTTATTGTAAATTGTTGTAATAATAAAAATAATTACTTGGTTGAAAGCCCCAGACTTCTGAAATTAAACCTATGTATTTGGATGTATAACCTTCCTTTGTATCCTTTATTAACTGCAACTTGTTGAAATGAAACTTAAATAAGTTAAATTAAACTGCCTCCTCTTTATTGCTAATTGTACTGTATATACAGCAAGAAATATTCATCTTGGCCTGTTTTCACATAACACAGTAAAAGACAGTTGGCACTGAGGTTACATTATACATTGCTTATTTCCTGTTTATAGCCACTAGATGGCAGCAGTGACCTTACACCAGCTAATGACAGCAGTTCTTAGATAAAGATATATTAGATATATATGATCATTTATAATATAGTAGGATTATTATTCATGACAGTGATTTTTTCATATCCTTTCTCCCCAACCTGGATGGAGAAGTGAATGTGACAGAGGTATAATAAAGTAAATTATATTTGCAAGGGGTTCTTACTGTAAATTCTCCTTACACATGGTGAAAAAACCTTGTTCCTGATCTGTTACTTAACTTGTCTTCACTGAATGCAGGGAGCATCACAAATACTTCCATGAGTGAAATCTCACATTCATTCCTACAGAATATCCTCAGATTTTATCTTGAGGCCACCACAAAGTGAAAATGTGTGTGTGTGTGTGTGCCTTTGGATTTTTGAGTTCACGTTGCATGTTTAAGTGAGACTTGTGGCTGTGTGTCTGTCCCAGTGGGAGATCGTCTCTCCTTAAACACCATGCAGCCCCGCATGTGAGTGGCACAGGAGGCTGCCAGGAGAAGAATCATCTAAGCCTTGGAGCATAACACAATACATGACTTTCCTCTTTCTAAATTTCAAAATAAAACTGTCCATGATCCAAAATGACTCCCAGTGAACATATTTTCATTTTACCTTCATTCTTACTTACTATTTTGCTTTCTCTTTTTTTTTTTTTTTTTTTTTTTTTTGGTCTTGGGCCAATTTATGGTATAATTAGATTTAATGCTTAATTATCACTTAGTGTCAGCTTGAGGAAAAATATCAAACCCTAAAATATTGTAAAAGTAAATGTATAAATAATTTAGGCACTGTTTAAAATGTACATAATTTTGTCTTTTGTCTTTGGGGTTTTCACAAGTGTAACTTCCAGTCCAAAATTCAGCGCATCACCCAGAATTAAGTAATCTGACCAGAAGACATTGACATTGCCCTATTTCCTAAGTAGCCTGTGCTTTTAATTTATAAGGCACAAGTTGCTGCTTCCCTCATATGTCTGTTTTAGTCTGACGGAGCCTAGAGTAAGTGTGGCAGGGCACTGTGGTCTATGTTTATAACAGACTACAAAACTGGTATGGGGAGAACCGGCTTTTTTACTGACAGAACACACAAAACAGAGGAACCAATTTATTAATTTTGTTGATTTTCTTTATCCCTGGATACAGGCTTTGGAAGAGGATTCTGGAGGATGCTGGCAAAGAATGCAAAGCGTAATATAATTTTAATTTCTGTCCTGTAAATGACGTGACAAATAAACTTTTTAAATCAGTATAGCCTTGACTCCACTTTATTGCTGTCATCATTAAGCTGGAAAGCAAAAAAAGCATGCCATACCTGACAGTATTTATTCATTAACTGGTGCTAGCAGAGATAATCGCATGCCCTCATTGCTGTCAAACATCTCAGAAGCGCCCGGAAATTCATCTTCATTTAAATCTAGTTGTTATGGTATCCCTGGGCATTCTACCACTTTTATTCATTTTGAACAAATGTTGCTATTTTGTAAATAAAAATTATTGACTGCTTCCACTGAATTTGTAAGTACCTTCGCTCAGTTGTTCAGGTGCAGGCGTCTTTATCGAGTAATTGAAAAACAAGAGCTTCAACAAGTAACATATGGAACAGATAGAAATGGGTGCAGAATGTGTAGTGTAATCTTCCAAACTCTTTTCAAACGACCATTTCAACCAATGTTAAAAATGCATTGAGGCTCCCGTACTCGGTCCTGGAATCAACAAACCATAAAAAATTTATGAA
>NW_023339762.1:1093418-1103165 GCF_004916995.1 Morone saxatilis | reverse complement strand
GCAATTTCACATATAACATGAGACAATCGGGAAAACATGAAATGCTGTGCTGTGGGATTAAGCGGCGTTTCTTTATTAAGAAAAAAAGTTGAAAGAGAACCACAAGAGGACTGCTGCATCTAGTAAATACGTGATCACTCAAATCTTACAATGACGTTAAAAGGGAAAAAAAAACAAAAAAAAAACATCCCCATGGCCACTAAAAGATTGATCGAGACCTACTGCACCTGTCCATATTAAAACTTGCCCTCTAAGCCCAATTTGTTTCAGTGTTGTGATATTTTAATCTCACACAGAACACTTAAGACTTACAGCTTTAAATTGTTATTAAGGGTGTTCTGACACAATTGCGATTCTGGTGTAAAAGTTGTACGTTTTGAACATTTGTAGTGTTCAAAAACATTAAATTCTGAGTTTTAAGTCTAAACCGAGTGTGCCAAATCTTAATTTACACAGTATATTTTCCAGTTGTGTATCTAAATTTGGTAAAAACATCATTTGAATTTGATCCTTTAAAATTCAGCTCACTTCAGCTCTTTTTCAGAAAAGACTTAAATTGTAGATAAAAGATTCAGAATCAACATCATATGCACTAAATGTAGTCAAAGTGGATCTGTGTACAACTTTTCAAAAACCACAGTTTCCAAGACGGCCCTCAAAAATCTTTCATGTTGTGCCAGCATATGGGTAGGAAAAACTAGGCTGCAGTAAACATAGTTACTGTTGCAACACAGTCACAAAAGCAGAGAACAGTGCCAGTAAAACAAATGCACTCCAAGCTCTCCCTGCCCACTGACCTGCATTTGCTGCTTTCCCTGTGCACCTGGATTCTGGCACAATCTGCTTTTTGAGAGTTGAATTTGAGAGTGTGGCTCTTTGAAAGGCTTTATCATCATGTAATGTTGATTTTGAAAAAGTTTTTAAATTCAGCCTCCTTCAGTCCTGAGGGGAGGAATGAATGCCAAAAATCACCATCTTGCACACACATTTAAAAGGATGGCTTCAAATTCCTGGAGGGTTTTGCATACAAGTTAATGCAGGATTACCCATTTTAATAATTACTTTGTATTACTAACTAAATAATAACAGGTTAAAATGGTTATATTATACAATCTTTGTAATGTTCAAGTTGGAATGGAGGTACAGAAGAAAGGAGACAGCATGAAAATGAAAGTGCATTGAGGCTCTCTTATTATTGGATTGGCGCAGTGCTTCTCGAGGTTACCAAGAATGATCTCGCACTCATTTCAGGCATTTGATCACACTGATTATCAGCCCACCTGGGCTGTGTTGCGACTTTCTGCTCCTGCAATATTGTTCGGTCTCACATCCTGGGATAACTCAGACAAGGTGTTGTCACTGACAACACAAACTATCCTCTCCACATTCTCCGCCCCAGACATGTGGAGATTCCTTGACATTGACAACCATGCGGCAGTGCTATGACAACCTGTTAGTAAGGTAACATGTGTGTGTGTGTGTGTGTGTGTGTGTGTGTGTGTGTGAGAGCGAGTCTGAACACTAGTAAGGGGGTGTTTGATGGAAAGATGATTGAGGGGATGGAACATGGCAAAAGACATGCAGTCCTAGTCGCTGTCATTTTGAGAGGTGTGTGATGAAGTTGGTGTGCCTGTGAGCGACTTGTTTTTCTTCCCGTCTTTAACTCCTAACCGAGCACGCCCTCCCATCCTCTCCCTGCTCCACTTCTCCTCCTCCTCACCTCGCCTTGTCCCAAAGCCCAGCACAATACATCAACGGGTGTCCAGACCGCCGCTCTGTAATAACTCTGCAATCTCTGGAGGAAATACTCCGTCACAATGCATGAGACAACATCTTTTTTTAATCAATTGAGCGAAACAAACAATGCACACTGACAAACGTTGCCAACAACCACCAAATACACGCTGAATCAAGAGTGATACACAAATGGAAAACTAAATTACCGTCACCATTTATCTGAGAACAGATTCCGTATTGGAAAATGGTGAAAAAAGGGAGAGAAAGAAGACAGTGGGGGATGGAGAAAAAGAAAGAAATGAACACTCAATCATTAAATTATGCCTATTCCAATTTTGTTCCCTTCCATCACTTTCAATTATTAAACACCGCCTTTAAGAATGAGTTACTTTATAACTACAGAAAGACCAATAGTCCCTAAAGCTGCATGTTACATTAGTAGACTATGTGGAGAGCAAACGACTTTCATTTAGCTTTACAGCTGACTAGCTTTTATGTCCCTCTGAAAACTATCCTCAGAGGCAAATGGTCACGTGGAAGAGAATGAGAGTGCGGGGAACAGGGGGGTTAAAGATGGATGTGAGAAGGGAGTATATCAGTCCACAAGCACAATGGCTATAATTAATCATCACCTGTGTTATTTCTTATCAGGAGATTATTTAGGGGAGGAGAGGTTGCGAGACGGGAGGGAAAAGGCCAAAGGGGTGCGTGGGGAGTGGAGTGGTTGTTGGCTGTCAGGTATGGTTGCATTGCAGCAGTTGAACTGTACACTCCGCTTTCAACAGTGTCACTCAATGATCACGTCAGTAGCTGTACACATTGATAATGACTGGTGGGGTTAAAATGAATGTGTACAAGTGTAGAGGTAGTAGGCCTGCTCTTGTCATCTATCCTACCTGCTAGGGGTGGGAATCTTTTGGCACCTCACGATTCGATTACGATTCAGAGGTCCTAAACCATTATCATCTGCTCGATGCAAAATTTTTTTAATGTACATTTCATGCGTGATTTTAAATATATATACATCTGAGTATATAATATCCTGAGTATCGCCAACAGGTATCTTGTCCTCGCTCCAGAGTATGCACCATCTCCCGACACCACGTTCGCTTCGTTTGTTGCTCGCAGCCATTTTGTTGCCACTAAACTTTGGATGTAAACAACCCGCACATGTGTTTGGTGCGCATGCGTGTTGGCGGAGAACCGGCAGGCAGAAAGGAGAGTTTTCTGTAGCGCTCTGCAGCAGGCGAACAGAATGTTGCAGCACGCAAACTAATTTAATTTTTAAAATTCCTATTATTAACTTATCTGCATTGAGACAGAATCGTTCTAGAGAGAATCGCGATGCATCGAAGAATCGATTATTTTTTCCAACTCCTATATATTGCAGAGGTCAAGATCCGGCAGTTAACATTACTGAGAAATGCAGACTGCACAACAACCCGCTTAATTCTGAACTGTTTTTTATGAAATTTGGTTTGTTATAAACGTGATAAGTGTACCCTTATACTGGTTACTTGTAGTAATTCATTTAATTACATGGGGAATTGTTGGGCCTTAAGTACAGTCTAGACCTGCTCTATATGAAACGTTTCCTGAGATAACAGATATGATTTGGTGCTATACAAATAAACAGAATATAAACATGATTTCACAGAAAGGAAGTTGGAATAATTAAAGGTGCCCTGTGGTGTAGGGGATAAATTGTGACAGCAGTTTAAAGGTTACTATTGTAACAGTTCTTTAAAAAAGAACTAGCAGCTTATAGTCCACAGTAGAACCTTACACCTTGTGTGCATTGATGTGAAAGAACATAGAACAGATACTGTTATCATTTTTCACCTTGAGCTATATAGATAGCAAAGCGTGTATGTATGCAGTAACCAGTCAGAACCAGTTATTAAGGGCAACATTGTGTCCAAATGATGTGCAGGTCAAGTTGCTGTGTGAGATGGTTCTCACTCACTATATAGTACACTATAATTTAATAGATTATTATACACTATACAGTATATTCATACTACACTTTGTAGTTTCCCTTAGTGTCCCACCCACACATCACAAGTGTGAGCTGCGGAGCTGGCTGTTGAGGGCAAGCCAGCATACATTTCTAAAGTTAAAATAAACATCACAATCTTCTACGACGACAAACAGTTTCCACATTACACTACTGAAAATGCTTGAAGCTACAGCCTACAGGATTTCACTTAATGGAGGCGAAAGCACCGCTTTTAAATCAGGCTCTCTTCCTTAATCCAGTCGTTGTGCTTCAGAGTGAAACACAGCACGCATCTGTCTTGTCGATCTCTTTAATGCAACTCCACATTTAGATTTAGGGAATTATTACTTAAAAACGTGACAGAAGCAGTCAGAGTGTATAGGCAAATTAAACGGTTTATATGAACAGTGCGGGGCAATCCTTACGTACTACAAATAATTATGATCCGTTGCACCACACAATAATAAAAACGTTCATGCACAGAAACATGGTACTATCAAAGGTGGGGATATGTTTGTATTTGTCAAAGGTGCAGACTGTATGCATCTGCAATGAAATGTGTTGTGAGGCCAGAGACTAAGCATGCATATTATGACTGTAACAGAAAATTACTGTGCACACTTTTGTACATTTTATACCCAAAGGTCAGACATGTTTCATGGTTTAGTGGTCGCACTGTCACGTGGTTGAGTGACAGAGAGGAAATTAAGAGGAAATGGTCAGATATCAAAATGTATAAAACGGATGCCAAGACGTGTTGCTGTGCAACGTCAAAGCACAGGTACCACAGGAGCTCACTCCCCTCGATGTTTAGCCTCTATAATTGGACACTGGCTGTGTCAGCGGTGCTGTTCTACAAGGAGAAGGAGTTCTGCTAACGGATACACCTACTGTGTGTGAATCAGCTAAAGGCCTGTCTTGTCTGCAAAGAACACACCACATTACACATTTTGTCAGCCTCTTCCAGTTTTAGCACAGAAAAAAAAAACATAAAGGAAGCCATAGATTACAGAAGGAATGCTTTGCAGCCTGGGGTTTGGGTTTACCATGCACTGCCTCTCATCTGTCCAGGGTCAGGTTGATATGATGGTATTCGCTTCAGCTCTGAAACATCATTAGACCGGCATCCATGTGGACTATTTATTACAGATAACATTACTGGGGTGAAGCGTGTGACTACTTTCTGCATATGTTTGTATCATAAGTATAATGAGCCCTTTGCTATTTGACCTTTTTAATGTCCTGTGAAAATATCACCACATTTCTGGAGAAGGAACACAGTGATCTTTTTCTTCTCAAGATCACAGCAGAAATATCAGCAGGTGAAGTAATGTTGGAAGTTGGATCCTGTACTTGGTTTGAATAAATTGTGGATTTGCAGTAATAAGAGTTTTAAATCAATAAAAAGAAACAATAACATTTTAAAAAGGGTAAGTCATTGCCTCCTGGTGGCTGCACCCCACTGTATGATTTCTTACCAACAATTCTGTATCTTTTTTAAGTTACAAAAATTATAACCCACCAATTCCACACTCAGATAGTTTTAGACAACGTGACAATCACTTCAGGTGATGCACACTGAGGTACCGGGGGGCCAGTAGCAACACTTAATACCGGCTTTTACCGTCTTGTAAATGTAATAATCTTAAGAGGAGCAGTGATTTAGTCATAATAACCTAGGTGAAGAAAAATTATAGGCCTTTTTTTCTCTTTTTTGAAATGCAAAAATGTTAAAACTAGGAGAGTGCACTCAGTAGAGTGTAGCTCTCTGCCAGGCAACAAATGGTGAAGCACCTACTGCAATGCCACCACAACTGCCACATGCAACCAGCAGAGATTTGCAGTTTATTGTATGGTACAATATAGTAATATAGTAAGTTTTTCTTATATAGAAAATCTTCAATAAAGTAAATAGTATAGTTTACAGTCCAAATTTCTCAATTTAAACATTGTTATTTATTGAGAACATTTTGTTGTTCATTTTCAGCATTTGTTATGTATTTTAAACTTATTTATTTAGAAGATTTTGTTATTTATTTTAAACCTTGTTATTTTGTGTGGTGCGTTACAATAAAACACCTCCCTCCTCCTCCTCCCCTACCTCCCGCTCACCATCCAAACAAAGGAGTTGAATCTCACTCTATTGTCCCTCCAGGCTCCCTCACACTCACGTTATACACCATTAATAAAACAGTGTCAGATAAATCCGAGACTTGTAACTGCAAGAAATCTGTATCACAATCTGAACATGTTGTAAGAGGCTGTGGGAAGTTCAGTGTAGAAAGAGAAAGATTGAAGGACAGGGTGACGCATATGGGAAGGCAGTGGAGCATCAAAGGTCTGTTAGAGACGATGGACAAACAGTAACAGATTCAAAGGGTTTCATTTATAACAGAAACAGGTTTAATGTCCAGAATATAACTTCTTTATAAAGTCATGATGCACACTCCGGAACAGTAAATCCCAGTATGCACCTTTAACATCAAAGATGGCAGCAACTGTACTAAACACAGGGATTACTCTTGTATCATGGATCATTACATATGTGTGGAATCAATCTGCAGATGCTCCGGTTTAAGATGACAAAGGCCAAAATGTGGCCTGCAACAGCCAGAGGTTGTTGATCACTTAGCGGTATAAAACAGAGCAGTCAAAAAAATTGGTTTTGTTAAGATTGTGAGTCACTGCAACCACAAGAGGTTTTTCAGCATACAGTCATGAATGCGCACAAAAAATATGAGTCTGATTGCTCCAGTAGTATGTGAGATTGGCTGCAGACAGATATACACAGGGACACACAAATGCATGTAATAAAAAACCCAGAGACCCTCTCTCTGACTGCTCAGCCTGAGGAAAAGAAGCCATTATTGCCAGGATTGCCTTCAGGGTCGCGTAACAGCCGGGACAGAAAGCCGTCAAGAAGGCACTTCTCTGAGGCAACGGATACGGGGGCATCATCACCACGCTGTTAAGAGGGGAATCATGGCCTCTACATTTCCATCAGATCACACACACAGTCAGAGACGAGAACGGGGTCAAGTGTGACTAAAGCTATCGCACAGCAATTACTTGATAGATAAGATGTGATGTAACAACAAGAAAGGAGAGTGCAGAAGGGGTTAATGGGAAAGGGGGCAAGTGTGGCGTGAGGCACAGACCTGCTTCCTGGAGGAGACCGCGCTCTTTGGCCGGCCCTGGCGACCCCCCTTCCCTGCTACAGAGGCTTCCCGGCAGCTCCGCCGCAGCGTGGTGTCGGGATGGTTGGGCAGAGGGCTGGAGGTATGCAAGCAAGCATGTTAGAGCATTCACGCCACATCAGAATAGCAGCTGGGTTTGGTTTCTAGAGTAAATTAAGGTGGCTGGGTTTAACAGTGCTGCAGGGTTTCTTTACGGGTCTCAAAGTCTTGCAAAAAGGCTCAGCTGATATTGGTTTGTGAATTAGAACAGCCATTTAAGGTCCTGTGGGTAACATTTAGGAGGATCTATTGGCAGTCCCCAATATTGAACCACCATGTTTTTACAGTAGCCCAGTTAACTGTAAACTGCACCTTCACCATTAGGTGCTACTAAAACCTACACACTGGTCCTTTAATATTCTATGTCAGTAGAATCAGGAGCAATTTGGGGTTCAGTCAAGGATACTTCGACACCGCTGGCAGGGAGGCCGGGGGGAGCAGGGATCAAACCAACAAACTTCCGATTGGGGGACGACCCACTCTGCCTCTGAGCCACAGCCGCCCCAGGGCAATTTAGATGTCAGATGTCAATTTGTAAATGTCATTAATGTATTTAAAGACAGCCTTCATATTGGCCGGTAAATCAATCTTAAAGGGGTACTCCAATCTCCAGCAGTTTAATATTGCAACTTCATAAAGTTAAATGACTCACAAATATTTGAAAAGCTTAGATATTTTTAAAAAAGTTTTAGAATTAAAAAAAAAAAAGAATGGTCAAACCAAAGCAGCAGAGTGACAGTTATAGGTGAATCTCCAACACCACTGGATCTTATTTGACCCCCTGCCTGGTAATTGCCCATGTCTTGCAAACTCCATACCTCCAGTTTGTTACAGGGTTTTGCTCCAGCTCAGGTTACAATGTTGCCATGGAAATGGCAGAGTAATATTTTTAGTGTGGTGTGCTGTCATGCTGTTTTGATTACTCAGTCAGATTGCTTGATCATAACTACTTTCAATTTTACAAATATATAAATTTTATTTGTATAGCGCCAAGTCATAACAAAAGATTATTAATTTTCACTGGGAAGCTGCTGTGTTTTTGTACAGTTATGAGTGAGGAATGGCCCCCAGAAAGAGAGCCATGCTGTTTCTAGCTAGCTAATTAATAAATCTTATGTATCGCTAAAAGTTGAAGACTGATTGATGGGTGGTTGAAATTATTGGTTGAAAGTGGTTGGTTCATCCTTTCATAAGCATCATCACATTTTGTTTTACATCAAGACAAATTATTGGATTGGCATACATTGTTAAATATGGGTGCAGTGTGACTGGGGATGTAAAGGGTTAAAAGGGCATTTTTCATGTCATCTGGATTTATAAATGTATTCTGAAAGAGCTTTTATAGTACCTGAGGTAGAGGATCCGTGCTATCAGGCCATACAGCACGATGGCGAGGAGCAGTGGGATGACATAGAAAATGGCGAAGTCGATGAGGTAGATGGGCAGGTAGAGCTCCCGTTTCACTTTGTAGCCACACTGGACATGTCCATCCTGGCTGACCTGAATGCCACACAGTTATTACAGAGATCACAGGCTGGCTATGGGCTCAGATGCACATAACATCTCAACATAATAATACTACTCTTAGAAAAGGCAGTGCGCTCTTAAAAAGCTTTTCACATTCATCTGCAGTTCAATCAGTATTTGTCTTGGTTATCACAAATGTTCATGACTCATGTACTCACTGAAACTACTATTGTCTTTGTTTTTGAGTATAACCTAGAAAGTGATTGTGGCCGCAGTACACAAATACTTATCCCATGCCTTCTTTTGAAATCAGTAGTGGAACTGCTGCAGCCCTCAGCCAGTAAACACACTGAAAATGTATTTCTCTAACCTGAATGTCCAGCAGGAAAAACCACAGCATGCAGTAGACGCAGGTGAAGATCCAAACCCCCGCAATGATCCGCTTTGCCCGGGACACTGTGCACACTGTCTGAGCCTTCATTGGATGACAGATAGCTATGTACCTGCATGCAAAGAGGAAATGGGGCATTAACAGTCTAGATATGGAGTTTTTTCTAAGCATTTTTAAAGTCAAGTTTATTTAATCAGTGACTGCCTGGAAGGTGTTAAAAACACATTCAGAAATCTAAAACACTACAGCATTTGATTTAAAATACTGCAGCTTGGTCAGTGGCCCTACCTTTTAAAATATGATGCTGTTGGTATCCTCTTATCAGGTCTGCTCATATAGGGCTCAGCAGTCAAGTTAGCAACAATTAATATGGAATGTCCAGTTAGACTTTCAAAATAAAGCTTGTTGAGAAATATTTCATTTTGTTGCACTACTTCATAACTTATTTAGAAAAAGTGATCCAAATTCACATTAAATGCATTAAATCATTTGTTCCCTCTTTTTTTAAACGGCTTTTCTAATGCAAACTTCAGAATGAGCATCAAAATGCATTGATGGAAACATCTAGTGTAACAATACTTCCTCCTTTACTCCTGTCATAATTTCTGCAGCCACTAGAGGGCTTTGTCACTTTAACATGGTATAGTCCTCGAACATCAACTGTTATGTGTGGGTGGTGGTTTCTGTAAAAAAAACTATATATTTTTAAAATCAAAATAAGCTAAATGGCCATAATAGCTTGGATCAGCATCACTCACCCCTTTTCCACTGAGGCAGTTTGATGGCCGTTTTGGAGCCGGTGCCAAAATCTCAAACTCTAAGATAGGAAAAATGGTTCCAGCACAGCACCAACACTTTGCTTACGTCAGCGGCTGTGGGCACCTTGTGACCAACCAGCTATGTATTTATTAGCTGTT
>NW_023339762.1:1091156-1093318 GCF_004916995.1 Morone saxatilis | reverse complement strand
ATAATTTTGTTCAGTGTATATAATTTAAGTAATTTATTACAAGCTAAAGAAAACTACATTGTGCATAATTTTGTTTAAATTATTACTAAAACTAATAAATAACAAATTCACTCATTAATTACAGTTGCATGCATTATTAATAAAATATCTATATATTTTTTAAAATCTAATTTTGTCTGAGCCCGACGCAAGCCCGACCTATGGCAGTTTTTCTGGTCCGAACCTGCTGGATCGTGTCTGGTCCAATTGAGTTCAGGCAGAGAATCAAATCTCTAAGTTGAACCAACACTAGCACCAGCCCAGAACTAGCACTGGGTTTGGTGGAAAGGGGATAACTGACTCCCTCACCTTGTTTATGTAGAGGGTAAGGTAAAACACTTCTGTAACATATACAAATTAAAAGTCAAAGCATCGTCCAGTTAACCCTTTATCGGGCGGGAAACCATATATCGTCACTTCCTTATGACGGTTCTATGGCATATCAATAAATAACTCAAAGTTGGCTTACCTCTCCACAGTGAAGGCGGTGATGGAGCAAGAGGACACGTTGATGCCCAGATACTGAAGGTAGGTGATGCCCAGGCAGCCAGCATGGCCAAAAACCCACGTGCCTGTCAGACTGTCTGACACGTTGGGAAGCCCAGCTGCCACCAGCACCGTCAGGTCGGCTATGGCCAGGCTGACCAGGTAGCAGTTGGTGGGTGTCCTCATGTGGCGTGTGGTGAGGACCACAAGGACCACCATGATGTTGCCCACGATGCCCACGCCACACACCAGCAGGACCAGGAACACAGACACCGTCTTGTACTCCAGCGTCTCGGAGACGACGACGCTAGGACTCAGAGAGATGTTGGTTGGGGTGTCGATTCTGGAGCTCACGTTGTCATTCATGTCTGCTAACAACTGGCTTTTTTTATTCCCCAAGTGTTTGTTAATCAAAAGTAGCGTTCATTTGATTAAAGCTAAGTGATGAGGGGCTGGAATCTGAATTGTCGCCATGTTTTTTCCTCTTCATTTAGAGCATTACCTTTCATTTAAAGCCAGTCCAGTTATAAATAGCATATGGTATTTACTGTTTTGAACCTTTAACATCTCATCATGAGAAGGGGAAATAAGCACTGTCCTTTGATATTTGCTCTTGTCTTTCACCTTCACCGTCCTCACCGTCTTCGATTTAACTAATGAAGAAGAGTGAAAAAAAACGTTGAATAAAATTACCCCAGGACTTCCAAACACCACTCAAGCCCCTTTTGAGTCACCTAGAAATAGAAAATACGTTCAATTAATTAGACAAAGAGGGAATTGAATTGACAACTGTACTTTTATACATCAATATCAAACAAACATTAACACATACACAGAATTCCTCTCTGTGGCTCCCCCAGGTAATCTGCACTTACACTTGATCAATGCTGCTCAGAAGCAATACTGCTCATGCAATCAGGTAATGGTTAAAACTAAAGGGGGAAAATGAAAGGGCAATGCTAGCTGATGGTTTCAAATGGCACTGACATGGATAGCATGTCATTTTAGAAATAATGTAAGGGAAAGACTAGAATTGAGTTCATTTTTCTCTCGAGTATTGTTTTAGATCATGAGATATCTTGTGTACACATACTGCCCTGAGGGTGATGCTAGAGTAAAACTCATGGAGTGTCCAAAGGTTTCATCCTCTAGTGCAGTGGTTAACAACCTGTTTAGTAAGGTGTAACCCCCACAGCCCAGCCTGACTCAAGTACCCTTTTATCAACACCACTGTTCAACAACTGACATGTTTGCTTGGTTTGGTCAGGTTTGCATGTCAAAGGTGAAATAGTTGGGAGTAAGGCTCTCTGATCAATGAAAGTTATTTATCATGTTATAGCTTAGTGGGCTAGTTAGCTAGCTAAGCTCAACATTAATCACTAGCTAGTTAACCTGATAGCTAATATTAGCAAAATGCTGGCTAACTAGCTAGCAAACCATGTGTCTCAGAGTTAGTCTGTTGTTCCACAACCAGGACGGAACCCGCACTGTTCCTCTTCGATCAAAGGTTCGACAATCAACCGAACCCTCCTTTCCAGCACCTTAGAGTAAATTTTCCCAGGGAGGCTGAGTAGTGTGATGCCTCTGTAGTTTGCACACACCCTCTGGTCCCCCTTTTTAAATAGGGGAACCACCAC
>NW_023339762.1:1090036-1091131 GCF_004916995.1 Morone saxatilis | reverse complement strand
GTGGTAAACGCTTCTGTGTTTACCCAACTATCTCATTGGTCAGAATGGCTGCTGGTGTGTAAAAAAGCCTATTATTAATAAAGCAACTATCTGTGCTTTTCAAGTCTTTGGTACTAAGCTAGCTAAAAAAGTTCTGGGACATAGCTGTGTTCTGGAATGCCAAATTTGGCGTAGCCAAAGTAAATGGACTCGGCTCTGGGGCGGCTGTGGCTTCAGACGGCAGGAGCGGGGTCGTCCAACTAATCAGAAGGGTTGTTGCTTTGTTCCCCGGGTCTCCCGCTGCATGTAGAAGTTTGAGCAAGAATTGCTCCCGATGCTGTGCATTAGTGTGTGAATGTGTATGAATGTTAGTTTCTGTTCGATGGGCGTTACCATCGCTGAGTGAATTTGTGTGTGTGTGTGATTTTGAGTGGTCGTAAGACTAGAAAGGCGCTATACAAGTACAGGTCCATTTACCATTTTACCATTTGATTAGCTAGTACTCATTGCCTTCATTGGTTTTGGAATGAGAGGTGGGAACGGGTAGGGTTATGGTAAGAATGTCAGGTAAGCCAATCAGAAGCAGAGTAGGGTGGATCGTGACTCATCCTGGGGAAAAAATATCATGTACTGGACATGGATGAAGCTGATATCAGTCTTCACTGACTCTGGGGAAGATGGCTATGTTGTTTATTGCTACTTAAAGTATTATTGTGTGTTTCTGCACATTTATTGTTAGCTGTAAAGACTGCTTTTGATAAAGAACAAGTTTTAAAACAAAACAATTTGAAAAAACGCAATGATTGTTTTTTTCTTTCCAGTTTTTTGTGGAGGAATACACCAGGTTTTGGGGAACTTGTATGGAAAAAAGCAATGGCCATAAAAGCTTAAATCTTATAAGCAACTGGATATGTAATTGTTAAATTGAATCACTACTACTGCTGAAATGTTTTTATATGTAGACCATCTATTTTAAAAGGCTAATTACATAATTTTTTTATTTAAATCTAGCAGTACTGTATCTGGGATTTGAATATTCAGCAATTCAGTGTTCTAAATTAAAGCTGCAGGAGGTTGTTTATAAAAATAACTTTTTGTAATATTTTCTGAAACTTT
>NW_023339762.1:1084839-1089992 GCF_004916995.1 Morone saxatilis | reverse complement strand
CCTAGTGCTCCTAATAGTATTTGCAAGAACCACCAGGCCTGAAGAAAAACAACCAATCAGAGCAGAGGTATCTTTCTCTGCTCTGAAAGATGCTTTGGGTTGTAAGCTTGAAAATAGTTGATTGTTGAATCTCATTCTCAGAGTCCCAAAGCATCTGTATTTGCCACCCTGGGAATGAGACTCAACAATCAACTATCTTTCTCAATTCTAAATGGTTGTTTTTGTGATTGTTTCACAGATTATCTGTCTCATGTACTACTGTCAGGATATAGAGAAAGTTTTAGCAAATGTGACAAAAAGTTATGTTTATAAAAATGACCTACTGCACAGTGGTATTTACTTATACTGGTATACTTATAGATTCAAGTCTTTATGGCAATTATTTGCTTCCATAAACCTCTCCCATAAGTCGGCTTACCCTTTAATTGACCAGTTGCCATGTGTCCCAGCAGATTCTTGGCTCCATCATGCTAATACCTTTGCAGCTTACACATGTACATTGTATACACCATATTGGGTGGTTCTTTAATGTGAGAAAGTGAGTGTAAATAACGTTTCCCATTAAACTCAATCAGTATGTGGCTTTATTGGCTGAAGGAACTTTATTTTTTAGATTTAGGATTTATTTTTGTTTGTTTTATTGTTTGCAGCAGCATATTTGAGCTTTTTCAAAATGTAATATGTGTATGTAGCAGTGCTGATGTTTAATGAAAATAAATAGCCCAAAAAAACTTACAGATATTAAAACCTTTAACTGCATTAAAGGATTTTTTGGGCCACTTGGGGAAGGCATAACAAGCTGTAGAAACAAAATGACATGATCGTCCGACAAAGTCCCCATCATTTGCTGCTAAATGCTAACTTTTTCTGTCTGCTGTTTGGTGTTGGATACGTAGCATATAGCGAGTTTGTCAGAGGTGTCTCTTCCGTCTGCAACTGTATTGTAATTACAATGTGCCAAAATATATGCAGAGTTGGTGATAATTCTTTGTGGGTTCATCACTTGCAGCCTATTTTCCTATTACACATAATCATTTCATCCATTGTTAAAAATGATTAGATTGCAGCTTTAAAGTTCACATTAGAATGACAGTAACTACTGTTTTTCTTACAAAATTGTATCATCATACTGAAGTGATGAAAGATCCCTAAAGTGAATGTCTCTTTGATGACAAGCTCTTCATCTACAAACAACTTTTGCTTCCATCCCCCTTCCATACTACTACCCCCTTGTGCCTAACCATTGTCTTTTGGATTCACGTGCTTTAGTTAGACTGCAAGTCAAGCTAAATAGCACATAAGGTAAAGGCAAAAAGATAAACACTTGTCTGGACAGAGTATAAGCACGAATGTTACGTTTTTTATTTTCTGCTTGGCACTCTTTTAGTTTTTGCTATATAATGGTGGAGCAAGTAATTTTCAAAACACATTCAAAAACATGTTTTATTTGTAACCTTTTGGCAATTAACTTGATGTAATTTTAAAAGATGTATTTCTCTATGTTGATATATATGTCTGGATGTGTGTATATGTGTGTGGAGATGTGCATGCATTGCTTACTGGGAGTTAGCTATCAGAAGGAAGGGATACTAACATACAAATGCAATTCAGGTACAGCCAGGTACATTTTTTTGTTTGGGAAGTCTCTGATGGGTACTAGAGAGACAACCCAGATCCTGGAAGGGGACATGGAGACCCCCCCATCCCAGCTTAGCCATATGATTGATATGTAATGTGGTCCACCCCAAGTTGTAATGACATCTACACCCTAGGAAACAACAGGAATGAGAATATTTTATTATTTATGTTAGGACAAAGCACAGTGGATTGTCTGACAGTAGCATCATAAAGCTCCCTTTGACATGCTTGTGTGTGTGTGTGAGAGTGTATGTGTGTGTGCATGTGTGTGTGTTTATCTCATTATTTAGCCCTGGAGAGCTGCTGATTTCTTGTGTTTTAAATGTGCTGTAATCACAGATATTCAAATGTATGGATTTGTGGCTCTGTCTGTTTTATTGCAGCAAGATGATGTTTTATTGTTTTAAGAATTATGCAACGAGTTCTGGTCTGTGGTTTCATATTATGCATGTGCAGTACAGTGGATTTCTTTGAGTGTTTTAGGAAAAGTCAATAAAAAACATTGCTGAACCAGACTTTGATTATTTTCAACCCTTTCAAACCTCTTCATACTGTATACTGTTGGTCCATCAGATTCACTGGTGGGTACAGTCCTTAAAATCTTTACTCAAGTAAAATTACAAGTACTCCCATTAATAATGATTCAAGTAAAATTAAAAAAGTACCTGGTTAAGGAATTAGTCAAAGTACAAGTTACTTGCCATAATGTTTTTTAGAGTGTGATTATTACAGCAATTATGAAAGTAACTTTAACGTTAAAGTTGGTATTATGTTAGCTTAACTAACACATCAATTTAAAAGCCTGACAGACCAGTAGCTACAATGTAAATTAATGTCATTCTCAAAAATTAAAGGACCAGTGTGTAGGATTCAGTGGCATCTAGCGTTATAGTCCTCACCTTCCCCTTTCAAGTGCAAACATTGAAACCACAGTGGCTGTGAAACAAGCGAAAATCTCGGGCCAGTGTTCAACAATAGTGGCCCCCAAGGAAGGCGACCTGCAGCATTTTAAATGTTTCACACAGGACCTTTAATGTTACACATTGAAAATGAACATAGCTAACATTAGCTAGCTAGTGTTTTCATCTACAGTATTGAGCCACTAACTTCAATTGAGGTAAATGGTAATGGACCTCTACTTTGGTATAGCGCCTTCTAGTCTTCCGACCACTCAAACGCTTTGCCACATTCACTCTTTCACTACACATTCACTCAGCAAGTCCATCAAACAAAAACTAACACATTCATCACACACTGATGCAAAGCATCGGGAGCAATTCAGGGTTCAGTTTCTTGCTCAAGGATACTTCGACATGTGGCGGGAGGAGCCAGGGATCGAACTAACAACCTTCCCATTAGGGGACGACCTGCTCTTCCTCTGAGCCACAGCCATGTGTGCTTGCGGAGGTTAGTTAGAGGTCAGTACTGTATTACCCGTCAATCCTGGATCTGGCTCAATGCTTTTACAGGAAACACGTAAACCTCGGAAACAAATAACACTGCTTTCCATTTCATGGGAAGTAGAGTGTGTTAATCCCCGCATTTAGAGCTGTAACGAAGGTATAAATGGCAAATACAGTGAAGTAAAAAGTATATTTCTGCCTCAAACATATACTCAAGTTATGAGTAAGAGTACAAAAATATACAAAATGTTTTCATCTTTGTCCCTGAATCCAGACAAGGACCGGCCCTTCCATGTTCGCAGTTGCTTTAGTTTATTTAATGATTTTATCTTAATACACATGCTAATACTCACTCAGCATGGATGACTTGGATGCATCTCCAAACACACAGCATTAATTTAATATATACAGTTAAAGAGCAACACTTTCTTCTCCTATTATTGTTCTGTTTTAAGTATGAGTATCACATTCTCTTTAAATCAGGATAATAGCTGTGCTACAAAGAGAGTGACTGATTCTGAAATGTCTCTGCATGTTAAGAATAAAGCCATGCTTGCTTATTACAGTATGTTTTAAGTATTCATGTAAATTCCTAGCAAACTTTTTGTTTTGTCTCTCCTAACAGGGGAAGTGGTGGGATTTACAATTCAAATTTGGCCACTTGAATTAGCAATGAGGACAAATTAGCATAAGAAAATGTAGCCAGGTGAAGAGGGCCCTACAGTGCATGTGCTATGGTTTCAGCATAACCTTTGGGACTGACAGATGCTCTGTTCTATGCTACAGAGCTGCAGCTGACATTCACACATATTCTGTAGTTGAAGATGTCTAGTGGAGCAGCAGCAATCTAAGTAGGGCCATCAAAAGAGTTAACCCACTTCTGCTCTAATTAGCTTATTCGTTTTTTGTTGTTGGTTTTTTTGTGAAAATGTGACCTTACTGAATGTCTCATTTACAGACCACTAAAGGTCAAGTGGACCGAGAGTGATGTAGGCTGGTTGTACCACAGAAAACAGATCTTGAAATATCTCGGTCTCCTCTCACCAGTAAAGCTACAGACAAGCCCTCTAATACTACACACATCCTCCACCATGGATACGGACTGACACCTTGCTTATTCAGCTGTTGAGCTGTTTAACTGATGCATACATATATGATTTTTAGACAAATCAAATAAATTTAGCTAGGGTACTTAAAAGGACCAGTGTGTAGGATTAAGTGGCATCTAGCAGTGAAATTGCAGACTGCTTGAACTTGCGTCTGTATTTGACAACCTGGGAATGAGAACGGGCAGTGTGTAGGAGAACGGTGAAAATGTGAAAGGCAGTTCGTTCTGGGCTACTGTAGAAACATGGCGGACTCCATGGAAGGCCCACACCGTCTGTAGATAAAAATGTCTCATTCTAAGGTAACAAAAATACAAAGATTGTTATATTCAGGTGATTATACACTAATGAAAACATACCTATAGTTATTATATTCCATTTCTGACAAAAGATCCTCCTAAATGTTACACACTGGGCCTTTAATTGCCAGGAGCCATTAGTTTTCTTAAGTCCTCTGATTAAGTACTGAGGGTTGAATAGCATAGTACAATCTAATCACAACTTCTCTTTGATTTGGATCCCCATCCAACTACTCATTCATTCAACTATTTGGCAGGATTAACAGAAAGGAACAGAATTCTTCCTAACAAAGGCATGCACTGGCAAATACCTGAAAAAATGTGAGCATGGGATATTGTACGCCTTCACTAACTGCACTAACTGATATGAACACACCATTCTTAAAAAGATCCTTCACTTGTTTTAGACCATTCCTGGACCATAACTTGAATGCTGCATCCATGACTGAGGGTGGAAAATGTGCATTAGCCACCACTGGGAGAGAGGCAAAGCCTGTCTGTGCTCAAAATGTGTCTGGAACTGGGATGAAAAGCGATGTGACCCCCTCACAATGGTGTTTAACAAGTGGTAGTGGTGCATATACTAAAGGAGGTAGGGACACAGGATGAGCGGAATGTTGTTCCATTTCAACCCAAACTGCAGAGGCCAGATACTAATCAGTCATAACATTGTGAGCACTGACCGGTGAAGTGAATAACACTGATTA
>NW_023339762.1:1075984-1084739 GCF_004916995.1 Morone saxatilis | reverse complement strand
TCACAGCAGCCATTCTGACATGAGATAGTTGGGTAAACACAAGCGTTACCATTAATAAGGATTCAGTTCCATTCAGGTAAAACAGAGTCAGGGTGCTGCATGTTGGCTCACTGGAAAGGCTCTGCTACACTAAACGGAATGGAACCTTGATTAGTTTTACAAGCACAAGTTTATAACACTTTTCATCTCAAAATGGCAGCCGTGAAGGGTCTATTATCAGAGAAAAACTGAATACATTGTATGTATAAATGTAAAAAAGAGGTTGGCTGCTCGTCTCTCATGTCTAGCTTAGCATTGGATACATGTGAGGCTAAGAAAACATGCTAAGCTAGGCTATACACAAGCTGGGCTTCTGTATCAATCTTCTTCTCTGATCCTGGGTAAGACAGCAAAAACCAAAATGTTCTATTCAAGGTGTGTTACCTCAAATGATAGCTATAATGCATGCATTTATTTAATGTACAATTCATGACAGTAAACCCAAACATAATAAATCAATGGACTGGTTTCAAAACTGGTAAATTGTCTGAATATGCATCTTTGGACTCTTGACTTTAGAACCTAATTTACATAATAGTACGTCAGAAAAAATCACTCTTGCTTAAGCTATGCAGGATTATTTGAACACTCCTCATGTTGTCTTTGTCAGTGAAGACAAGCAGGGTGAGTAGAATTTCTATTTATATAACCTTCTCAGACCAAGATCAGTTCTAAGTTGCCCATACAGAGTGCTACTGGAGTGAGTCCTAAAACACACGACATACATTTTAGCACTTCCGCTTCCCTGTCCTTGAAGTCAATGGGTTTTCTGAATGGGTTTCTGATTAGATGCTTTATATAGGGTAACCCAATTCTTTTCAAGACATTGTTTTCCAGGACTTTTTTTCCCCATTTTCTGAATTGACTACAGTTTTCCTCTAAGTATAACATTAAGTTGGCCACAACACAGGCTAAAATGCAATTAAAAATGACAAGGATGAATGATTATTTCCAGGATATTTGGTCATCAATTTGGTTAATCAATTTCCAGATGTGACGGGAAAACTAGTCTCTAACTTTATAGATTTTCCATGTTTTCCAGGACATGGGAACCCTGTTGAAATAAGGTCTGTGGTTAACAGTTTTCTGGTTTTTCATGTTTTTTTCTATGACATAAAATACATCAGTAAATACCCCAGCTGTGAATTTTGAAGTTTCAACGTCTTATAAAAGGCAGTTGATAACAAGTGTCTAAATGAGACTACAGAGTGTTGGTGACATTAAAACACAGAGACTGATCAATTAACTAGTCCGCCTTTACAGCCTTGTTGTGTTTATACTCTTGCAAACTATTCTGACTCACTGACTTTAACAAACTTGTAGATTTAGTTACCACAAATTTAATTTACAAGTGCTGAAGTTTAGTGGTGGTGTCGTTGGAAGTCCTAAAAGTGGTGTTCATTAGTGAAGGTTATCTTGCTGAACAAAATGTATTTTTATATTTTATTATATATGATATATTATATATATATTATAAAATGTTATTTTCTGCAATGGAAAATCACAGTGGCTTTTTGTCAAAGGAACCGTGGGCAATGCCGGTTAGGACTACAAAAATGCACTCTTTTAGATGTCTTCGGTTATTTCAAAATACCGCATTTAATGCTTTAGCATTCTGACAATACATTTTAGGGGGAAACAGCTCAGACTTCTTTAATCTTGTGGAATTCAGAAAATATCCATTGTCCATTTCATGTACAAAATCTAAAAATGTCAAACTATCAAAATACTTTACACATCACAGATTTATCCATACAAAGGAGCAAACAAACCAGAAGCCAGTCAGTGTCTCCATGTTTTCCACACCCACTAAAGCTGGCTATGTGTTCATGTCAACCAACCAGAGGTTGTCAGCTTAGGTTAGACAAGCCTTGTACTATTTATAAGAATATGTACAGCGATGTGAAAAATGTGAATGTGTAGTACTAAATGACAATTCTGATTACTACTGTTTTTCATATGAATGATATTGAAAATGATGATAACACTGATAATAATAAAATAAATAGTGGTTATGGTGATGAAGGTGACAATAAATGTTTGTTATGTTGATCATTTTATATACTTTAATCAACACATTGGATTCAACAGATCTGTACTTCTGTAGTCCCATATCTGGCCAGCTCAGGCTTGTGTTGCTCGCACTAATATGTGA
Organism: Morone saxatilis; assembly: GCF_004916995.1. NCBI lineage: Eukaryota > Metazoa > Chordata > Actinopteri > Moronidae > Morone > Morone saxatilis. The sequence goes on along the minus strand of NW_023339762.1, from coordinate 1,082,545 downwards.
CCATCGTCGTGTTTGTTAAAAATATTTAAGCAAAAGAAGACCATGTCTCCAAAACGTCATGTCCTTCTCAAGGGGTTTAGATGTCACATACTCAGTCACTTTTAACAAATAATAAAACGTCTCCATAGTCCCAGCTCCTTTGGAAATAATAAATTAATAATAAATTAATAATAAATAAACTACCAAACCATAATTACCAAAAATCTAGTCTCAATCTAGTGTCCAGTGTAAAGTCATTTTCATTTCATGCCCCGTCATTCCTTTAACTCTGATCACTTTATTTTGTAGACTTTCAAATAAAACACAAAGGTCAAAATATACAGTGTATACAGTGGATTAATTACCCTCTATCTACCCTGAACCTTAACACTGTGTGGATGTACTGCAGAATCTTCTAAACTAAACTGTATTGATCTTTTGCTCAAGTTTGAATCTGTGCTTGTAACATTTTTACTTTTTAAAGTATATATTTTTTCAGCTTTTATGCCTTTATTGACAGCTGGGGGACAGACAGGAAAGGGGCAGAGTGAGGATGGGGATGACACACAAGCAAAGGCCGCACAGTCGATTCGAACCCTGGCTGCTGCAGCAAGGACTCAGCACATGGGTGGCCAGCTTAACCCACTGAGCTAACCGGGTACCCAAAGCAATTGTTACCTTAACTTTTTTTTTTACTTTTAAACTGTATCTCAATGAAGCGCAATAATTAGAGGCACTAGATTGGACGAATTGTTTTAATTGCATTATATGCAGACTTTTGTAAAGCAAAATGTTCATTATTTAATAGATTACCTTTATTACATCGCTAGGTTAAAGAGATTATTGAAATTCATTGTGGTCTGGGTTCTGTATGAGAACCAGTGCTCTGTGTATTTTTGGAGGGTAAAAATTTAGAATAACAAGCAGTGCCTGAATTGGACCAAAAAAGGTGTTGGTACCCTAATTCAGCACAGCCCTAACCCCAACACAACATAACCCTAACCATAACTCCTTTGCCATGTTTTATCTTTTTTAACAAGACACAGTTACACCGTTGTGTAGGAGAACCTCAGCAGCATTACTGTACACAGGGTTTTAGAAATACAGAGGTCCAAAAACTAAACTTGCTAAATGGTTTTGGGGCATCAAAGCTTTAAAGTAGTTATTCTTAGACATTTGACAATTTTTTTCTTGTAAAAAAATACTGGTAAGAAGTAAGGGACAAGAACCAGATGTGCCGGTACTTCCATTAACCGCCCATTTCTGGCACGGATAATAAGAGATTTAAATGAAATAGATGTGTTCTTCTCTTCTACAAACTCATTTATATATGAGCTAACATTTGAAATAAGATTTGGTGGTCCAAAGAAATGTTTCCATACCACAGAGTGACATTTACTCCATCCTCTTTCCTCTCTCTACATGTGACCTCAGTGGTCAAGTCTACCACTTTTGAACCATGAAATAAATGCAGGTCACAGCTCCCTTCTCTCTTTGGATCTTTACACGTTTTCCTGCTGATCGTTTTTTGTGTGACTGTCTGCAAAATTAACTGTGGTATTAGTTGATGAAGGCCAATCCGACTTCTCATCACCAGCTGGACCAACACCAAAGCTAAAAGTAGGCGGGCTGATGTTGACGGGATGGTCTGCTTTCTTGCCATTGACTGCTGCTGTCTCCTGATGACCACTTCCATTCTGCTTTGTAGTCATATCAGTACTAAGGATGACCCTGCTAGTTTTCTCATCCGTTCCATTGCTGTTGGCATGGGATGTTCGGATGTCTCGGACGGTGCTGAAGCCAGTTTGGATCATGGACAGCCTCTGGTTTCCCTCTGGCTGCTGGCAACGGTAAAGGGCACGAAATGCAGAGCGAAACTTCTGAGACATGGCATTGTATATCACAGGGTTTATAGCACTGTTGGCATAGATGCACGTCCGACAAAACAGGAGGAACCAGGCATCCAGATAGGGTGTCGACACAAAAGAGTTGATCAAAACTAAAGTCCGGTAGGGCATCCACAGTAGAGCGAATAGGATCACCACTACTGCTAGCATCTTCGTCACCTGTGGGGAAGAAACAGAGATACAGTCCATTAAAACTCCATTAAAACAACTTAGATTAGAATTGTGTGAATTAAGTCTCTAAGTCGTAGTGGTAGGTAAATAGCAACCTGTGGGTCAAATCTGAAAGATACTGGCCCCTGATGAAAGCTGAAAGTTCTACCTTAGTTTAGATTAAAACTTTTATGTTTTTGTTCGTAAATCTACCGTAGATAACAATGTACATGAAAATCCTAATAACATGACCTTGTACATTTCGTCATCAGAGGGTGTACTCTGTTGAACTCTGTGTGGACATCAACGTACCGTCAATTTGTTGTGACTGATGTTTCTGTGGGGAACTCCAAGTGGACTCCATAAAAAAGTTTAAACAGAACTACTACGCAACTGTTGTGTCCGCGGTATATTCAGGCCTTAATACTGACTGACAATGTGAAGAGAGGCATGCATACTGACGCTGACACCTTGTTTCTCACCAGACTCTCTGACAAGTCTAATAAATTTAGCCGATAACACAGATAACTAATATAGTCCACTTCATTTACACAAAACCACCTGAACTGACAAATCTGTCTCACAAACAGATATAGGTGGAAATCGCAACGTTAACCATGCAGGCTTTATTTTGCAGAACTAACTGGACATCGTATATTATTATTGCTAACTTGACTGCGGTGCTCTGTGCATCCGAAAACACTAGAGGGATACCTACAGCATCATATTTTGAAGCGGAGGGCCACTGACTTTGATGAGTTGGGTGTGAGAATGTGTTTTTTGAGCACTAATTTTGATGAGTTGCTTTCATCTAGCAAACCACAAAGAGCCAGGTAAGTTGAGGTGTGTATGACAGACTAAAATCACATTAAAATTCTTCCACCATAATCAAAACAACGGGCAGAAAAGCACAAGTAGATAAACGTTTGTGCCAAAGCTCCGAGGCCCAGTATGGGCTGATGCATTGTTATAATTTAGCTATGATTGCTTCAGGATTATTTGAGTCATCATCAACATGTCGGATGATGCATTAGCAGAAAGAGAGAGAGAGAGAGAGTGTGTGTGAGAGTGTTTGAACCCAATAATTAATATATTTTGTGTCTCTCAGTACATGTTAAGAGGAGGTTAACTGAGGCCTCTTAGCTAAATGAGTCATTTGAAGAGTGAGAGGACAAAGAAGAAGCAAGGGCAAGTACGGAGAGAAAAGTAAAGTAAAATGAAATTATGGGAAAAATAAAGCAAATTATTGAGCAAAGTAGTAAACAGGCATGAAATAAAAACACAAAAATCATCATACTTGATTATTGTTGTTATGCCTATCAGTCCTTCTGTTCTCACACTGTATATATGCAGTTTAAAATTTAAAAACTTTTTTTTTTTCATAGGTCTGTGATTTCAGACAGTGGCTTCTCATTTTTAGTAGTTTCAGTGTTTTTGTTTTTTTATTATAATATGGGGGGTATTTGTCAGGGGCCTCTACATGCTTGTTGCACAGATTTGACCAAATTGACAAAGTCTAAAATTAAAGACATTTGGGACAGACAAACCAGACACTAGCTCTCGATAGGGCATTTCACGTTTTTTCTTTCCTTAGATTAGTACTGTCTTGTGGAACCTCTCCCAACAGGGACTAAACAAAAAAGTAGGAGTTGGGAAAAGGGAGGGGGAATTATAATCACATAATCAAGTTGTCTTCAGGCCAATAGTATAGTACAAACACAAATTATAAACAACAAGAAGCTATGCTACTAAATGGACAGTAAAGACACTCAAAAGAGCTGCAGTGTCTCAGAAAGGTGTGTGTGTGTATGCAGCATGTGTTTCTTTGTGTGTACAACACCCTCAGCATGCCTTGACCCTCCACCCCACCCCACCCCACCACTGGCTGGTGACCATGGCAACGCCTCAGACATCTCTGAACCCCTACGAGAGGGGGAGTAGAGCCAGTCAGCCTGTAAGACTCTAGTGATTAGTCTTATCAGTCGCCAGTAATGCTACACACCTTCCCCCTCCCAGCCTCACCCTACCACCCATCCATCTGCGACCATTTTAAAGTTCCCAGCCTGCCTTCACCATGCCGTGACAATTCTGCTTTACCGTGGCCGCCGTTTTTTTCACAGACAGCAGCAGATTTTTTTTTTTTTAAAACAAAGTGTGGCAGCTTGCTGGCAGGTATCATGTACATGCCTCCTCTCAGCAAAATGCTATTTGAGATAAGCGTCTGTGTCCATGCCTTAAGCAGTGAGCCAGTGACAGCCACCTCAGCAGGTGGATAAAAAATGGAAAAACTCTGCACAACAAAGCGTTTAATTGAACACGGTGGAGGCGGGGAGGAGAGCTTTCAAATTATCCTTGCGCTGCGATAATGACACAGAAAGCATTGGGGTGACATTTTGAATATGCATATTATGACTGTAATTATATGGCGGCAGGATACTTGACTCCGGCATTACAAACACATCCAGTTTTTTTCCCCTAACAACAGCATCCTCCCAGACTGAATCCAGTCATGGACAGACATTTCAGCCCACTGAGCCAAAGAATTTGCTTTAGCCTCTGACGCTATCGATTTGCCCGGGGCAACAATGACCAAGCCTCCCCATTTCGCTTCCTCTACATGCACTTGAGGAGATCACAGACATGAAGAAACTCTCAGAGATTAAAATTGTGCAGCAATCTCACAGCACACTGTATTAATCTCCAACCATAAAAGTGCCATTCTGTGACATACACAAGTTTATCAAACTCCTATCAGATTGAGTTGGCCTATCAAACGATGAATGAAAGAGCATGGAGTGCCTACTGAAGAACTGAGAGGGTAAAATCATCTGCGGTATTAAGTACACTTCAATGTAAATCCCAAATCACATTATGCAAATCTTCTGCTCCTAGATGGAGCCCCTTGAACATATGAGATTAGGATCTTCCCTCCGCTCTTGTATGAGAGTTCAGTCTCTCAAAGGCCTGTATTCATGCAGCAACGTGTACACAGTGAACAACCTATGCTAAAGGTTGCATGGGAAGGACCCATCAAATTAAAGGGTTATTGTTTAATCTGTGACTTTGAACAATATAAAAAGTACAAGAACTACGACAACTAGTCATTAAGAAGTTCACCACAACAAAATATCAACAAATTGATATGGTGATAATATGCCATTGTTGTAAATTTACAGCCCCAAGTGGCCAAAAACATAAATTAATTATGCTATCTGCTGCTTAATTATCCTAAATATCTCAGTCCTGGTTAATATGGACACACCCCTGCATAAAAGCAAGTTACAGACCCTTCCTAAGCCCCACTACTTTTGGAACCTCAGTCCGCTTCCTCCATTCCTATACTTAGTTATGCTTTGTGCTAGGCTCGTCTGTGTTGAAAAGACAACCAAATTTTGGAGATGGTTGAAAAATAAAAGCAATATATAGTCACAGCTTAAGTTAGCTAATGTTAGCAAATGTATTAATCGTTATCTAGCTGAGGGATGCCCAAAGTAGGGCCTGCGAGCCAAAGTTGGTCGGCCATAAGGTTTGACTTGCCCTGCCAGATGTTTTTAGCAAATAAAATAAAATTTATTCAAATGAATCTTTAAAGAATATACTATAAATCACTGTTCCATTAAATGTCGATTTATTTTTTGTGAGGTAAAAATGTTTTTTAAATGAATCCTTTTTCATAATGTGAGCGCAGGGGTCAGACATCAGGCAATTTTAGGAACTTTTGGCCCGTGGCTTAACATTAAGTTTGAGCCTTGACCCCCCAGGGGGAAAAGTTTGGGCACCCCTGAACTAGACTTTTGCTAATGTTAGCTATCAGATGTAAATAGCTAGCTAACCATTAATGTAGATTAGCTAATCAGTCTTTTCCTCTGTTTCAAACTGCTAGCCAACTAGACAGCTCATGCTCAGCTAACGATTAAGGCAAATTAGCTTCATAGTTAGCTAGCATTTTACTAAAATTAGCTAGTTAATTTAAGATTAGCCTGGTTGTCACCTAGAGCCAGGGTCTGCTCTATAGATATAGAAACTGCTGTATCACTGCTATATGTCTGCATGGTCACTATATTGCTAGGGGTGAGGCGAGAGGTGATTTTAAAATATATATATATACATCTGAGTTTGCTACTCAGAGTTTGCTAATCACTTCCTACTACTTTTGTGATATTCATTAAAGACAATCAACAGATGAATTACCTTCTCTATATTTTATTAGAGAAAAAGCTTTTCTTGTCACAAATATGACTTTCTATGAACAATGCTTGGTTTCAGCGTAGAGTGTAGGGATTGCAGTGTCGGTGAAGTATCGCCGACAAGGTATCTTGTACCTCGGCTCCAGAGTATGCACCATCTCCCGAAAACCCACGTTCTCTACGACAGAGTATGGTCTTTAATCCATTGCAATACATTTCGCAATGGATTTAGTAATCCGTTTGGCCCTATCCGAGTTCGGTGGCAGCTGTGCCACTGCCTGCTCAATTGTCCTCTGGCTGCCATCAGGAACGGGTCGCTTTTCCCCCAACTCTGAGTG
>NW_023339762.1:1073683-1075884 GCF_004916995.1 Morone saxatilis | reverse complement strand
TGACTCCCTCAAGGAAATTGAATAAATGTATAAATAAATAAATAAATTTATGATAAACATGATAAATAAATTTATGATAAACATGGAGTAGATTTTTTTTTGTCTTGCAGGTCTTAATGCTCAATTCCGATTTTTTTTGCGTGGTTATTCACATTATAATTTAGACGCGACCGCCATCAGACTCCAGTGTGAACAGTCTACGGTCCCGAAGTGACCCGCATGCGCAGAAGAACCTGTGACGTCAGACGTAGCACGCTGTGTTTATGGAAGTAAATGTATGTGTGTATCAATTTTGAAGTTGTTCTGCAATCAGAGCCGACAAAATTATTGTCCATTGTTTTGATATTGCCGCGTCCCGCCTCCTCCAGCACAAAGTTGTGACGTCTGTCTCAATTCAATGACGTAAAAGTCGGATGAAAATTCAACATGGCCGTTCAGACTGAGGTCGCTTTGAAAAACATCAGATATGTATCCAATTTAGGACCACATATGAAAGTGGGTCACATATGGGCAAAAAAGTCAGATTTGGGCCACTTTTGCCTGCAGTCTGAACGTAGCCAAAGAGTTTTGAGAGAGTTCTATTAGAAGATTGTCTTATGTTCTCTATTGTCTTATGTTCTGTATGAAAAACTCTTAGCTAGTCACAGTAGCTGTCAATAAATGTAGTAGAGTAAAAAGGACAGTATTTTCCTCTGAAATGTAATGAAGTAGAAGTCAAAAAACAGTACAGTCAAGCTCAGTACAATTACCTTAAAGATCCTCTCCAGACATGTACTAAGACACATATACAAATAGTCTGCTTGAACTCACACACGTGTCTGATATGTTTTTTATGCAAAAAAGTTTCCACAAATTACCACATTAAAACCATCAAAAGTTAATCTCCTCCTCATACCACATTAAAACCTCCAGAATCTCTGAATATGCAAATGTTGTTTTTTTCTAAAGTTTTGCTGCTGAACACAAGATGTCATCTACTCCTACTATGTAAAGTCTATTCTCAGTGGATGTACACTGGTGGCTTCAAGTTTCTACATCACACTGTACAAGTTCCATACTGGACCAGGAATGTCAGAGTAATCATTACTATTATTATTATCATCATCATACAGCTACAATACACACATAGCAAAATCTGAACTTGCAAATGCATGAATGTGCACATGCACCCGAAGTCATTTCAATTTCCCTAGGATTGATTCACTGAATACAAATATCCAACAGTCTTCTCTCTCTCTCTCTCTCTCTCTCTCTCTCTCTCTCTCTTTCTCTCTAAGGATGTAGCATCTCAGTCACAGTGTTGATTGCAGTCTGGAGAGGCGAGATTTTCGTCTGTGACAAGAAGATAGGCAGATAGCGACAGATGAGTTCCTTAAAGTGGGACTAACAACCAAAAACACATGCGCACACACACAAACACAGAATTCATCTATTTCTTATCACAATCTAGCCCGTCACCCCACAGCATTTTATTTATATCTTTGTCTCTCCTGTGCTTTTTTGCGGTGATGAAGCGGTGCTTTCAATGGCCTATCTCTTTCCAGGGGTGTGAAACTCCTGACAGAAACAGCCATCACTACCGAGCCAGACGAGGTCACTAAGTAAGAGGCAGAGAGTTGCTTGTCAAAGGAAATGAAACCAAGAAAGTCATGTTTAACACTTCTGTGTTACGTTAAGTTCTTCATAGGGTGACGACGGTGCTACACTGGCATGTTTGATGCAGAATGTTTTCGACCTCCAATCACTTATCCCTGTAAGACATACAAGCAACAAGTGCCCTGCTAACTGTGGTGTAAGGATTGCGGTGTCAGCGAGTCTGTCTGTCCTACACTTTGGCCCAGAGTAAAACAACTACTTACCAGATTGTCATAAAATTTAGTATTGGTGTTCACAGGAAGGATGTATCTTGATTTGGGCTGTCGTGGTGAAGGAACTTGCAGTGATTTAGGGTATGTCGTATTTTTATTGTTTTTGTTAATTGTGTTGGAAGAGGTACAGCCGGACAATATTTCATCTCCTTGCAAAGGTGTGGGCTCAAGTCAGACTAGGGTCACTCATTTTAAGACTTCTCTAAAAATCTAAAAAAGACTTGAACTCGACTTGGACAGTTCACTAGGTAGTGTATTCCATTTCCCAGCTATCCCTCTGCCTTGTCAATGTCGTTGTTGCCTTGCAAACTATTGCTGCCTGCTGCTCTGTAA
>NW_023339762.1:1067593-1073583 GCF_004916995.1 Morone saxatilis | reverse complement strand
AAAATAAATTGTGTTTAACTACAAATTCGAATTAATCGAAAAAATCGATTTATTGCCCCGCCCTAGTCTAAACCTTTGAATATAAAAATTACTCAATTAAATCGGTTGAGAAATGGATACGTTATAGGGCTCTTTGTCCAGAAAAACCATGCTCCAATATGGCAGTGACGTTGCTGTACCCCAGCAATGGGCTGAAGTGGTGTCTATGTGTTATGTGTCTATGGTTTCATCATCAAATCAACATATGTGAATACCTTATTGGCTGATACTATCTTTTCTTTTTACTTTTATTTTTTCTCATTAAATATTCTTTATAATAGGTTGCCAGCTTTAATGTATATTTATAACACATTGAATAGCACTGTTTTGCAGTGATTCTCAAATATGTCTAATGATAATGATAATAATGTATTAATTAAAAAAAGCATACTTATGTGGAATCACATTGATGCATGGTGGAAAAAATCTATTCTCAAATATCTAATATAAATTGTAATTATAAAATCATATTAAGTCTAATATCAAGCATATTAGAGCTGAGCACACACACACACACACACACACACACACACACACATACATACTACAGTATGTAAGGACACAAAAGCTCTGTATTAGAGATAAGACTGCACTGTGAGCAGGAATAATTAACAGTTGGTATTTTCTTAGATAGCTATCCAACATTACAGGTGGCAGCATAACTCATGCATAATTTATATGCATATATGGTACATGAGTATGAATATTGCATGTATGGCAGTCCTCTCACCTGGAGGAACATTAACACTCTGCTGCATTATTTCAACATTTTCTTACAAATGTTCATGTTGTACAGACACTTTGTAATGTGTAACATGATCTTGTCTTTCAAATCCCTGGTTGTTTGTTGGTTTTGACTATTAGCACAGTGGCAGACTCAGACTGTTTGAGGCGCAGGGGCGGAATAAACAGGGAACCAGCGCGCAGAGTTTATTTTGTTTTATCTACCATAGGGGTATCGAAGAGCACCGTGAGTGCAGCAGATAGTTACTTAATTTATTATTGCACTATAGTCAGATCAAACTCAATAGTATTAACATATACCCATCTTTCCCTGTCACAAATATCTGGGCTGTGAGAAATGCACATGAACATCGTCAGGGTAGACCATCTGCCTGGTTGTTGGGCTCAATAACGAATTTGACTGCCAGTTACAGTACATGACCTGACAGGTGTTTTGATAAGGTAATGGTAAAATGACAGTGGCTGCTGGCAGGTAGTGGCGAGTTGCAACCCATTCGGTAAACAAACTCTGGACAACTCTGCAAAATCAGAATGACTTCCTACTTCCCTATTTTTTTCAATTTCTTTTTTTAGTACATAATCAAAATCAGTCAGATAGCTACTGCATCAATGAAACATACGTCTGTACTGGTTTTTGTTAAAGTGACCAAATTCTATCTAGAGTATTAATAGTGGTATAATTGTGAAGTGAAGTGAAAAGTGTTGAAGTTAAAGTCTAATGGCTTTGCTGTTCAGCTCCCACACAGCATGGCATTTGTAAACTCTGATGTTTGGAAACAGGGACTAGAAATAACTGTACTCTTCCACACTCACCCCTGCACTTATGGCTCCATCCCTGTGTGGAGGCTACTGTAAGCCAGTCTGACACACCAGGATACTCCATGCACCATGCAGATCACAGTACAGCAAAGCAAAATCTGCGACCCTGCAGTGTGTCAGTTCCATTAGACATTCTCTATAAGTTAGTATTTCTCACTGTGTCACCCATCTGTCACTCACACCCACTGCGAAGGTCTCTGGAGTCACAGCCAGCAGCAGGAAGGTTTCATCTGGGTTTTCTGAATATTTACACTCTCCAGTCGCCTTCACAAATCTGAGATTTACATCAGTGTATAGTTGGCTTTCTATCCCCTTGCACATTAGCTATTCATATGGCTCTACCATCTGGGTTTTTATTAAATATAAAAGTCTTGGTATACATATGTATGTTAATCTAAATTCTAAAATTCATGTAACATGTGACCCTTCCATTAGCCCCGCCCCGCTTAGTTACTGTTGCTACACGTGTCAAATTTTGCAATTTAGCACAGCAGTCTACAATAACAGTAATGGATTTACCATTCAAAAAAACAAGTATCGTTAAGTTAATTTTGGTATCGACTTGGTACGGAAGTATCGGTGATTGTGACTGTCCCTGTAGGACACAAAGCGCTATTGGCTAACACGACAAGTCCCTCCCTAGCAGCCTGTTTGTACAGGAAATTGAAGCCAATTGCACTTTGATCTCTGTTTCACCTGGAATCTAATCCCGACAAGCACACTGTTTAATCTGTTTTAATGTGTACTTTTTGCTCTTTGATTTTGGAAAGGCAATAAAATAGTCATGACCCTCTATATTTCTTTAAATGGTGAGTATCTCTCTCTTCAGAGCCCCATAAACACCACTTCTGCCTCTGGAGATCGTTATGGTTCCTTAGCCATGAGTGGACAAGTGCTGTTTGGGAACAGGCTTTTGCAAATAAATGTCTTCTATCTATCTATGTATGTATGTCTGAAAGCTAAGTACAGACTGCAGTGACAAATTTCCTGTGAAGGAAATATAAATTATCTATCTATCTATCTATCTATCCTATCTATCTTCTACTCTATCTATCTATCTATCTATCTATCTTTTTTTTTTTCTTGCCGCCATCGCCAAGTGCTTGCTCATGGTGGTACTGTTGGGTCTCTGTAAATAATGTTATAAGGAGTTCGGTCTAGACCTGCTCTATTTGAAAAGTGTCCTGAGATAACTTCTGTTATAAATTGGTGCTATACAAATAAAGAACTGAATTGAATTGAATTGATATAACAGCTAGGGGACTGCTGGCAAATAAAACCTGGGGGGCTAACATGACTTTTGAAGCACTGACTGGGTTTAACAAAAGGAAAAATCCAGCCAACACAGCCAAATAAGTAGAGAAGAAAAATCCCCTCTCGTTTCCTTCTTTATTTGCGACTCTGTATTGTCAGTGAATTGACAGTGATGGCCACAGTTCTTGGTTTGATAAGATTAGATGAAACTTTGTTGATCCTCCAGGGAAAACTGGGCTGCTGCAGTGACAAACAATGGACAAAGCCAAGGGTAAAAGTGGTAACATGGCTAAGAATAGTTCAGCAACAACAGTGCAAAAACACAGAGTAGTATTTCTCAGATATGTATAAAGTAAAATACCGATAGATGTGGTTCAAAGAAGCATTTTTATTTTTAGAATAATGAAAGTACTGTATATCTATACTTGTGTTATGAAGTTATTACAATTCATCCTCACCTTCATTAGAGACCATGAATGTCTGTACCTAGGAATAAGTCATTAGGAATAAGTCATTAGGATTCATCCTCTGGGGGCACAAAAACAAAAGGTGCATCAGCTGCATGCGCTGGGGAACCAGAAAGTTGTGATGCATTTATGGTTAAACCGTTCGAAACCCTGGTTAAAGGACCAGTGCGTAGAATTAAGTGGTATCTAGCGGTGTAGTCGCAGATTACAACTCCCTTGTTTCACCCCCTCCTTTCTCATGTTGGAGACACTATGGTGACCGTGAACTGTGTGAAAAACATGAGCGCCCTTAATCATCATAAGGAACGATTAACTATTTACCCATCTATAGGCATGTAGAGTCCAACTCACTTTCATCATGCAGGGCAGCCAGTGCACTGCATCACATTTTCTTCTATGAAAAATTGAAAAAGCTTTAAGTCCACATGAAATATGCTTCCGTCCTGTATAAACAGACGGCTAGTGGGGAACTTGTCGTGATAGCTGAATGCTGAATGTGTGTGCTACGTTCCCCAGTCAAGCAGCTATAGTAGTGATAGTTCCGCTATCAGAATTTGATCAATGCAGACCAAAAACATTTTGAAAGTCTAGAACATTGCAAGAATTAATTATTCATCCTCATTTAAGTTTAACATAGTGCTAAACTGGAAGTTAGCGGCTTGGTCAGTGGAAGTCTCTATGTATTCATCTGGGTAATTTCTTTGCAGTGGGAAGTAGCTTTTTTTGCTTCATGAGCCACTGAGCAACTTTCATAAGAATGAATGGAGCGCTGCCTCCATCACTGTATCCAGTTCTCTTAATACATCAATGGCTGAGCCCGTTTCCATTGCACACTAATGGCAACAGCAGAAGCAATTAGTGGAGTTTAAGCAGAGCAGCCAGAGGACATCAGAGGGAAAAACAAAAAATATTGTTCATTTAAATATGATGTAGTTTCACCCAAATAACTGATAAAACTGTGTTACAGTTAACACTCTAACTAATGAATCTTCACTCTGTGTCACTAAAGTTGAAGATTGATTGATGGGTGGATGTCATAGTATTATTGGTAGAAATTAGTTGGTTCACGCTTACATAAGCACATGTTACACTTTGTTTTACTGGAAGAAAAAACAATTGGAGTTCGATATAAAAATATAAAGAAATTGATTACATTGTTTAATATGGGTGCAATGTGACTGGGGATGTATTCTTAAAGGGTTAAAAAGGCATTTTTTATTTCATCTGAACTTTGAAACTCAACATACATAAAAATGTTTATTGAGACTGTGGAGAATGTGTGTGCCTCTGCCATATTAGGCCACATAAATTGCTTTATGCACTTGTCCTTTCAATAAGAGATTGTCTAAATAGGACGAGGTCACTGCATCGTGTTATGCATAAATACAACCTCAGCTTTACTGTCCCACCTGCTTCAGCAACAAAAGTAGAGCAAGAAAGATTGCCCAACTGCCATGCTACATGTAGCGCCATTACTGTAGATCCTTTGCTATCTTGTTCCAAACAAAATGAAATGCTTAAATTGATTCTCAGTGTTTCTTTCACACTCCATTCATCACAGGGCCAGGCACAATGACTAAATCTAACTCTTCCCACCCGTAGCATTTCTTTGAAAGGTACAGCACAGCAGAGCAGCTGATCACAGTAGGGGCATTTTTTCATTGTCTTAAAACCACCACCAGGATCAAAACCAAAGAAAGACATAAAACATTTCTGTCCTCGCTCTCCTTTCACCCTCTTTCTCTGTTCCCATCAGTAAACATGATGGTGCTGAGTTGGAGGTTGTTCTCAGCTTTCTGAGCTCACACAAATCTCCAAACAAAGCAAGCCCTGTGATCCCCTCCTGTAGATTACCAAGCAAGCAGCCAGCCGACTACTGAGCAGATGAGAGCCGCCCAATCTCAACATCAGGAAAGCGGCAATCTTAACATCAGGAGAGCAGCAGCAGTGGAGGAAGGAGAAATAAAATGGGGATTGAGAAGTGTCTCTGATTTCTGCTCTCCCTGTGCTATCATTGAGGTCCAGACATGGCTTAGGGGATAAAGCCATAGAGGAGCAGAGATAAATATTGACGCTATTAATATGTAGCACTACAGTTAAATGGCCTTCCTGCTGCTCACATAAAATTAAACCATGTAACATTAAATGTAACAAAAATCATAAAAAACAAACACTGTAGGCCTTTATCTCAGCAATTTGCTCATTTCCGTGAACAAAACTAAATAAAATTGTTATTTTTAAAGTTTAGATTATTAACAATTATAGCAGGGGCACTAAACAAAACCCCACTTGAACTAGTATGCCTTTTCTTTAATTTACAACATATGGGCCATCATTCGGGCCAAGAATCCCATTTTTGGCAGCCTCAACTCGTGAAATGTGGCACAAAATTAAACACTAACAAAAGTCTACGGATTCTATGGATCTTGCAGCCCTAAAACACGTTTGACTGATATGTATGAACATTGGTACGCACATTATCATACGAACAAATAAAAGCCTTATGGACCATACACTCAAAAACCAGATAAGTTCATTTAATTCAAAATATTGTAACTGATAACCGTAAAACTTCTAGTAATAGCCCAGGCGTTTATTTGCATAAATCACTGAACTCCCCCTGCCTTTACAGGCCTCTGTTTAGGACAGGCCTTTAATTCCTTTAGC
>NW_023339762.1:1065624-1067583 GCF_004916995.1 Morone saxatilis | reverse complement strand
AGCAAATTTGACAACTAACATGATTATTATGATCACTTCAGAGGTTTTTTTCCGTCTCTCTTGTTTACCATGTTACTGGTAATTCAGAATGAATTAACGTTATACTTTGGTGTTGATAGTTTTCGTAAAATTTTGTTTGTTTGTAAAAAAAGTTTTACGGTATGCTAAACATTTTTAATAAAAATAACTAAATTTGTAAGTTAAAATAAACTTTCTTGATCAAGTAGCTTTTGTAATATATATATAGTGAAACTGACTTAATTTTGTACTTTTTATTTGTACTGTAAAAACAAAATACCTAGTTAAAAGTATTTTGCATTACATTGTACGACAAACCCAACAGGAAGTCAGCCATTTTGAATTTAGTGGTCATTCAGCTTTTACCAGATACATTAATTTAACTCAAAATATTGTTGGAACTGATTACACTAAAAGTTTTAAATAAAAATAACTCAATTTGTAAGTTAAAAAAATGTATCTGGTACACTGGGGTGTACGTGTGATATGATGGCACATGAGGTTACAGCAGCACGGCCCGACGTGTGTGGCCTTTGAGGGCTTGTTCATCGCTCCTTGCAGCTTTAATTTCAGTTGTGAGCTGGCACTTGCACCAATTTGGCTCCAAGCCCTCAGTATTCAGTATGAATATGTCAAAGTGTGAAAAGCTTATAGAGATACATTACACTTGTCACTACAGAGATGAGGTGATTTAAACAAGGGCCAATGAAAAGAGACAGAGTTAGCTGGACCCTTAATTGCCAGAGAGTCATTAATACAGGGGGCTCTCACAACTAACAACTGGTGCTAACAACTAGCCTTGTATGGTTGTACGGCAAAGAAGTCCACATTCGTCTTTGCTCTTGCATGATGTCAAGTACAGACAACAACTCTGTCCTTTATCTAAATGTGGTTAACATCCCGTGAGCCCCTGGAATGACTCTACGTGTGTTTATGTGTGTGAGAACACAGTTAGGCAAACAGAATAGAGAAGTTTAACAAAAGGGAATTAGGGAGGAAATAGAGGCAGGACAGAGAGACAGACAAGTGTGTGGGAGAATGTCGGAGAAATGTCTGAACAACAGATAGAACTGGGGGAGAGGTTGGAAAAGAAAGAGGGAGAATGACTGACTGACAGTGATCTAAATGCCATGCTTAGTTTGGCATTTACAGTCTCCACAGGGTGTAAGTGACATAGCTACTTAATTCTGTCATGAGTCTAGTCTAATCGTAGTTACAGGCAGTAGGAGCTTGTCTAAGTGAAATGTGTGTACAGTGGTTCCCTCGTCATTAACTCAGCAAGGCAGTTTTGGGCTTATTTTGAATTACAGAGCAGTGGTTCCCACTAGGGGTCGCCAAAGCTTCATGGGCGGTTGCAAAGCCTTCTTGATTTTGAAATTACTCGTTTGTGCATTTATAATATTTGGGTTTATTGTTTATCAGTTTAGTCAATGATAAAAAAGGTTGGGAACCACTACATTGGGGCACCCAGCTACTCCCATAAAAGCACTGATGGCCACACTTATGGTGTGTTCCCAGCAAATACAAATAAAATTAGTAGACTACATACAAAATCAATGCAATGCTGCAAATTTGCACTGTGTGATGCAAATTGGACAGCGCAAATTGGGTGGCACAAATGGTGCCAACACGCGAAATTCGCCCCATTCACACAAGTTCAATTTAAAGACGTCGACAGCTCTGGGTTTATCTTTTAAACTTTTGGGATTAAAAACTGGATTTATCTTAACTCTCGCTTCTCAACCTGTTTGCTGTAAGCCACGAAGGTGCCACCCCCACTTGTAGCTGAAAATATGTGTCTGTTACATGATTCCAGCTGCAATCAGTTTCTTTATGAACTGAGTTAGCACAGCACTGATAAAGCCCAACACCGTTCAGAAAACAAGCACAAGCAAGCACATTTTTGCTTGTTGTCTGCACTGAAAAAAGTGATTCTGAGCA
>NW_023339762.1:1059165-1065524 GCF_004916995.1 Morone saxatilis | reverse complement strand
TCAAACAAAATCACACCATTGTTTTTTTATATTTTTAATGTTTTAATGATAAAGAATGCAACATTAGTATTTCTCAACACAAAATTAACTACTATGATTAAAATTAAATTCATTTAAGAGATCTGTGCCTCAATTGGGGGGGGCACAAGCATTTTTGGGGGCGGGCCCGGCCCCCTATGGCCCGCCCATAGTGACGGGTGTGATTACCGACACACACACAATAATGGACAAAGAATTAATAGTGATATGAGTTGGTGTTTAATTTGTCATATATTTAATCCACCAGTTAGCACGTATTTTACTGAGAAATACTAATTATTAAAACGATCTGCATCTCATTCACATGGTCTTCTCCCACTGACAACGCAGACTATAGTAAGTGTAGGAGACAAAATCGTCAAAAAGTTTATCTTTATGGATTATACTGATGCCCAATTGACAGTCAGACTGTGGACATATGACACATTGTATCTTGTGTTAGAGTTCCGTGTTGTTATGGTTACCTAAGGAATATTTCTTAAAGGGAATTTGGCGTAATATTTTCCCATTTGAATTTAATTAAAAGTGAATATATAATAGTTGTTAAGAACACTGTTCATCTGACATAAAATACAGTGGTAGTCTAAGAAAACAGTGGGCAGATGCTGCAGCTGTCGCCTCAACTCCTCTCTCCTCGCCTCCTCCCCTCGAATCATCTGTCTATCACAGAAAGGGGTTCGAACAACTGTAAAGAATCATTTAGTGTGGTCCCAGTCCATTTAGTAGGTAAAATAACAATAAATAAATCATAAAAACATGTAATAAAACATCATAGGAAATAAAAAAGTAAAATCACATTGTGAATGGAACCTGCTTGTCCTCACAATTCACATAAAATGCATCTGCCTAAGCTCTTCCGTATGACATAATCTGTCACTTTTTCGTCTTACTGTCATTTCTTATTTTAAAGCACACATTACATTTGCATTGTAAAGCTTCTTTAGTACACTGTTTGCATTAAGTTTCTATTTAATGTGCTTGTAATTTTAATATTAAGTTAATAATCAAGGTAGTATTGTAGTGAAAGATAAAAGTAAAAGTTTAACCAAATTGTCCCTGGTTTATCCTCCCTCGCCATTTTTTTTCCTTTGTTTTCCTCCGCCACCTCATTTTCGGCTCTGTTTATCTCGTTTATTCCCTCTCAGAGAAATAGGGTTTGTGGAAGCCAGTTGTCCCTCTTTGGAGAAAGACACTTGGCTGTCAACATGATTTAGTTAGTGTGAATTATTAATGACAGAGGAGCAGGAAGACGGATGTTTAATGTCCTGAGCACCTACATCAGCCTAAAGGCGACTGCACATAACGTTTCTGTTTCTGTCAGCAGCCGTACTGACTCTGAAAACTGAATATTCCTTAAAAAAGAAAACAGCTTTATTTGTGAGGAGAATTCAACAGGAAGGAAAGCAGAATTATAGAAAAAAGTTCAGCAACAGAGAATATGGAAATGATGGATGATAAAACAAGTCAGGGACAAAGCACAATAATAACAGCCTGAGTTAAACCTTCAACCTGTCATTTTTTGGACCATAAATGTTCGCTGTGTTGACAAGCAGAACTGAAGAGTTTGAGTCAGAGATGAAAAAAATATTTTATTTATAAACATTTATAATATTAAAGGTGGTTTTACTGCCATGTTTGCAAACATTTCTTTTGTAAATAAACCTTTATCAGCATCAGGAAACACCGCTGACTTTGTTTTCTAGTGCCACATGCACAGCATTTTGAGCAGAATTTTGTCCCAAGTTATGTCCAAAATTCAGACTTACGACAATTAAAATCCAGTGTTACTGTCACTGCTAGTTACTGAGGAAAGAAATGTTGTTACTAGTAATGACTGGGCTGTGGTTCAGAGGTAGAGTCCATTAATCAGAAGGTTGATCCCCGCCCCTTCAGCAAGACACTGAACCCAAAATTGATGAACCCCGATGTGTGTCATCGGTGTGTGAATGTGAATGAAGTTGATGAGTTAGTTTCTGTTTGTGACTGGGTGAATGTGGCATGTAGTGTAAAAGCTCTTTGAGTGGTTGGAAGACTAGAAAGGTGCTATACAAGTACACTCCTTTACCAGTCTCTACCATCATTTAGGACATTCTTAAAAGTCCAGTGTGTAACATTGAAGAGGCTCTATTGTCAGAAATGGAATGAAAAACATTCATAGCTATGTTTTTATTTGTGGATAATCACCTGAAAATAAGAATCATTGTGTTTTTGTTACCTTAGAATGTCCTCTTCTACAGATATTGCCATGTTGAACGACCATGTTTCTACAGTTGGCTTGAACAGACAAACCAAACACTGGCTCTAGATGTGGTCTACCACGTTTTTTGCGAGTTGCACAGCCAAAGTAGTTCCCAGGTCATCAAATACAAATGCGATCAGTGTTCAGTTGGTTGCAATCTGCAACATCACCACTAGGTGCCACTAAATTCTACACACTGGTCCTTTAAACCTACCGTTTGTTTGCTCTGGTCTGAATCAGGGGATGGGTTGCCTTTTGGTTTCGTTTCTTGCAAGTTTATCTGACTTACCTAAAGTGTGCATGTTTTATCTAAGTCATGTAAGTTATGTAGCATGTATTGTATGGTTTATCCAAGTTTGCACGTTCAAGTCAACTTGGTGAGCACATATCATTTAACATCTTTATTCAAAGATAGTTCTGTTTTATGATGCCTTGTTAAACTCGTACATGATCGTGAGCAGCTTAATATCATCATTAAACCTTGTAAACATCCTATTGCTTTCAACATTGCAAATTGACTCACACTGCATCATGAGAACATTTAGATTTTTATAACAAGACAGTAAGCAATACTACTGGGAATATCAATCCTTTCTCAAGAGGGCTTGTTTTTCATACTGGAATATTTTGTTTGCTTTTATGAGATGCAGCAGAGAGGCTCAATAAGAGAATATCAAAGCTTCAAATAAACAACTTAAACTGAATAAGACCCTAACCAGATATTGTTGTTGTCTGGATTACTTCCTGCAGTGTGTGTGTGTGTGTGTGTGTGTGGTATACTTAACAGCAGTTGAGTCACCGTGTCTCTTTACATGACTTGCACAGAAGTGCAGTGTTCACATTAAAGTACATATTTTCCTGGTATAAGTATCAGATTTTTAGGCCTCAACATAGGGTCAGACTGGTGTACTGAACGTCTGAGTGAAGAGTCAAACCCCCTCAAAGTAGTCCAAGTCAGACTCAGTGTAACATGATGGAGTTGTTCCAGTAAAATATGAGGTGAGACATGAGTTTGATGCTCAAAAACTTTAAATTTTAAAGTGAATATTCTTCATTGGGGCTGTGTGGGTGTAGTTTGATCAGATTTTAATGGCACTGCAGCATAATCAGACAGAGAGTTGAGACAACTGCTGTAATTGGAAAAGGTGGAAACAACAGCTCAGCTTGTTTCTCTGATAACTTAAGATCCAGAAGTCAGATGACTAAAATCCTTCATCCAGTTCAAATCTAGAGGTAAAAAGCACGAGTGTTTCCCAGATTTTTTGGGGGGGATTTTCTTGAAATTTCAATGTAAAAAATGCTTCTACTTACATCAGTTAACGTAAGCAACACTTTGCTAGCTACCAATAACTATAATGCTGTGTGTGTGTGTGGGTGTGTGTGTGTGTTGTTGTGTGTGTTGTTCAGTCTGAGGATTGTGAGCAGCAATTCTAGCATTTCAAAGATAGGAGTGGCCCAACAGGTTAAGCCATGATCCTGCCTGATAACATATATGCCTGGGGACTGGGTATAAAAGGCATCCATCTTTTAAAAAAAATATTTTTAAGCATTAGTAAATGTCTTATCTGTTGTGAAATTTAATGTTTACTTTTAGTGTTAGCAAATGTCTTGTCTGCTGTGCCAGTGCACTCTAACTATTTCACCATGGGAGAGTGAGAAACGTCCTCTCGATTCCTTTGTATGTCTGGTGCATGTGAAGTAATTGACAATAAAATGACTTTGACTTTGACTTTGACTTTAAAAGCAGTGAAAGAATGCAATGGGTATTTTGAACACTTGCTTGCACATGCATCAAATGCTTTTCCTGGGCTGGTTTTTGTCATCTTTCTTTTCTTCTTTTCTTTCAGACCTGATTTTGGATGATCTTGAGAAGATGGAAGATCTAAGATCTAGGACTACAGCAGTGGACACGCCAAGAAAATTTCTAAGCCAAAGTTTGGAGCATTGCATTAGTTTTTTTAACCAAATCCTCCACCCCAAAAGTTTACATTACAGTTTCTGTAATTTGAGAAGTTATTTGGCATACCCAATGAAAGATTGGAGTTGTATATGTAATGTAATAGAGTGGTAATGTGCTAATGTCACTTAGGCAAGCATTTAAATGCAAGGGTGCAGTGATAGTGAACCTTCTAATTTGTAGTACAAACCTGGCCTAATTACAGAAACCATAAAACAGTTAAATTTCTCAGTGGTGTTGTTACAGTATGTCACCTACATCTCTGGTGCTCGGGGAAGAAGAGTTAGTGATGAGCAGATTTCTGAAGAGAGTGACCTTCTAAAGAATTTGTTGCCTGGAGACATTGTTCTGGCAGAACGTGGCTTTATTGTAGACGATATTGTAGGATTTTGCTCTGCTTCATTGAAGACGCCCGCTCTGACAAAAGGAAAGAGGCAGTTATCTGCATATGAGGTAGAGCAAACAAGAAACTTGCTAATGTGTGTATTCATGTAGAAAGGGTCACATGATTATTAAGAGGAAAATACCACATTCTGCAGAGAAGGGCACTGCCCATTAGCAACATATAGCAGTAAAAGCAGGTAATGTACTAGCATTGACTGATAAGATTGGAGTCTTTTGCTGTGCATTATCCAGTCTTACAGACTCTTTTGTCCTACTGGAGTAAACAACACAGATTTCTGTACTTTCTCAGTATTCTGGAACATCAACAAGAGCCAGAGTTTATGCTGTGTAAATTCATTCTTTGTAATTATGGGTGTAACGATACACAAAATTAACGGTTCAGTATGTATCTCGGTTTTAGGGTCACAATTCAGTAAGATTTCCACACAGCAGGGAAAACAGACAAATTTAGAGAATAGTTTTGTCATTTATTTCGAAAAATGTCTGGGTTTTTTTAGAAGCGCCAAAGAGCATGTTGACTGTTCAAAACAACAAGTCTTACATTGTTGTTAATCTAGTATTGTAAATGCCATGACTATTAGTATCAGTGTTACAGCAGCGGTAATAGTAGCAACAGTAGTAGTGAGTCATGGCTGGATCATTCACAGCTGTGTGGTGAGCATTTTCAATTACATTCATGCTGGTGTACAGTGTGGCCATTAGAAAGTGACACTTCTCATTATTATTCTGCTGATACTTTAATCCTTAAGTCCCCAACCTCCTCCTGATGCATATATTTTCAATGTTGCTCATTCGTTTAACATATGTGTTTATCAGGGGAGGTTAATTCTTCCAGCAGAGTCCTCTTTGTCAGGAGATTTTGAGCACTACCTCAGGGAGCGGAGTCTTTTCAGCTAAATCTAACTGTATGTGTAAGTATCTCTGGCAAAACTAAAGCTTATAGTTAGGGCTGGCTCAGGTGAGTCCTGAACCATCCCTTAGTTATGCTGCTCTAGGCCTAGAATATCGGTGGATTTCCCATGATGCACTGAGCTCCTCTCTTCCTCTTTCTCTCTTTCTGCACACATTCATGTTCCATTAATGTATGTTACTAACTTCACTTCTTCCCCGGAGTTCTTGTGCTGTCCATGGTCCTGCTTGACTCCCATTGCTAATATCACTGATATTATTGTTATTATTATTATTACTATTATTATTACTACAGTTACTATTATTACTATAATCACTGCTCATTGTCCCCCATCGTTGTTGTCATCGTCGTCATCATCTTCTTCTATGTTCATCATCATCAGTCACTAACTATTTAGTTGTAGTGATTGTCTACTGTTCTTGCTGTGCACCTTTGTTCCCTGTCTCTCTTCTCTGTCTCTCGTCTCTCTCTCTCACCCAACTTTGGGTCGAGGCAGAAGACCACGCCACCTAGATTCCGAGGGGTCTTATCCTTTAGGTTTCTGCCTCTTAAAAGGAAGATTTTCCTTGCTGCCGTCGCCAAGTGCTTGCTCATGGTGGGAATTGTTGGGTGTAAATAATGTTATAAGGAGTTTAGTCTAGACCTGCTCTATTTAAAAGTGTCCTGAGATAACTTCTGTTATGAATTGGCACTATACAAATAAAATTGAATTGAAAATTGAATTGAATATTGTACTGGCTGTTTTCATGTGGTCTGATTGTTACATTTTTATTTCAGAGTCAGGGCACAGCAGCATGACCATTTCAACA
>NW_023339762.1:1058494-1059065 GCF_004916995.1 Morone saxatilis | reverse complement strand
CACTCCGATGCACAGCATCAGGAGCAATTCGGGGTTCAGTATCTTGCTCAAGGATAACTCGACATGTGGCAGGAGGGGATTGAACCAACAACCTTCTGATTAGAGGACGACCCGCTCTGCCTCTGAGCCACAGCCGCCCTATATACTTTTTTCCCCTTTTATTTACTACATATAATGTAGACCTGAAGACAAAAGTCACACGAGTCCTGATATGAGTGTTCACACTGAGGTGACATTGCAAAGAATTTGACCTGAATCTGATTTGGACCACATATGAAAAATATCTAATAATAGTATCTAAACCAGATAAACAAACATTTTCCTATGGAGAGTCAAAACTGACACTTAATGGTGAGCCAAAGTCCAAAGCCAAACACCTGTTGTACATGTATTGTGTTGAGAAGAAATGTCGTGTAGAAAAGGTCAGTCAGTGTGATTTGTGCTGTTCACACAAAACTAACATCACATGAGCAAATAAAAATCATATTTGGGTCACTTGTGTCCACAGTGTGGGTCACATGACATTATTATTATTATTTATTTTATTTGAACAGGGACAGTGCACAATAAA
>NW_023339762.1:1057337-1058470 GCF_004916995.1 Morone saxatilis | reverse complement strand
CATTAACCCTGTATATAACAAGGAGAGATGCATTGCACTGGGTTTTAGCAAATTGCTATTTTCCAAAGAAAATAAACAGATTTCTTTAGTAATTTATTGATGGTCCCTAAATGAAAGCCCTGTGGTTAAGAGGCAGTGCTCCGAGGCGAGCTAACCGCCCTCTGATAACACTGAGTGGACTGAATGGCTGTCCAATATCCAACTTAAAACTAACTTCCCTGCTGTAGACATCAGAATCAGAATCACCTTTGGCCAACAATGTGCACACATACAAGGAATTTGATTCTGGTTTTATGTTGCTCTCAATGTACATACACAGAATAGCATAAATAAATAAGCTCACTATGTACAATTGAACAAACAACAATAACATTTGTAGACAGTAAACAATAGTGCAAAGGTGCAGAGTGCAAAGGATGCTGAAATAAATATGCAGGTATCTTGATGTACATGAGGTAGGTGATATGACAGTATATCCAACGTGCACTGCATGTAGATGTGTGAAAGTTTTGGATTTATGTTTTAAAAAAGAAATTTCAAGTTTACAGGTACAGTGAACGTTAGAGGCCCAGGGTTATTGTACCTGACACTGTGTGTCTGGAAACATTTACATTTTACAATTAACATTAATGAATGACTTGTGTTTGTAATCGCTCTGTGCTACATGCGTTTCCTAACAGCTGCATGTGGACGCTGTTTGCAGCGCCAGAGAGCGGTGCTGTGACAGAGGGGTGAAAAGAGGACGCGTCCCGCGCTCACCGGGCGGTCACGGTGTCAGATACCCGCGGTGAGACGCTCCCTGAGGCCCGGCCAACACCGCCCCCACCCCGCCCCACCCCCGCTCCACTCTCTGTGACACACTGCGCACACACATCCCGCCTCCCCCGTGAAGAACAGAAAGTAAAGGTGACAGTAACAGTGTGACAGACAGTGTCCCGGTAGTCCCCGTCCTCCAGCAGCACCGAACCCGTCGATATGTCTCTGCCCACCGTCTCCCGGTTATTGAGGAGCGCTCTGAGGACTCAGCTGGTCCCTGCGGCAAATGTGTCGTCCAAACCTGCCAAACACAATATCAGTGCCGGGGTGAGTTCATGTTCCCTGACTTCATTAACAGGAGCGCAGCAGGTACTTTC
>NW_023339762.1:1057127-1057306 GCF_004916995.1 Morone saxatilis | reverse complement strand
TCCGGCAGGGAGCCAGCGGACATTACCGCTGACTGGCGGCCGTTAGCTAGCTTTCCTTTTATAGTGCCATCTAGCAATTGTTCCGCGTGCTGATGTGTTATGACAGAGCATAATGTTTGCTGCACGTTCTAACTGCGTCAAACTTTATATTGTCGCGCCTCTCTCGTACTTTATATCCA
>NW_023339762.1:1053889-1057102 GCF_004916995.1 Morone saxatilis | reverse complement strand
TGTGTGTGTGTGTGTGTAATGAAGAATATTTGTCCGTGCGCCATGTTGAAACAATAACTTATCAAAGAAACTTATTTTTAACACTTTCGGTAAGTGCGTCAGTATCTCGCCATTATTCCGCCTAATTCCAACACGTACACATCTCTGTCTGCTCAGACTGAAATAGCAAGCTATAGACGGCACCCCAAAAGGGTCACGCTACCTACAGCCCAGTATGTACACTTCCTGTTATTTTCCACAATATTTGATACAGCACTGCAGACGTTAATATGGCAGTATCAGTGTGACACTGTGTCTGTGGAGACGCATGTCCTGTTGAGCAGGTGCCAAGTGACCGACCTTCATGTTGAACACGGTCATACGGTAGGCCCGAACACACTTCATTATTTCTGTTACATGAAAGGAGCGTATTTAGGGACCAAAAGTATGTATTTGCTCACTGTAACACATTAGCAGTCATAGGGACTTATTTAACAACAACATTGACTCAGTTGCATTAAGTGTGAGCTTACATTAAGCTCACCAGGCCTGCAAATACCCTAGCTGACTGATAAAGCTAACATTTGTTAGTTTCCCCTAGGGCTGCACATACAGTAAAAACTTCATATTGCAATTGTTTTTAAAGTTATTGCAAAATGATTCACAATTAGTGTGGAATGATCATTTTTTTCATCACAAATTATTCTTTTTTTAAAATGATTAAAATCATGATGATGTGAAACTTTTTAATGTCTGTACCAAACAAACATCAACACCTTATTCAATAAATGATAGCGTCTGTAATATGCATATTGCACTTGGCTGTACTGCGATTGATTCATTGTGCAGCCATAATTTCCCCAAGTTATAACTAGGAAATAAGCAGAAACCTTTTATCAAATGTTATTATTGACTACTGAATCTCACTGCCTGTAAGACATTTACCATTATCTTTAGATCTAAGATGTGCACTGTTACAGTTGACAAAGTGTGAGCTCAGCTGTGACAGCATTCATGCATTTTAGGGCTGCAACTAACTAGTGCTGCACAATATAGTTAGAACATATTGCGAGTATTTTGACAGATATTGCCATATGACTCACCTGGTAGAGTGTGGCCTTTTTCTGCATGTCACCCCCTCTCGCTCCCCTTTCCTTTCACTAACCATTGAAGCCAATAAAAGCCCAAAAATATGTTTGTATACATTGTCACTGAAAAAACGGTGTGAGTCTGTACCAAACAAACATGTTCTCTTAAATCTGGAGAATCTCAATGTCAGAGAATGTTGAGCAGTGGTTCCCAAAGCCCAGGGTGATGTCCCCAAATGTCTCATTTTATCCACAACCCAAAGATATTCAGTTTACTGTCATTGAGCAAGGACCCCCACAGTAGATGCACATTAGACCACAGACTCCAATTTGAGATGATTTTGTATTAACACTGCCTACACTGCTGTATGTTAACCTCGATCATAATGGTGGTACTTGGAGAGCCTGATATTTTCTGAGGTGGTACACAGTGTAAACAGTTTGAGGGACACTGCTTTACAGAGTATTTTATAGGGTTTCTTTTCTGTTTAGAACAATAGCCAACTGACCTTGATATAGCTTTATAGTGTATTTTTAGTCTCATTCTCAGGACAGAACTGTAAGAACACCCAGACAAAATCAGGACATCTGCACTCTACTGAAACAACACTAATAAGTCATTGGAGATTAGTTCTATTAGAAAAGCAGCAGGCTTGAGTTGTTGCTTGTTCTCAGAATTATTTGAAGAATTTTGGAGTTGAAAATCGATGGGCAGGGTTTAAAACGTGTAAAAAGTGTTGGTTTTGGATTCATTCCCTGCAAACTACAGAAACAGTTGTGTGTTCCCGCCAAAGACAGCAGCAGCCTCTTCTTTATGTGGCTATATATGGACACAAGACGAGTAAACAACTACTTCTATACTGAATCCCACAATAAAGCATCACAGAGAAATGCTATGTTTTTGTGTTCAGTAAGTCTGACAATGTAAAAGTGCTGTGTGTACACTGTATTCACCATCTTTACCCACTGCTCTGTGCCAATGACAATAGCGGAATGTATAATAAGGTTTTATCATATGCTGTTAAGTAAATGGAACTGAACCATCTGTTTGTCTCTGTGTGTCCCTCAGGAGCAAGCAGTAGCTATGACAGCCATGTTTGTGGCCATCCTTGGTCCCTCCGGCTGGATACTGGCTCACCTGGAGGACTACAAGAAGAAGGAGTAGAAGAAGAGGGAGAGCAGAGTATCATTCCGGCCCAGATGAAGATGCAGACCAGAACTCATGCTGCTCTCCCTCCAGACCCCTCACTCCGCTCCATCTCTCTGCAGCTGATGAGATCTTTCTGCACTTCTGACCTGTGATATTGTACACCTGTACACCTGTGGGCCTCTATGAATAAACTAATGTTCACTATATACAACGCAGACCTCAGTGTGTGTTTGATTTAGGTAAAAGCTGAAGTGGCACTGATCAGACAGATCAGTGCCACTTCAGACAGATAGAGCTGCAACTACAGAATTAGGCATTAATAAATGCTTTATGATAACTAATAAAGAGTTATTAGGCTGCTAATAAGCAACTAATTAATGGGCAATGTGTGTACCTTAATATAAAGTGTCGCCATATATTTTATCAGTAAATACAGTCAGCATAAAAGGAAGCTGAAGTTTTACAGTTCTTATGTGATAGTGTGTGACTGCATTGCTTGTGACTGTGGTGACTAGTATCAGCAAAGACGGTGAAAGGCACTGGATTAAAACCAGATTTTAGAAAAGCGTTCATCCTGCAGTGGCTTTGCTTTTGGAAACTAGAGACAATGGATAAAAATAGTGTGCAGCCCTGCATAAAGTGCGACACCTGGTCCACCTACTCCTGATTCACAGTAAAGTGCTGCTGTGTGTCTCATCACATCAGGGTTTTATAAAAACAACAAAAAGGAAGTCCCTGCTTTGATGGGGGCCATTTCATACAGGTCAACACATGTAAACAATTCAATACTTCGACACCAGTGAAATACAGTTCACAGTGCTGATGTAGATCTCATCCTCAGCATTAGATAATCACCAATAAATACATACATAAGGTGATTTTGTGCTCCTGCGCATTAATGAATATCTTATTTCTCTCACACAGATGGTCACCTGTTAAACACTCATCACTTGAGGAGTTCAGTCATGAAACTGTGCTGGCAATTTGTTTAATAAA
>NW_023339762.1:1042863-1053789 GCF_004916995.1 Morone saxatilis | reverse complement strand
AAAGGCATTCTATTCTATTCTATAAGTTTCAGCAAATATGACAAAAAGTTATTTATTAAAAAAGATACCTACTGCAGCTTTAATGGCCATATGTGATACTGTCTCATATCAACTGCAGGCACCTGAATGGAATCAAGACTGTATGGTGGCAGACTTTGTGATATTGGCAAACCCCATATCTTTGTCCAAAGAGTATCATGATGGAACTGGTGATTTACGGCCCTGATGTGTGTTGTGTGTGTGGTCTCCAGTTAGAGTAGCTGCTACATTACTGAGGACCTTTTGATGTAGCACTGAGTGAGCTTACAGGGAGCTGTGGAGGCACTGTGCAGTGGGCTGACGGAAAATCACATTTGGTTTTAAGATGCTAGTACACATATAAGAGCTAGCCCAAAGACCTGATGTAATGCCTTACATCCATACGGGAGAAAGCTAAGCTCCGCCTCTGACTGGGCAGCTTCACATTAAATAGTAAGCCGCAAATGAGGCAGTGGAGAAAGTAGTAAGGCTTATAAAGACATTGATCCACAGGGAGAAAGTCTTTTTAACGTGTCCAGCTGCGTTTTCCTCCCCGAACACACATTCCAGCTTCTTTTTCACTTTAAAAGCACAAAGTCTGCTTGACACCCGACACCGAGCAGGAATGGCTGGAGCTGCCGAGGCCCGAGAAAATAGCCCAGGCTGCCTTCAAACTTCATTCCTGCTCCGACGCATAAACTCACAAACTCCAGCGGCTGTACACAGCAAGAAGGACCGTGTATTTAGCCCGGGTTTACCCTCCGATGCGCCGCGCACTCCCCACGCAAACTTTCGCCACTTCCATCGCAACTATTGTGTTGTTGTACCCTTGGGACATAAAAACCTCAACTTTCAGGCGAGGAATCACAGCTAGCGTTGTCTCAGCGCGGGGGGGACGTTAGAGGGGAGCGAGGCAGAGACACAATGGGAGCACAGCGCGTTAACTACTGTGTTCTTATCGTGTCTGGTCCCGGTAAGCCTCCACAGTCCCTAAGGATCCATGTAGTGAACAAAAAAGTGAACGTACCGTCAACCGCCGACAGCAGGGAACTCCACAGCAGCAACCCCAGCAGCAGACCGCCCATTGCAACTCCTCTGCGCGTTAAATCCATAACTCCCGCTCCATTCTCGGTTATTTACTCCTTAATTAAGTTGTAAAGACGTCCACTTTTCCGTGTGTACATGTACACACCTGGGCCCGGGTTCCGTTCTACTGCTGGCTGTGTGTCTGCACGCGTGTGTGTGTGTGTGTGTGTGTGTGCTCCAGTGTGTGTCCCTCTCTATACACTGCACTTTTTTCCCTTCCCCAGTTAGGGCGCTCGCGCTTTACTTTATACTTTGGACTGTCGAGCTCGCGCACGGAGAGAAAGGGCAGGCAGACGTGGTGTGACGTCATCCGACACGAGGCAACAAAAGGGCATTTCCACACTAACGTTGGTTGTGTTTCTGCTATAAAAAGAGTAATAACTGTCATATACGTGGCTTACTTTCTACTGGAACAACCTCTGTGTTTCTCATTATTTTCAAAAGTTATTATTTTACGATAGTATGTCAAAATATTGAGAAACTTTCTCACTAATGTGAGATAGTAAGTCATGATTTTTTCATGAATTTCTCATTATAATGACTTACAGATTCCTTTTTTCTGTCACATTGACGGGAATGAGCTTCCATAGATCCAGACCTGGGCTGGAAGAAAATACCTTATAAACTCTCTTCTTTCCGTACAGCTCTTTACTCATTTATTTAAGTACATATTCTATTTTGTATCTTTTTATTTTTATTTATATTTTTCTAGCTTGATTGTGATTCCTATGCACCAATGTACCCGGGCAAATTCCTCATGTGAAAACTTATTGGGCAATAAATCTGATTGTGATTCTGAAATATTTTATTTCAAAAAAGGTCAAGGAAGTATCTTTTAAAATAATTAAATTTTACAAACATATAAAAAGAACATTGATGTAAGATGCTAACTTTTATACTGGCTCCAAAAAATGTATGTTGTTTATTTTAGTCTTGCCCCTGTTCTTGTTCTTTTTGGAAAGATATTTGTTCTTTTATTTCCCAGTATATTGTTTCTGATCTTAACCTTTCATATGAAAATATATTCTACAGTAGTAGTAGTTAATTTTTCTAATCATGGAGGAAACTAGTTTGGAAAAACATTTTTCAACAATAAAAAGTAAGGTGTAATGAGCAAACACACTATGGAACTGAAACTAAACTGAATATAAAACAAAAATGTAAAAAAAATTATAATTAAAAAAAAAACTAAAATAACTGGTTTGTTACAAGGAATGTGACAGGAAGTCTGTTCACAGTTCTATTTGATTTGTTTTTATCCCTTCACACGCATCAACTGCAATGATTTTATATCTATGTTGTTGTACATGTACTGTTTTTTTATTATTTATTTTTATGTCAATATGACTTATGTTTCTGAAATAAAGTTTAATTGTATAGAATTGAATATATTTACAAATCAAAATTTTAAAGCAAAAATCCAAACTTTTCAGAACTCAGTGTCCATATTCAATATATTTCTTCTATAATCTTGAATGTACCAAACAGCTGTTAATAAACCATTGTAGGGCTTTACATTTGATATCTATTTAACTTATTTATTATTAAATTCTAAATCAAGATTATAATAGATATATCAAGATAGATAGATAGGATAGTAGATAGATAGATAGATAGATAGATAGTAGATAGGATTAGATAGATAGAGTTAGATAGATATACTTTATGATCCCATAAGCTGGGGAAATTGCAGTGTGAGTAGCAGCATTTACACACAGGTAACAACACAATAAGTAAAGAGAACAACCTAGACATATAAAAAATATAAAATGCAATATATATATTTTATATATAGATGAATAGATGTGCTATGTGTTAGTAAGCATGTGTCACATTTTGTTTTACAGGAAGAAAAGTTAATTGGATATAAAAGTACAAAAATAGATTTTTTTTGTAAAATCTTTTGGCATACTTGCTACATGTTAAATAAAGGTACAATTTCAGTCACTGAGAATTTGATTTTGGGTTTCTTTTCAGTGCAAAAACTCATAAAATGTATGACACTATTTGACACCAACTATTAAAAGAGGGAGAGACAGATCTAGTCTCTCTTACCATCATAGCTTACCATCATAATGCAGCTTTAATGCTGCTGCCAGAACAACTGTTGCTATACTCAATGGAAACAGCTGCCCTCCCTACACATTGTGCATGGTATTTTACTTCTTCGGACACATTTATTTTAGAGAGTTCAGATGTTAGAAGATGCATTGCCAGTGTAATATCAATGTGTTAGGGTATGCCAGAGAACAGATCAAGGCTTTGATTGTGCAGCTTGTCTTTATTTAAACCACCTGTAGATATTGGAGGGTTGTCTTGTTTTGTATGTGTTGAGTATTAACTGGCAAAACACAGCAACCAGCTCAAACTGTTACAGTTATGTGGGTGCTTTTCTTTTTGTGCAAGGTTGCTAAAAACCCTAAATCAGCTTTGTTAGTTTGTTTATATTATGTCCTCCTCATGTAATACAAGATAAACCACCCTGACAGTTAAGCATTTTATGTGGTGTGCCTTGCACATCTGTAACTATGTTGTTATGTGGCATTACTGTCTTTTATACTACTAAGTTGTTTTGTAAGACATCCTTGTTGCCTGGATGACATTCAGTTTCTTCCCCACGTTTTTATAATGCAAAAAAATCTTTGGAACATGGATGATGGGTCACACGTATGTTGACCCATCATCATTAAATTTTAAATGGTAAATGGACCTGTACTTGTATAGCTTCCTTTCTAGTCTTCGACCACTCAAAAGCGCTTTTACACTACGTGCCACATTCACCCTTTCACACACATAACTCAGTGATGGCAAAGTCCATTAAACAGAAACTAACTCATTCATACACATTCACACACCGAGGCACAGCATTGGGAACAATTTGGGGTTCAGTATCTTGCTCAAGGATACTGAGGGAGGAGCCGGGGTTTGAACCAACAACCTTCCGATTGGTGGATGACCTGCTCTGCCTCTGAGGCACAGCCGTGGCAAATATCTAGTGGTGAAGTTGCAGATTGCAACCAACTGAAGTCTGCTTGTCTTCCAAGCGTGTAGGAGAAACTACAGTACACTGTAAAACTCCCGAAAAATGCAATTTATCAATCTATCGAAAAAAACAAACACTGGCTCTAGTGGTTACTTAGAAAGAGCTGTTTTATCTACAGATGCCTCGTGTTGCCTCCCATGGAGTCCAGGAATGGACAAACCAAACACTTTTTGCATTTTTTGTGCATCTCGCAGCAATCTGCAACTTCACCACTAGATGCCACTAAATCCCACACACTGGTCCTTTAAAGCAGTGGTTCCCAGCCTGGGGGTCGAGACTCCACACACAGTAGGTCTATATCTCAGCATTTTGTCTAATTCTGTGAAGAAAATTAATTGAAATTGTTTGCTTAGATAGAATGTATCACTGTTAAATATACAGTACAGACAGTATAATTGTATAAAAGTTCTTAAAACCATCAGAAAACTTATTTCTGATCTTATATTTACAGGAAACCATCTGCTGAAAATGTATCCACACTGCTCATTTTACACAAACCTTCCACAGTGTTCAGTGTTCAGTTTGTGTTTGTGTTCATTCCACAGTTGATCAACTTTTCTGTACTGTTAACCATACTATATATATAAATATAAATATATATATGTATAACCATAAAATATATCACTTAGTCAGGGGTTGTCAGTTTGCTCAATAATAGAAAAGGGGTTACCTTTGTTGCATGTCATTTCCTATCTTTCTCGCCCCCCATGTCATTAAGACAAATGTTACAGCTCTTGCGTACAATAATATTTGAGTGTTATAGTGTTCTTCCAGATCTCTCTCAACAGTCTGTATTTGTCTCTTTCTTGTTCCAACAGGTCAATGCCGCCATGCCGAAACAGCTCGATATAGAAATGGTGTTCCCAGTTTGTGGCCTCTGACCTCAACCCCATCCAACACTTTTGGGATAAATTGGAACTCTGTCTCAGTCTCAGGCACCCAACATCAGTCAGTAATGCTCTTGCTCTTGTGAGCAAATCCGTGCATCCAGGTTCGAAATCTGGTGGGAACCCTGAAACCAGAAGGGTTTGCTGTTTCAGCTGCACATTAATGGTCATTAATGAAGCTACTGTTCAGGTGTTCACATACTTGTGGTCATGTAGTGTATATTCACAACTTATTTTATATATTTAAGCAGTTCCACCTTAAAAATCACTGCTTCTCCCACACTGTTGGACAGACAAAGGACGTCCCGGAGGGGCTGCGAGCCGAGCTGCTGCTAACGTTTGCTCAGCTTGTTTCTCTGATAACTTAAGATCCAGCGTCTGGATGACTAAAATCCTTCATCGGTTCAAATCTATTTTGAGGTTAAAAAACATCAAGATCTAAACAGTGGGGATGGTAAAAATGTGGCTTCAGACTGGGGATAAAAAGTCAATGTATAACAGCTTCTGGCAGACAACCACAATGCTCACGCAGGCACAAAGGGAATATGACGCCATTGACATTACCTGATAAAATTGAGCCACTGACTTACATAAGATGGACAGCTCTCCAAAAGTGAAGCCAAAATAGGAAGTATAAATCAAGCCTGGTGCTTCTATGTTAGTAGATGTTTCAGCCAGCTAAAAAATCTAAATACATGTCAAATATATTTTTAACAAAGATGGTTTTGTCATTTTAGGTAATTCTTATCACGCTGATGTTCATTGAAGTGTTCAATTTTCAGTTTTTAAATTTTCTGATTGGTTTTAATTAGTAATTTAAAGCTATAGAAAATGGGGCGTATGGGCGGCCAACCCCGATCACTACTGCGCAGACTCTAGCTCCAGTGGTGAAATATGGCAACATTCTGGATATTTTGGCTTCATTTTTTTTACAATAGGAGGAAGTGAGGACGCAACGTCAATGGTTTAAACATTATTGGAATCATATGGGATAATGTAAGTACACAAGTCAACTACATATAGAACATAGAGCTAGTGTTCACAGATATATTAATGCAGAAATGTTAGTGATTATAGCTTCATGTATCAACTTCTCATCTGTTCACATTGTCCCAAAAAACATCTTGATTGCTTGACTGCACATCTGGGCTGCAATGTTCTTCAGTGCACTACATAACAATAGATCTTGAACAACATCTTCCAGGAATAGACAATACAACAGCAGAACAGCTTGAATATAGACGATGAGTTATTTGGTGGATCTTTTACAGTGGACTCTACAGCAGTAAGACAAATGGAGGGAGTTTATATCTTCAAAACAAAAGATGGACACACACCACTGCGTACACACCGATGGAGATCTGTGTCTTCACACACACACCTAGAGCTAAGCCAGCCCTGGCATTACTCCCTCTCCTTTCTGGATGCCTTGTTTCTCTGCTCCAACTGGCCTCCACTCTAAAGGCTCTGTAAACTCAAAGCATATGTTCTTCTCCTCTGCCTCTCGTACATGTGAGAGAGGCAGGCGGCTATTCCACACTATAGAATGTGCAACACAGAGAAGGTATTATTGTTCTGGCAGTAGTGGTAGTAGTAGCTGTGGCTGTAGTGGCACCTCTAGTAGCAGTGCTTTTCATTGTCAATGGACGTATTCCGATTATTTATTATTTATCAGTAAAATGTATGAATATCAGAGGTAGTGGTATTCATCATAAAGAGATGACCGTTATCAGTTACTGATACCTTAAAGGTCCAGTGTTCAGAAATGGAATATAATATTCATAGGTGTGTTTCCATTAGTGTATAATCACCTCAATATAAGAATTGGTGTTTTTGTTACATTAGAATGAGCCATTTTTATCAACAGAGGCAGAGTCTGCCATGATAAACGAACAAACCAAACAATGGCTTTAGATGTACAACGTGTGTACATTTTCTTTTCTAAAAATAAAATCAGACAATTACAATTATATAGAAGTGAGGTAGAATAAAAAGAATAAAAAGACCCCGCTCAATAAAAAATAAATACTAACAATAAAACAGATAAAATAACTGCACTGGGGCAAATGTAAATGTTTTTATCATAAAAGTACGTTCGTACGTTCAGATTGAGGTTTTGGTCGAGGTTTCACTAACTTCATTATTATTATTATTAAATCCCACAGTCAACACAGATAGGATATAGGATAGGATTTATTTTTCGGTAAATTGGGAGGATCTATGTTTAGGAAATTGAAACATATTAAATATTCCATAAGAGAATAATGTTATTTAATGTATAATCCCACACAATACCCTAAAGAAATTTGTCTCGATGTTTTTTGTTACCTTAGAATGAGCTGTTGTTATCTACGGTCACCTTCAGTGGAGTTTTTTTCCTTTTTCAAATGCTATATTTTGCGTAAACTGTACACGTTTATGTTTTTAAGTTTTTGTTTATTTTTGTGTGCGTTAATATTTTAATATTCTGCTATCCCTCCAAGTCATTTCTTTTTGATAGGTTGGACAGCTGCTGTTTGCTGCTACTTTCTTATTGGAGAACATTTAATTTGCCATAAAGTTATGTTTCAGTTCAGTTACTTATTTTATTTACAGGGCATACCGTATGCCTTCTATTCATTCTATTTCTATGCTCCCAGTCTGGCCCTGGAATGCTGTAATGAAACATATTTTCTTTCCCCAGTCACCTGCAACCCACAGCCGCCGGCCTCGCTTTGATCCACACACTGCTCTCTGCAAATAACAGAACGATCTCTGCATTGGTCTGTGCTCTTCGCTCTATAAAGACTGAGGCTTAGGAGTAATATAGTGTAACAAATACCTTTCTCTCTCTCTCAATGCGTAACAAGGAACAGGTGAGGCTATCTAGCGTCTGAGGCCGCATTGAGGAGAGCTCTTTACAAAACAGAGCTGTTTCACATGTGGGAGCTCTTTATCAGACGCATACTGCAGAATGTCAGTCACATAATCCGACTGCTCTTAGAAACACCTGCATTAAGACACTGAAGAGGACATTTCTGTATACAGATTTCAGGACTACAGCTTTTGGACTCTGTAGACACAACTCAGAGTGCAGCAGGTGCTTTTAATTGTTCTCGTCCGACAGGGTTTTTGTATGTGTTTCCCATACTGTAAAAACATATGCATAATTCGTCACCTAGCTGACTTGCATAGTCTTGCATAAGGCAAGCTAAGGATGTCCAGTTCTTTGCATTTTAATCTGTTTTTGCAACTTAAAATAAGCTAGGGTCACAAAACTGAAGCTGGAAAAACAAATATTATGATTATATATTCATATTTTTGGCCAGCCAGGTTACTTTTTCAGGAAGAGTTTACAATACTTGCAATCTTGAAGCTGGGTTAATTGATTTCTTGGCCACTAGAGGGCAGTGAAACAAGCTGAAAACACACCATTGACATCTTATGCTTAAAGGACCAGTATGTAGGATTTAGCAGTATCTACTGGTGAAGTTGCAGATTACATCAAACTGAGTACCACTCGCCTTCCAAGGGTGTAGGAGAAACAAAGGTGACAGAAACACAAAAGGCCCTATCTAGACCCAGTGTTTGCTCCATGAAGAGGACCCGCTTGACACGCCTTGATAGCTCACCTGGTACAACTGGTGCCCCATGTACCAAGGCTGAGTTCTTACTGCAGCAGCCATAGATTTGACTCCGACCTGTGGCCCTTTGCTACTTGTCATCCTCTCTGTCACTCTTCAGCCATCAATAAGTATCAATTAAAGGCAATAAAAGCCCAACAAAATATCTTAATAAGTTCATAAATAAGAACACAAGATAAAAACGGCTTATTCTAAGGTAACTAAAACACAACGATTCTTATTTTCAGGGGATTATACAGAAATAAAAACATGCCTATGAATATTATTTATAGGGTAATAAAGAGAGAAGGACAGAGACACACACACAAAGGTGCACAGCGACAACAATAGCAACGACTATACTAATAGAAATGACTTCTTGAATTTATTTTCTTTTTGAGTCTCTGTATTAATTAAGTCTTTCCTGATTGAAATACGGTTTGACTTAACTGAAAACTGAGTTTTCTCTACAGTTAGCTAAGCAATCCAGTTCTTCAGATAAAGCCATTGGATTTACCTTTTACCAGCCAGGGGTGTCTAACATTCAAACTGGCAGACTACACTAAGGTGGTTGTTCAAGGTTCAAAGAAAAGAAAAACTGAATATCATCTGCATTTCCTGTTAAAACAGACAGTTTATGCAGCATATGACAACAGAACAGTACTTTCCCTTGTGTTTTTGTCAACAGCTTGGTTGGATTATTGTTATGATAGGAATGGGGATAAAGGGAACAAACAAGCATGTCTGGTACCAGGCCACTTTCACAGGGTGCTGGCAGGGTTACATGTTGTTTTCTAATCTAAATTTAGAAGCAACAATCAATCAGCCTGAACCACCTGGGATAGTCAACTTTGGAGTGAACGTACTAATGAGAACTGGGATGAAGCCTGTGGTTTTCTAGTTATAGGATAGTCTTTCTGAGCATTGGGTCAATGTGTCGTCTGTCAGCTGATCTCAAATCAGCACTGTTCTCGGCGCACAGGTCAGACGTGGTTGAATGCTGCTCTGAATTGTGTGTGCCCCAATGTCCCAATTTTGGCAGTTTTGTGTACAAGAAATGAATGTAACTAGCTGCTCTGTGGGGCTATACTTAAGCACACCAGTGCTTTGAACTAAAGGCTAACATCAGCATGCTAACATGCTCACATATCAATGCCAACATGTTGATGTTTAGCATGTTTACTGTACACAAGGTACAGACGAGTCTGCTGGAAATGCCATTAGTTTTACAGATATTTGGTCCTAAATTAAGGTTTCTAAGAGATCACCAAATTCACCACAATTCATCCTGAGGGACAAACAAATGTCTGAAATTTCATTGCAGTCCATCCAATAGACATTTCACTCAGAACCACAAATGAAAACGTCATGGTGGCGCCAGATGAAAAGTAAGGGTATCTTCTAGTAGCCTTTTTCCATACACATGCTTTGCTTGACTCTGCTCACTAGCCCAGTCTGGCAGGGATTTGTGTCTCTATTACAACAGGGCTACCTACCTGAAGGTGTGACTTTACAGGCAGAGAGCTTGAGAGAGATTGAATGACAAGAGGGAACAGCATTAGCGAGAGCAAGCAACAAAGCGTTGACTTTTATCACAAAATAAAGCTGATATCTGAAAGTGCACACAGGGACGCAAGAAAGAAACTTAACTTCAAACAATAGAGATTCCACTGGAAGATACAAAAGTACTGAGAGGTGAAAAACATCTGTCTGTCTGGTCTGCTGTACAGACATGAGTTGAGTCTTGTTTGAGGGGAGAAAGAGGGGTCATCACAGGTTGGCCCGTGGTTGGCGAGAGACACCACTGCGGTTGAGTGTGCCTTTGCCTAAATTGTCACTGGAAAAGCTCTACAGGGCAGTACTTTTCCAACCAGGGGTAGGCCTACTTCTACCCCAGGGGGTACTTCTGCTGTTTCCAGGGGGTTATCTGAAGAGATTGTAGAGTAGCTAGACCAGTTTGAAAAAAATGTATTATTGATTTGATTAAAAAGTGAGTCAACAATAACAATTAATGTAGGTGTGATTGAAATTAAGAGTGTGTAAAAGTAACTACAAGTAATGGATAAAGGTGTTAAAATAGATCGCTAAAAGTAATATAAGATAAAGATGGCGGCACCCAGGTCGGCTGCGGCTGCAGTGGCTATTTGTATTATATACAAAAGTTTCTTTTACATAGGCAACTACACTGTGCAATATATATTATCTTATGGGTCTTTTATACAAAAGTTTTTTTTCTCTCTTCTTTTTTATATTTGCATATTTATTTTGTACATACTGCCTCCCCTTTATT
>NW_023339762.1:1039932-1042838 GCF_004916995.1 Morone saxatilis | reverse complement strand
CTGCTGTGCATGTGCCATTGCAACGTAATTCATTTTGATGGCAAATCCAAATGACAATGTCTGTCCTAAGTCTAAGTCCTAAGTCTAAGTCTAACTGGATAGATGGTTGGAACGTCCAGCCTTTTGCCAACTTCATCTGTTGTTGAAGCACAGTTGAAAATCAATGATGCCATATTATCTTATGGGTCCTTTTATACAAAGTTTTATTTTCGCTCTCTTCATTTTTATATCTGCATATTAATTTTGTACATACTGCCTCCCCTTTATTCCTGCTGTGCTATGTGCCATTGCAACGTAATTTCATTTTGATGCAAATCCAAATGACAAAGTCTGTCTAAGTCTAAGTCTAAGTCTAAGTCTAATGGATAGATGGTTGGAACGTCCAGCTTTTGCCACTTCATCTGGTTGTTGAACACAGTTGAAAATACAATGATGCTGTTAATGAAGGGTTATTTTAGTTTCTTGTATGTGGGGGTACCTGTTGGGGTATGTCTTACAAAAAAGGTTGAGAACTGCTCTAGGGACTATGAATGTTTGTAAAATATCCAATACACCAGTTAAAGATTTTAGTCTGGGCCAAAGTGGACCAACAGAATGGCATTGCAATCCTTGGTGCCATGCTGCTAGCAAAGCTAAGTTTGTAGTCAGAAATCAAGAGTCTCATTCCGAATGGTCACACTGGAAGGCGGGGTGAAACGCTGGCTGTCACAGAGAGTTAGTCATTAATTAGTGTGTGGGGATAACAGCACACATTTTCAGTTTTTCTTGGAAGGCATTCATAGAGTTGCACTTATGAGAGAACTAGCTGAGTTTAAAGAGAGCTTTAAAACCAGCTTTCTCTCTCCCCACATGGCTGACCAATAACTGCATGAAGTGGGCATTAAAGTCAGATTGTTTGCCTTGGGAAGTTACAGAAACTATCTGACACAGTCCAACCTCAGCCACCTGAAGATTGGGGAACTAAAGCACCCTTGGCTATCAGAAAAGGTAGAGTTGTAACGGTGTAGTGCAGTGCATGTTTCAAGAGATATTTTTACGTGGAAAAGTTGAGACAAGTTCAACTTGGCTACCCGCTGAGGTGCCAGAATCGTTGATTGGAGACACACACCTGCTGTGACCAAACCATTGAAAACAACAGAAAAAAAAATGCCCTGTGGTGCTTTGGAAAAGCATCAGCCCAACAGTGAAGTGCAGTAATCACATTACTGAATGTCATCTGTTTCACAAGCCGGGCCTGGAGACGAGGCAACCTGAAACAGGCCTTTGAAGCCAGAAAGTTGTGTTCTCACAGTTTTCACACTTAATAGCTCCCATGTTTCCCTCTTAAAACTGTTATTTGCCCTGAACCTGAAAGGCACTCCTGCTGTGTGAGTGTTTGTGTGTGGTTCTGCTGTTAGTGTGGGTGTGCGGCTCATGTGTTTGGGTGCATGTGGGTGCGCAGGCAGGGAGTAATTCATGAGTATAGTACGTATCATCACTATTGTCCAAATGGCAACTTTTCAGGAACTACTCTCTAAACAACGCAACAGTCTGCATCAATCTTTTTGAGTTTTGGCAGCTTGTAATGAAATTATGTTTAACAAATGTGCTAAATTGAGTTAGGGGTATTTTTAATTTTCCATTTCCACTAATAATATGTAGCATATGCAAGTTTTTAAACTGATATATATAGGCTATTTATAAAAATAAACTTGTTTCAACTAGTTTTTCCACATTATTTATGTCAACTGTGTCTATGTCATGCTGACCTAAATCAGTAAATTAGAAGTTTTATCTTGCAACCAGAATAAGGTCTGGACCTCAGGGGTGGGGACGACCAAGCTCATCAGAGGTGGTGGTATTCAATGAGAAGTCAGGGTACTCTTGTGGACAAAAATCAGAAGTGCAGGTACTCAGTACCTGTATGTACAGGCCCATTTCCGTGACGGAATAGAGTGGTATTGGTACCATCCACAACTTGACAGTGGAAACGCAAACAGTGTGTACCAAACGGAACCAAACTGCT
The DNA here is from genome assembly GCF_004916995.1 of Morone saxatilis. NCBI lineage: Eukaryota > Metazoa > Chordata > Actinopteri > Moronidae > Morone > Morone saxatilis. The sequence continues at coordinate 1,040,833 of NW_023339762.1, read as the reverse complement.
TGGTAGAAACAGAGCTTATGTCCCTGAAAAAAAGTGAATGAGTTTTTATATCGGGTCCATTGTTGGTCTTTGTTTCTCAACCATATGTATATTCCATAAAAGTCACAAATAAAGTCATATAAGAAAATACAGAGATGCCTATTTACAAATTAATGGAATGTATGTTTTGTATGGTACAAATAAAAAAAATAATTAATTCAATGCAGTTGAAAACATAGACGCTGATCAAAATCACAGTTTGTAGAGGTGTGTAGCCCCCTGACAAACACACACACACACTTGCAGACACCTCTCCATGTGTATTAGTCTCCAGCCAATTAACTCCTTTAGATCTTCAGACCAGCCTGATTCCCAGCACACAGGACACACAGAGTGTCTGTCTCTTTGTGTCTCAATCTCCTTGATTATTGTGAGACATGACTCACATAAACGGCCAAATAAAAACAGCCCTAAACCACAGGAAAACAACACTTTCTACTGCAGCTTTAAGTGCACATTGAAGCAGTACCTGGAATATCTGGCCCCAGGTTCATGATGTTTCAGTTAGTTTAAAGTAATGTGATTAAGCATACATGATTTAGGACTATGAACCATAGAGTTAATATATAAACTGAGGGCTGATGATTTAAAAGTACATTTGACATAAGGCTCCACAGCAACAGGGCCACAAGGTCAGGCCCCTATCCTTTCAGTTGATATTGTACATATGTACAAGATCTGCATATTACCAAACAAAAACTAGAAGAGTGGTAATGGTAAATGGACCTGTATAGTGCCTTTATAGTCTTCAGACCACTCAAAGCACTTTTACACTACAAGCCACATTCACTCAGCGATGGCAAAGCCCATAGAACCGACGCATTCATACACATTCAAAAAACCGATGCACAGCATCGGGAGC
>NW_023339762.1:1039085-1039918 GCF_004916995.1 Morone saxatilis | reverse complement strand
TATCTTGCTCAAGGATACTTTGAGATGTGGCGGCAGGAGCCGGGGATCGAATTAACAACCTTCCGATTAGAGGACGACCCACTCTTCCTCTGAGCCACAGCCGCCTAGAGTGCGATGGTGAAACACCTACTGCAATACTGAGTTTTATTTTGTTTCTGTTAAATTTGAATGAAATTATGATGCCAGGTACCATTTTTTACTATGGAGTCTGGTGAAGAGTGATAGTGATATCATGGCTGTTTGTGGTTAAACAAAAGGTCTATCTCTGTAGGGATCCTTTCCATAATGCTGTCAGACTCTTAGAATAACAATCTGAGCCTGTCAGTGGAAAACAACTTTCAGTGGATGGACTGCATTTGTCTCCAAGGATTAACGACAGGTGATGTAACTGCATTTGCAGAGCTTTTCACAGATATTTCCCCATCTAATTAGGTAAATTAAGGGTTTATTTTGACAAGACCAGCCATGGCAATTGTTGGAAAGACTAACAAATCAGGGTTATGGTGAGTTTTATTTGGTTTCTGTCCAGTTTGAAGTGTGTTTTCTGATTATCTGTTAGGTAAAAATACTGGTTTTGTCAATGGAGTTTGGTTGAACGTAGTACCCATTGTTTTGGTCTGAGATGCTGCTTCTCTAGTGCGACATCTGGTGGCAAGTGGATTTTGTATATATTAACACTCACGCTGTTTTTTTTCCAGAATATTATGTAACATCTGGATAAAAAAATATTTTGGACACTGCACAGTGATAAAAGATATCCCTGCTCAGTTTGTAGGATGAATGTGTGTTGGTGGATTCTTGCAAATACCATTAGGAGCACTAGAAGGAGCCAG
>NW_023339762.1:1036973-1039073 GCF_004916995.1 Morone saxatilis | reverse complement strand
CTGTCTCATATACTACTGTCAGGATATAGTGAAAGTTTCAGCAAAATATGACAAAAAGTTCTTTGTATAAAAATTACCTACTGCAGCTTTGAATAAAACCTTTGCAAAACATTTAGCAGTTTCCCTGAATCCTGGTTTCCCTTTCACAATGTGTTGTCCTGAAATGTGACTACATGGTGAAAATAAAAAGATTTCAAAATAAAATACTGTACTCTAAATGATCCATTTAGCGTACACAGGCTGAGTGGTTGCATGTTTGCGCTGCTGTAAACTGCACAGGGTGGCTAAGAAGCATGTTTATTGTGCACGGTGTTTAGTCTGTGTGTGGCTTGCTGTGTTTGGACTGCCATGCACCCTGACCGATGTGTTGCTGGGTTGTCTTTGTTGTGGCTGTGTTGGCAGAGAAATGCAGGATGACTAAGATGAAAAGCACTTGCGGATTTTCTGGAAAACACATCAGCGCAGAGGTGAAGTGTAGACACCTACCATTGCAACATGCCGTATTACTGACGGACTCATTTGTAACTTTAGTGGTTCAAAGTGTTTGGACTACAGTGCAGTTCAGCTGATGTTTGTGTTTGTATTCCTATAGTGGTTGTATGGGAACCTTTCATCTACCCATTCATCTATGGTTTGACTTGACGAGAGAAAACTTACAAGGGCATGTACAAGGTAGTCCAGCTCTTTACTGTTACGCTTCAATAAAGTTGGAGTAAAAGATAGATTTAGGAAAAAAATGGTCAAAATCAAAGCCCAGGGCTATGCCATCCTGACCTTAGTTCCTGAGTTGGGTCAAGAATCCTTCAAAACTCCTGGATCCTTTTTGGATTAAAGAGCAGCAGCCCAACACGGCAGGTGCTGTCGCCCCAAGAGGAGAGGAAGAGAGTCAGATAGAAGGCATGCTGGCCCGGCTTCAATTTAAGGCTGCTCCTGGCTAATGTCCGGTCTGGACAGAATGAGACTCAGGCTGACCAAACAACGGTAAATCAAAGACTGTTGTTCCCACGTCTTTACAGAGACCTGCTCCACTAACATCCTTGATCGAGCACTCAGCACTGTGTTCCGAGCCGGACGAGCAGAGAGGAGGCGGACTCTAAGTTCTTTTAACTTTAAAGTTTAACAGTTACGTGATACAGTCCTACCAATGCTGTCATACAGTACTATTCCACTGATCAACGGATGGCGGTAACAGGCCAAGATATGGGAAAAAGACTGCAAGCTAATAAACATGGAAGTTTTGTTTGTAGTGTGGTTTCTTCAAAAAACACTGTACACTGTAGAGCGATGAGTTATTTTGGCTCAAAACATTTTTTTAAATAGATTACATTCTAATAAAAATTCCAAGCAACACAAACTGTGTAAGTTATTTTGTAAGTTAAAAAAGATTCTTGATTAAGCTTTCACTAGTCATTTTAAGTGACCCTAACTTACTTTCGTAAGTTACAGAAACATTTATGATTAACTACTTTTTACTAGGTATTTTGTTCTCACAGTACAAATAAATATTACAAAATGAAGTCACTTAAAATTATTAATGCTTCAATAAGCTTCAATAATGTTTTTTTATCTACAAAATTGATTTAGTTTAGTTTGAGGCAAATGAACTAGTAACATATTTACAGGTGCAGTACACATAACTCTGTGCTACATATGACAGGGACACAAATGAGAATGGGCAAATCACTATTTACTCTAAACATTACAGTTGTAATGCTGGATATGAAATACTCAAAAAAATCAGCTTTGCAAATGTGAAGGGAAGGAAATGTACTCTGCACAATTGTTAGACCTCAAGGATACACGCAGTGGATTTTGATGAGAAACACTGAATGTAAACACAGCTTTAGTTTGTTTACAAGAAAACTCCACAGGACACCTTTAAGACATAATACATATAGTCAGCTTGGAACAATGATGTGTGTCTGATGTGTGCAAAAAGTACAATTTCCACATTTAAATCCTTAAAAAGTCATCTACTCCTTCTACCTCAATTAATAATTCCAGAATCTCTGAAAATGTTGTTTCTAAGTTGCACACTGGACCAGGATGGATTTCCAAACTATTTGTGATGTCACAAATCCTGCTGGTAGGCCCCGCCCC
>NW_023339762.1:1036539-1036952 GCF_004916995.1 Morone saxatilis | reverse complement strand
TGTTCAATGAGCACAGAGAAACTTTCCACTTTCAGCAGATGAATGTGAAAATATTCTTCTCAAACTCTGCACATATAGCATTCTGCACAGTGAAGATCCAACATCACACTGTAACAAAAAGAACACATTTTTGACTTTAACACTGAACTTAAATAGGAGTCAACAACTTACTGATCACTATGTATTCTATGCATACACCCTGGACCTCGTTTTCTTCTCTGTTATCTCCCTCCTCCTATTTTTTCCTCCCCCTCTGCTGACTAACACACCCTTCCTGCAGGCGCTTGGCGCCCTCTGTTGGAATGTAAGTCCTAAACTGCACCATTAACCCCATCATTTCATTGATACATGTTAGATTTACACATGAATGGCCCCTTAACAATCCAACTAGGGAAAACTTCTGCTTTTAGGCC
>NW_023339762.1:1027401-1036514 GCF_004916995.1 Morone saxatilis | reverse complement strand
GGCCTGACAGTCACAAAAAAAACTATTAAAGGTAAAGTATAAGATGGAACCCTCCTCACAGACTCCAGATCTCCCCCAATCGATCCTTTCATTGGTAGACATCTCTCTCTGGAACTTTCTACAGCTGCGAATTTAATGATGTGAACGGAAAATCAACTGATAACCCTGCAGGACACTGGAGAGAATTAAAGTTAATTTAATTTATATTTATGATATTGGCTATTTAGGGATGAGGAAGGATGGGATGGAGGGACAGTGATGAATGCTTGGTAAAATGGTAAATGGACTGTACTGTATAATAGCACCTTTCTGAGTCTTCGACCACTCAATGCGCTGTACACCACATGCCACACTCACCCCATTCACACACATTTCATACACTGATGGGCAGTGGCTGCCATGCAAGTGCCAATGCTCATCAGAACGGAAACTAATTCATTCATACACCGATGCCCAGCATCTGGAGGCAATTTGATGGGGTTTCAATATCTTGTCAAGGACCACTTGCAGCATGCAAGACATTGCAGGTGAAAGGAAGCCAGGATCTGAACTACCAACCTTCCGGATTAGGTTTGGGACGAGCCGCTCTAAACCCTAAAATATATATATTTATGTTAAAATGGACTTTTATTAGCCTGTTTATGTTAATGGGTTGAAATTCTTCTGTTAATCTAACCTCCAGTATTGAAAGATAAACTTGATCACAAAAAGAATCTACTTAGGAAGATTTTAAGATCTACAAACAGGCATTTGGAGATTAGTGAGGCAAGTATGGAAAAAGGTATTATTCCACAACAAAACACTGCCCTCTTCTGCCAAAACCTTCCGCAGGAACCACTGTTTAAACATTGCATCGTGAACTTTATTAGCTTGGCACTTAGCCAAATTAATTAAACAAGAACAGCAAAACCCACACAAAGATTTCACCTTGGCTCCTGTACTGCATGGTAAAAGTCAAACTTTGTTTTTGTATTCCCAGAATCCCCCCAAGGCCAAGGTGGAAGCTGTGGCGAAATCTGAAGGCGCAGATCGATGTGCCTGAACAGCTGGCTCTCTGAGGAACCCATCAGCACAACAGAACTGCTGGCTACAAACCTGGGCACTGCTCTGCACTGGCAGCTTTGATCAGTGAGTGCTCCCTCTACTGTAACTGCACTACAGCCGGCAAACATGAATTAAACATAATGTTAACATTGACCGACTTAAACACCAACGAGATCAATATGGTTCTTTTTTTATTATTTATTCTCTGGGTAAAAAATATCTTTTTCAAAAGTACATTTGTACAATGCTGAGTTGGCATACGGCAGCGGTGTCTTCTCTTTTGTCGTTTTTACATTCTGCCACCCGTTACTGCAAACAAGAAATCCACCCGATTGGTTTTCCAGGACCTTTAACAGCTACAGTTTAGAATTACTGACATCAAATCTCTAAATTAGTTAGAAAATCATCGTTCTTGAAAATGCTTCCACTGATGTAATGGACACAATGACATTCATCCACCCATCAGCAACAAAATGACACTACATTATTAACTGTCACAAGAGCAATTTCTACAGGAGAAGCCTTAGAATTTTAACTTTATTTTAATAATTGCTGAATAAAGAATTGGATCTCAGGATATGCTCAACGGTTTGCATCATCATTAATGAACAGTAAATTAGCAGACATCAAGGCAGTGATTACCTAGCGGTCTGAATCCTAAATGTTTTGATCTAATATTTGCAGATGTTTGGGTTTACGGCTGACATCATGAAATATTATTTTGTATGGTTGAGATTATTAAAATGTGTTTGTGATCATGAGAAAATAAAACATAAAAATAATTTACTGCCAGGTATGAAAGCAGGAGGAGCGGTCATGTTGAATTATTTTGCATCCTGTTACTTTGAGTATTATTAGTTAATCTTTCTCAGCAACACACACACAGAGATATAACAAATCGGTAATACAATACACACTCACCATAACACTCAACCATTCTTTTCTAGTTTTTTTCCATCTTTAAATTCTTAAGCTAACTGTATAAAACCAGTCTCTCTCTCCAAGGCAAACAGGCGAAAATCATAAAAACAAAAATATTCGATTATTCAAAATGATCACACAGATCATTTTCCAGTGCTTCTACAGGTTTTCAAACTACAGGTTCTCACAAAACAATTTACAGACTTAGTACAGCTAGCGTAAACATAAATATAAATAATAACTATTAATTTGTCCATAACATAAAGGAACCAAGAACGTGCATCAATAACACCGAGACCGAAATACACATCCTCTGTCGGAGAAAACAATCAGAGTATAAACTCCGCTCAACCATACCCTAAGTGACTACACTTAACTGACCATATGTACAACAGAAATCAACAACCATGTCTGGAACCGTAAAAAAACAACCACTCACAGAGCCACAGGAACGATCAGTTAACAATGGGAGGAACCCACCATTGATCAGAACTATCACAATGATGCACCTCCCAATGCATATTTATCTCACAATATATCCTATCTGACGTCAGCAAAATATTGGCAAAAAGTAATCATCTTAATAAAAGATTACCTATCTAGCCGCTACAAAAAAAAACACAACAATACCTAGAAACTGCATAAGCAACTATAAATCATTACTCACACACTGGCACAAAATAAAAAACAACTACAACAGAAGACTATAAAGGAAAAACCTCCAGCATAAACCATGATCTTTAGTCCTTTGTAGTTGTTACAAGCATGATCAAAAAAATCTCATATACACACCAAAACACATATCAAAAGTCGAGACTGAAAAAAATGCACTACTACTTAAACAAACCATAACCACCCAAACAATCTCATTTACCTCAGAACAATCATCTATGAAGACATTTATAATAGCCTAAAAAACAAGATAAAGATTTACAAGCATATCTCATGGGAACTCTGACATACAACACAAAAATATGGCACGGTTCCAAATAAATACAATAAACCAAATAAATTAAGAGAGATCAAACACAACATAAGTGTCAAACAAAATCACTTAAATATGCATAACTTAATATATTACGAGACAAGACACTATCACAACACAACTAACAGACAACATTAACTATCATTATATTGAACAACACAAACACTACTCTCTCCTGACTGTCGACAAGCTTATCACGCCGCCCCATAAAATGCTTCCTGATGTGGGAAGTACAACACCCTAATGTCGTCTACTCAATCCACAGTACATCAGACCCCCCTTACGATTAAAATGGCATTTATGTATACTCCCTTGGCCTTCTAACTCCCCATACACAAAATAATAGTGCTATACACGTGACATTATTATTGGCAAAAACTGTCCATCAAACATCTGAAACCCCCTCCAGAAGACAGCCCAAAAACTCACCATCTACAAACACACGTCTAGGTCAAAGCACAAGACAAAGAACACAGGCAACACTGTCAAATTCAGTCTGGCGTGGATACAGACTTTTTTGTTTCAAATCACCACACTATTGAGAACAATTTTGCACCAGGACAGGGATGAAAAAAAACCTGTCTAAGGGGACAATAGGAGAAACAAATTGACCCCTGACATCACAATAATCCATTTATCAAACGAACCAATAAACCTACGCAATATAAACAACTGATAAAACAGATAAGACAACCCACAACACAGTGTGTTCCACTTTGTGGAATAATACAACACAAAAAGCACAATCAATCGATATCATCAAATTCACAAATCTTAAAAAATAACCATCTCACATGTTCCTTACAATCTGCAAATCAAAAAGTTACCCCACATATCCAAATCAAAACAAAATCAAAAAAACAATAATCTCATAGAGAGACATACCAAAACTATATGCACTAACCACTATCTTATCCTAACACATATCTGGACTATTATCACACATACACTTCAATTGGGACAAACCATCCCATAAAACGTTATGCATAAAAACACCTCACAAAGCACCTACTATACTGACGGAAAACATCAGGTCAAAAATGTTTGAGAGGAAGTTTCCAATCCAAATGGTCAATATTAAAAATCGTCTCTGATTCTCATTCCGCTAAAACACATAAATTACCAAACCAAGAATATAACAAACAAACCCACACACACTATCACCCCCGTAAGACGCGTGGCACATATCAAAGATCTGCGCGCAACCACAAATCATAAAAGAACACTCATAATAACGAAAAATGGCACCTATAATAACACTCAACGATGGACCAACACAATGACAACAAGAGACTACAGAAACTAGGATAGGAAAAACCACCTCCCTATTAGATGGTGGGAAAATAGCACCTAAGAAGCATATACAGTCAACCAAATAACTTCAACCAATAATCTCAAAAACTAAAAAAACAAAAAAAATATATATGAAAATAAGCCAATCTAGTATGCCACTAGTTACCCCTCGCTCTACTCGCAAAACAAAACAGACCGTCCAGCTCGTGCTAAAACACAGCTTAAAACACCAACTAGCAAAAACAGCATTAGGCAGTCCTCAAAATCACCATGAAAAAAAGTTTAAAATGGAAATAGACAAACATCAAAAGTCGATCACCCAATCCAATCTAGACTTTAAAATTAAGTCGTACAGAACCAAACATTTAAAGGCAAACACAGATAATATTTCGACTGCTATCACAGATTAGAAGGAAGTCAGAAACTCACATAGTAAATTGAGAACTAATACAAAACCCTCCACACATACTTCACCATTCGTTCAGAATTCACATCTCCCAGTAACGAAGAACGGCCGCACCAGAGAATAGGGTAAGCCTCAGCGCCCAAGGAACCCTATAGGGAACACCGTGCTAACACGCACGTCCATCAAATATAAAAAGGCTAGCAGTTGCTTGCCAGTCCCACTTGTAGACTTAAGCTAGGCTATAACCAAAGTCCTGTTTTTAGAAAAAACTACAACATTTTTCACACATTTATTCAAAGAATATTGTTAAAACTAAGACACTTCGCCTATAACAACACAAAAGAAAACAATCCCCAACAATTAAAGACCGCAATTTAGAACACTTCTATCAACATGTCAATAAACCACCCATAACAGAGCACTGCTAAACATTATTGTCACTTCATTGAGTCCTAAACCAATTTCCCCACTCAAATTAACTAAGATAACTAACTAAAAGACACCCACTCTTGGACCAATGTCCAAAATCGCATGAAAACCTGAATCCCAGCAACTTATCTCTATGTAAATGCAACAAACCTAGGTGGACAAACAAAGATTTACTAAGCACACACACACAACCACCCAAGTAAATTTCCCAAAACGTCACCACATCACCACTATGCACTGTTAAAGCAACAGACCCATACACGCACACCATCGTGTTAAACACACGCACCCGTTAAACACAATACTGCAAATACACCTCAACTCAGATAAACTTATTTTCACAACAATAGAGACTACTCCTTGGCAAAATATTCAAAGGTTTTTCTAATATAAAAAAAAAACAGCTTCAGTGAAACAAAACAACAAAAACATGACAACAAAAAAAAAAAAAAAAAAAAACCAAAACCAAAACCAAAAAACCAAAAACAAAAGAGACATGGTATGATTATTTATCTATCCACCCAGCCCCCATCAAACTGCAATATAGTCTTTGAAATCAAGAAAGATAGTATGCAACAGCCCCCAGACTGAGCTACCTTTACCAAAATTGGCAGGAACACCACTAAACGACACTATAAATGTTGGGTTCGGCCTGATCTGAATTGTTCTGAAAGGAGTGTAATTAACCACAAGGTAATGGATGTAACTCTCCAGAGTAGTAGAGAAAGATCGGAACTGCGCCGCTTGTTTTAAATCCAACTAAGCACAATCTCACTTTCAAAACTCTCAAATCACAACCACAAGACAAAGCAGTTCACCACACAACCAACAAAACACCGACACCACACCAAACCACAGATAGACACAAAAGCCTACTGCATAGCAGAACGCCACCAACCACACACCTGACAAGCACGATCTCGAAAAAAACTACAACTTGAAGACAAAATCAATAAATTGACCGGCACACAAGATGAACATCCTCAAAACACAAAGCTTCCACGGTCTCACTCTCTTAGCCCGCTGATCATAAAACAAAACCAAGCAACCAACACACCACTAATACACAATTACTCTGCCCTGCCACCAGCAGCAGGCTTTTAACACATCCAGTCCATTTACCATTTACAATATAATTACATAACTAAAGTGGATTAAGTAGCTGTAGAAAGACTAAAGATATTTAAAAAATTAAAAGGCTATAAATAAATGCAGAAATCATTGTCTATGTCTTGTATACTATTATTAACGTGACGAAAATAATATATTTAAAAGAAATGCAAGACCATTTCTGCTGGCAAAGCAGAGAGGAGAGACGTTAATTCATGAGGAGGTCTATCTGAATGAACTGTTCCATTTACAATACTGGGAGCTAATTATCAGAGTGGATGTTCTTTCTCAACATAAACAGAAGGAATAGTTTTTACTTGTAATTCTCATCATAAAGCATAAAGTCTCCTAATGTTATTCTGAGTTGCAGTGATGGAATAGGAGTGTATTTGTTTTGACACTGTCAGGAATCCTATCAGGAATCAAAGAATCTTTGTGCTACTAAAATTATATTATATTATGTTTCAGCCATCAGCAGCCCTGCTCTCTAAATATGGCACTGGCCATTGAACCATAAAAACCTGTATCAGTCGACCACTGTATGAGACATCACTTGGCTTCAACTGTGTAGTTTTTATGTTGCAAAATGTCTGTTTAGAACATGGTGGTTCATTTTTGTGCTGGTTTATTTAACCATCAGTCAGCTTCAGTCCTTGCAAATATTTTATTGCCATGCTGTGATGCAACTCTCCCACAACCCCTTGCAATCGGATGGCTTATCTGAAATCTCAAGTACTGGACGATATGACTCTAGTCGGTATCAGAAGAGCCAAACACACACATTACAGAAGTATTTACATTTCCGACTTTAGCTGGACATTTAGCCACAGCTCCTTTATGAATCCTGGCTCATACTCACATGCAGTGGAGGAGTTAGCTTGTGTTGTGTTGAGCTGGGTTAGTGGGCTGGTTGGAACCGGGTCCTGTTTGTGTACTGTGGAGGAAGAGTCAGCGAGGAGGAGCAGCAGCAGGCAGAGGAGGTGAAGGCACGCCGGTGGACTCAGCTGGAGCCTCAAGGGATACAGGGACATGGTGGGGTGGGGGTGGGGGGCTGACAGACACACACACACACTCAACAGGTACAGTCAGGTTCACACACAAGGAGTTTGAGGCTCAGTGGAAATGGAGGATGGAGAGACCAGGAGGAAGTAGAGGCTGCATCCACTTTCTGAACCTACACAAGACATCAACATTAACACAAGCACGTGTCAACAGCAGCGGGTAGAGATACTGTTTATCTTCCACACAGATATTGTTTTAATATATTTCAGTGTGCTATGAAAATCAACTTGTAGAAACACACTTGCTTGTGATAGATAACTCATCATATCAAGCTCAGTGCTCTTTACTGTTGATTATGTTCTGTTATCATGTATTAATGCACATGAAGCGAGGACTGTTTTGAACTCTTCTGAGATAGACTTGACTGATTTCACACCAGCAAATGCGTTCAAGGGTGCTTTGACATTTAAGACTTAAGACAGCTGTTGAACAGCAACCTTTCAAACTGTGGTGCTCTGTCTGTGGCATTCTGGTTCCTAGTGAAAACATTAATCTTACAAAACTCTCACATTATCCCTGCATTATAACACTCGTAGTTTAGATCTCCATTTTACAATTCTTTTTACAGGGGACAGAAAGCGCCAAGTCCACCACAAGCCACATGTGAGGAATGACTGCCATCTAGTGTCAAAACAATACGAGTCTCAGTTAATGCAGTAGAGGCAGCAGCACACGTCATTCATGTTCATTGTATGCAAAAAGCCTGACACATTTTCCACAAACGTATGACTTTACATGAAGAGAAAATCTTATCAGTGTCATTTCACTACAGACTTAAGATATGGCCTGGGGTTTATAACATTGAATTGTTAGTGTAAACTGTTACATCTCACTTTCAGATGCTGTAGTCAGAACAAAAATAGGCATTTAGTGATGCATTAGGTGAGTAAGTAATCATTTTATTTGTTTTTCAATACAGGATTTAATTTGTATTTGGACATTTACAATGACAATGCCCCCCTGAAATGATCTGGTCCATCAGCAATGACTGCGTAACTACTATGGGACAAGCTGAAGTCCTCAGTACGTGGCCATCATAATGTTAGCTAGGCTACATTGCTTACTAGGGCTCCTGCATTCACTCTTAAAGAACTAGTGTGTAGGATTTAGTGGCATCTGGCAGTGAAGTTGCAGACTGCAACTAACTGAATACTGCTTGCCTTCCAAGCATTTAGGAGGGACTACAAAAGGCCAGTGTTAGTCAGTGACACATTCAACATGGCGGTGGAAGGTAACGCGCTCCCTCTGTAGATAAAAACAGTTCACTATAAAAAGGTAACAAAACCCAGGTTTTCAGGAGATTCTACTTCTAATTATTATGCTGATTATAATCACCAGTAAATGTTTTATTAACAGAAGTTTTAACTGTTTCTTGAGTAAGGGAAAGGTGGCTTCAGACATGCCTGGCATAAAATAGCCGTCGGCTTTTCATACGGCTGTGAAACCTGCGCTGAGCCAGAGCTGATCTCCTGTTGGTTCTCCATCCAACTAATAAGCTGCTTCACTGTGATCATTAAACCTACAACACCTGCCTCAAATATCCAGGTGTTGTTGTGTAGGTGTATTTTCTCTCCCCACACAACAGCAATAGGCGCTAATGGTGGTGACAAACGTATTGGATTTCTTGTTTCATTTAACAACAAACACCTGGTGTTCAGTCAGTGGAATGCCTTTATGTGAAGGAGCAGCAACAGGAAGTGTTCAGTTTGAATTAGCATTTAATGGCGCTGCATTAAGGGCTCTTCTTTGTGGAAAGTGACCACTGTTACACAAATGTGGTCAGACTTTGTTTTACTATAGACCAGGGGTCACCAACCTTTTTGAAACAGAGCTACTTCATGGGTACTGAGTCATACGAAGGGC
>NW_023339762.1:1022803-1027301 GCF_004916995.1 Morone saxatilis | reverse complement strand
ATTGTAATTGCATTGAACTGCATCTTTTTGATAAGTCACACTAGTCTCTTTCTTTGCTGTGTTTTTAGTCATGGTGTGTAAACTCATCATGATTGACGATGTATTTGTGTATAAATGTATATATTTTCTATTTCTCTATTGAGCATAATAATTAAAAGGATACAACTCATAGTGCAGATGTAAAACAACTTCAGGTTTCATTGAAAGCAATGGCAAACAGCTAAGTGTTTATTCAGCAGCAGTAGGCCTAGTAGAGGTAGTAGCAGTGGTGATTGCAGTTGCAGTAGTAACATTGCTATACTACTGTTTATCAGCTTCTCTGGTGGTAGTGGTGTTGTACCTCTGAAGTAATGACGCCCTCTAGTGGACCAACAGTGAGGTGCTCTGATCAAACAGACTGATCACATGCCTCTGTGTGACAGTGACACATTGTCCTGGTGTTAGCTGTGTTCCTTCACCTTTTTGGAGTTAAAAGGTTAATTGATCATTTTCCTAATGATTTAATGTTCACTGTATTTACTGTACTATATAACTTTTTAACATGGGTCCGGCCCAATGAGAGCATTGACCCCATGGGTCTGGGGGTATATTTCCAGCAGCACAGATGCTACTGAATGATCATAGGAATATTATAGGAATACTGCAGGCAACAGTGTCTCTATGATCCTCTCACTCTTCCACGATTACACGTTGCTACTTGTCACTTTGATTGTAAAGGTGACGCTACTCTAAAGTACATAGGCTACAATATAGTATCGTATTGAGTATTTATAGTATATAGTTTGGAGAATATTATAGATCCCTGACAAAAGTTACATTAGGGCGGGACAATTACAAATCTGTCTAATTCAGCACCAAAGACAGCGTCATGGATTGCTCAGTACACAGCAGAGTTCCTGATATTTCAGAGCCATGGTCGGTGCCACAGACTCTAACTTCCACAAACATCAGTCAGATAAAAATTCAGTGAATCAGGCAGACTAGACTAACATATTCAACTGAACAACCTCTTAGCCACTGCAACCTGGGAAGGAGAGGGGTGACAGCACCCCCACCAAAATGCACGTCATTAAGGAAGAGGTTACTAGCTGTGACTTTAGAGAGATTGCTACTGCCCCTGGCACATCATATTGTCATCCACTAATCAGAAGGTTGATGGTTCGATCCCCAGCTCTTCTTGCTGCAAGTGTCCCTGAGCAAGATACTGAACCCCGAATTACTCCTGATGCTGTGCATCAGTGTTTAAATGTGATTGAATGAGTATTAGTTTCTGTTTTTGATGAGCCTTTGCCATAACTGTGTGAAAGGGTGAATGTGGCAGCTAGTGTAAAAGCGCTTTGAGTGGTTGGAAGACTAGAAAGGTGTTATACAAGTACAGGTCCATTTTTCATTTACCATCATGTTAGAGCCTGATATTTATTACTGAATCAAAACCATCTATGTAACTCCGCTGGTGGAAGCCTTCAGGAGAATACAATGTATACATAATGTACACATGTGTACATGTTCACTCCTGGTCCACACAATGGATCAACTGCAGCTTGTCAACAGCGCAAACAAGGACTTTTCCAAATCTGATGCCCAGGGGTGTCAGACTAGGGAAGGAAAGGAGACCCACAAAGACACTAGAATGAACAGCTGTGGACGTGAGGAGCAGCCCAAGGAGAATATCTATGTACAGGATCCAGAATTTTGTGCTACACCCCTGCTGCTGGCTTTTTGAGCCCACTTCTGCTGGGCTTCCAACTCCTTGGACCCTGTAACGGATCTGTGGCCCATCAAATTCTGTGACCTGCTCTAATATTCTCATAGATGGGAAGTAACAAAGTACAAATACTTTTTCTTTACTTGAGTATTTATTTTTCTGACAACTTTTTACTTTTACCCCCTACATTTTTACACAAATATCTGCAACTTTCGACTTGTTACTATATCTTGCATCATTGCACATCTTCCCATCATCAAGACTGGTGCATCTTTTCTTTTCTTTTTTTTTTTTTTACACACAAGTAGAGTAAGAGTTAAGTAAGCAAGTTAGACGTTTTAATAGCGGTCTTGTTTGTTAATATTTTAGAAACGAGTCAAAGAGAAATTCTAGTTCAACACAGAATAGATGAAGATCAGGTGTAGAGATTGGAACACTATTTTTATTATTATCTTAATGTTTATCTACTCCCTCTTTGTATAGTGGATGGCAGCATTATACACCTTCAAGAAGAAAAAGAAGAAGAAGCTGCCGGAATTAAAGCTGAAGAAGAAGAAGCGTACCTCCTGCTTACAGGAAGTGTTGGGCTCAGCCTGGATAGTTGCTGTGCGCTCGTGTCCAACACATGAACCGCAACACCCGCAACACCCCGCAGGTAAGGGTCCAGACGTTCCACCGGTAGTTAGCCTGTCAGAGGTCAACGTTACATTACTTTATCCAGACAACCCACCCACGGCGTGTTAGCCTTAGCTAGGCTAATGTTACAGTGTGGACGTTAACTGCCTTCTCTTAAAGGGGGTTTTCTTTCATCGTTAAACGTAACTCAGTTCAAACCCACCCGGGTTATTGACTTTATAAACAGTGTTCCCTCGCCGCTAACAGCCGCTCAATGCGTTATCCTAGCGGCTTTAACACGTTTGTTCGTGTAGTCGTGTTAGCAGTAGTCCAATGTGAGCTGAACTGAAGTTAGCGCTGTTATTAACTTCCAAGGGTTAGTGTTAGTATACTGTAATCCTGCCCTTTGGGATCTAATCAGCCATTATGAGCTGAAAGAGTAACGGTAGGGTAAACACAGGTGTTACCAATGATCCTCCTCAAGGTTCCGTTCAGTGCAGCAGAGCCTTTCCACTGAGCCAACATGCAGCAGCAGCCTGACTGTCTGAGCTGAATGGGACGGAGCCTTAATTAGTATCACTGCTGGCACTGTGTTTACCCTACTATTTGATATCAAAATGGCTGCTGTGAAATGGGTCTTTTTGTTGCTCCTTAGCTCACTGACACAGCAGTGAGAGCTGGGTATTGTGCTCAGTGTAACGTTAACTCGCCCCACACCCGACAACACATTAGCGAGCTAACGTCATTTACCCACATACATTGTGTTACAGTGTACTGAAGAACATTTCATATTATAAAGTTTTTTTGTTGAAATAACGTTATGCGTATATGAATCCCTTGAAGTTTTGTGAAGTGGCAGAGGAAACGTTAAACGGGCAGATGTTTGAATGGACTATGGTCCTGAGGCGTTGTCGCTTCAGTTGGTGTTGACTAGCGACAAAGCAACTTCTCTCCACGTATGCAGCAGTGGCGACCTTTGACTCATTTCTGTTTACATTCAGGGCAGGTCGCCATACAAAGCTCTGCGCTGAAGCTAAAAGGAACCAGTCCTTTAATGCCATGTGCAGTTTGGAGACCCCAGTGACTTTAACGACAGGGGCTGTCATACTACAGAATGGGCCATGAGATCAAAAGCTGACTTGGAGTGTTGAGGAAATAAGTTTAGTCAGGGTGGCATAAGAGAGTGGTGGGTGGGGCTTCTCAAACAAAAATCCATACTGTTTCTGCAGGTAGAAGATAACGGAAGATTTGATTGCCCCCATGGGGGATCACTAATGGAACACCTTATCTTAAGATAATAGTTAAAAACATGTTATTATTGTGAAATGGCAGTTTACTGTCCTGAAACTGATATGAGCCAAAAGCAACACCACAGGTCATACTGTGTCATCCCTCTCCATCAGTTCCCTCTTCTCTCTCTCTCTTTCTTAGTTTTTTGAATCAGATCTTTATTGAGTGGTCTTCTGGCTAAACCAGTTGCTACTGGGGCTGCACCATATGGTTAAAAAAAATCATCAAAAACAAACAAGCTTCATTATAATGCTGTACTTGACTATTGGAACTACGTTTCCCCTGTGTTGCTGTGTCGAACATACATTTCTCTTATAACACACATTTTACCTTTATCATAACATTGCAGCTTCTTGTGATTTGGATATTGCACTAGGCCATATTGCAATTCAATCATTTTGCGATCAATTGTGCAGCCCTAACTTACACTGCTCATACTAGCATAACAACTACTGGTTTTGTAGTCCAACCCGGAAGTTAGCATGGCCCTGGATGTGTTGACAAAAAGCCAATGGGGTTGTTCCGTTTGGTTTTGGATTGTTGCAGAAAATAAGCTCTGTGGTGAGCAAAGGTTTATGATGCTTACACGTTCAGCAAGATAATCTTCACTAACACCACTATTAGGAGTTTGTGATGCTGAAATGTGATTACCAGAAGTCAAAAATGAACGACACTACAGTTACATGACTTCAGCATTGCCACCACTAAACTTCCTGTATTTAAAGGACCATTTTGTGGGATTTAGTGGCATCTGGTGGTGTAGCAGATTCTAATTCCCTTGCTTCATCCTCCCCTTCCAAGTGCGAAGGAGAAACTACCGTGGCTGTGAAATGTGCGTTACAAATACCCAAACTACCCTATGTAGACCCAGTGTTTGGTTTGTCCATT
>NW_023339762.1:1022388-1022783 GCF_004916995.1 Morone saxatilis | reverse complement strand
ACTGTAGAAACATGGTGTCCTCCATGGTAGGTGACCCGCTGCGTCTGTTGCTAAAACGTTTCATTATAAGATAACAAAAACATAACCAGTGATTATACACTAATGAAAATACATCTATGAATATTATATTTCATTTCAAAAGTTCAATAGATCCTCCTAAATGAACATATTTCTATACCTATTAATATAGATACATTGGAAAGCATGTAGTCTATAGCAGGGGTCACCAACACGGTGCCCGCGGGCACCAGGTCGCCCTCAAGGACCACATGAGTCGCCCGCAGGCCTGTTCTAAAAATGAAAATTGAATATTGATATTATCTGTTGATAATTATTGTGAGAAATCATTAATGTGATCAGTGTCTTCACATTGATGAGTATCATTAATCATTAAT
>NW_023339762.1:1013787-1022288 GCF_004916995.1 Morone saxatilis | reverse complement strand
GATTCAGCTCTAAATAATTCAAATTCAGTTTCTACTGACACAAATATCAGCCCATAACAATAAGTCATAATTCTTGACGCCCACAGTAGTGAGCGGCATGAATTATCCTAATGTTTAGAGTAGGAACAGTTGGGGGAAACCAGGCCAACAGCTACAACATGTTTAAAAAAAGAAACTGAACAGTGAATGTCAGTCACCCTGCTTGTGATGCATCACAGTGCACTTCAGGGAAAGTGTGGGTGTTTCACGTGTCTGTACATATGTGTTAGTAAGCATCTACCATTTTGTTATGGGTGTGTTCCCACTAACATGCTTATGTTGTCTCTTAGGCCTGGTCCTGGAAGGAGACAGTTTTAGAGTCAGGGACATCTGGACGCTACACTGTGGAGACAGTCAGTACAGAGGAGGGGGTGATCTCCACACTGACCATGAGTAACATCGTCCCCGCTGATTTCCAGACTATATACAACTGCACAGCATGGAACAGCTTCGGGTCCGACACTGAGATCATACGACTCAAAGAACAAGGTTAGGACAACTGCATACCAGACAGAAATCTTGTGTGGTAATACTAGTACAGTCAGTATTATCAGTGTAATAGTGGACCATACATTGTATAAATAAAAAACGTATGCAGTATCCGTGACTTCACCCATAGGTTTCTAAAGAGCCGTTGTGAACCTCAGTGTGGTCCTGACTCCACCGGCTCCCAGCTAATCCGAAAGTAGGCAAATAGGGGGAGTGTGGGTGGAGCTGAGGCGGGCTGAGTGAAGCCTGGTTACTGAAAACAGCCACCTGTGATGGCACCCATCTGTCACTCAACGCAGCCACACCCTTAATTATACATATCTTTAAGCCTCAATATAAATAAAACGGGTGAGTTATTTGAAAATTTGCCAGCTATACATTTGTCATGAACAGGAAAATTAGCTATAGAGACCAGGGCTGTACATGAAATTTCATTGTACCTGTAACAATGACAATAAAGATGATTCTGATTCTGATTCTGATGTTTATGTCTTCTGTAAAGTAGGCCTTTTAATATGGGGCCTTATGGAGATTGACTCACTGCTGGAGCCAGCCTCAAGTGGCCATTTAAATTGCAGTTCTTCTGTATTGGCTTCTTTTGCAGCCACAGAGCGTGCCACTTTGTTTCATGTCATGTATGCTCTTATTGTGTTGTTCCTCTGCTGTTTATTCATTTAAAGTGATTCTCTGCTCTCAGTATGTGTTTTTTATATTTTTTTCCTGTCGTAATATGTAAATGAACTAAGTTTAGTCATAATGGAATTTTGTTTCCCCCCCCCCAGGTGGTCAGAATGCATCAGTTAATTGTTCCTCAGAGACCAGTTCCACTAAACTGGAAGTAGACTCTACCTCAGTCAGATTAAATGACACTGTAGCATCCTTAATCCCACCCAGCCAGTCTCCAGGAAGAAACCATTCATCACCAGCTTCACCATCCAATCAGCAGCCACTATCACCAGACCAGTCTCCATCACCAGAGACGGTCCCTCAGCCTCCTCCTACCACCACAGGCTCGCCCCCAAATTCTGCTCATACTGGATCCGTTACAGGCACTGCTACTATTACATCCACACCTGCAGAGCCTGTTAGGGACGTACCCAAAACCCCTGTACTGGTGACTACAGCAACAACACAGTCTTCTACAGCAACAACAACTACTACATCAACAACAACAAAAACACCGCTTAATACAGCAGCAACAACAACAACATCTACTACAACAACAACCAAAACTCCACCAATAGCAACAACAGCAGCAGAACCACATGCTCCAACAACTGTAAAAACAGCCACACTTCCAAAAGCTAACATAACTGCTACCAGCACTACAACCACAGGTATAAAGAAGTCACCGCCACCATCATCATCAGCTGCCATGCCACAGCCAAATGCCCCAACTACTGGGATCCCACTAGTTCAGGTGGTAGGGCTTGCTACCACAACTGTTACCAGTACCACAACTAGCGCTGGCCCCAATAAGCCGGTTTCCTCTGGAACGAGGGATGAAATGGTAGACGTAGCGGGGGCTGCTCTGACCAAGCAGCTGGTGGATACGGCGTCTTTACTGGCCGTCCTGCTCTTCGGCCTGCTCTTCTTCTTGGTCACAGTGGCTGTGTTTGTCACACAGGCCTACGAGAGCTACAGGAGAAAGGACTATACCCAGGTGGACTACCTGATCAACGGCATGTACACAGACTCTGGGGTGTGAGGGAGGAAGGGGGTCAAGCACAACTTGTGGAGATTGTTTTTACACTTGGAGTCAGGGAGTGTAGCGTGGGAGATCACGGTGGTGCTGTGAATTTACAAGATGATCCAGTGTCACTGTCGGACAGTTTGGGGAGAAGTAGGAATGTACTAAATACTGACCAACAGCTCACTGAAGTGACTCTTAACGCTGTTCCACTTAATGCTTTGTTCTATCCTCCTTTCTTTGATGGTTTGAATGTGAAGAGTGCGGCTGGTCACATTTTTGCCAAATGCAACATAAATGGAGGTTACCTTGATGTAACTCCAGTTCTATGAGTACACATGCAACCCTCTAACGGGCTTCATTATTGGCCAGCAGAATCTCCTCCACATTGCTGGTCAGTCCAGCTGTAGTTGGTTCCGGAGTGGCTGGACCAATCAGGATGCTTCCAAGGTGACAGAAAGCTCAACAAATGACCTAGTGAATTGAGGTTGATTTCCAGGAGAGCCATTTTGTTTCTTACGACTGACAAGTGTTTTTTTTTGTAATGTAATGTAAACATCTGTCAAATTGTTTGAATTATTGTCCCTTTACAGATGAATGTCTAGTATAGTATCCTTAAGGACTGGGGTCAAACATGTCATTCGTTTGAGGGAATTTATACACCAGCCATATAGCTTAATGCACTTTTTCCCACATTCAAACAAAGCCCTGACCAAAGCATATTATTAGTATTATAATATTATGAGAGATTTTCATTACTGATTCCATATAAAATGACCATAACAATTACTGATGACAAAAAATGAAAAACAACAAATTGATTAAAAATGTCTTGGTCAATCACAATGATTGACTGATTCAGTTGTTGTCAGTTGACACCTTCTGTGCCCCACCCATTTTGGAACCTGAGTCCACTTTCTCCTTCTCCTAGACAAGCCTGGGACACAGCCTTCCTGTCTTGAAAAGACAGCCTCATTACATACATTATGTATATAGTCACATCTTAAGTTAGCTAATGTTAGCAAAATGCTAACTAACTAGGTAGTTAAACTACAATTATTAGCAAGCTAACATTAGTTATCAGATGTAGTTTACTAGTTAACGATTAATGTAGATTAGCTAGCTTGTGTTTTGCTAGCATGCCATAAGATGTGACTTATCTTTTTAATTATCTTCAAAATGTGGTTGTCTTTTCAACATAGTTTAGCCTAGCACATAGCATATCTAAGTACAGGAAAGGAGGACGTTGACCAAGCCTTGCTCAGCTGTTATTGGAGCACAGAATAAAAAGGGGTGGGACTTAGGAAGGGTAAATTGTTCAGACGATCCTAGTTTAAAGTCATTTTGACATCAGTTTATCATAGTTCATTTAGTTCTTTAGTTTTTAGTTTAAATGATCAACATTGCGCTTTGGTAATTCATATTTCATAATAATATTTCTGGTTAATCATAGTTTGAGTCTTGTGTTTGTAGTTTCGGCCATCATTTCTATCAGAAATGGTAACATTGCACTCATCAAGTTAATTACAGTTGCCTTTGGTGTGCTCACTTTGACCTCCAAATAAAGGGTTTTAGATAATCTGAATTTAGATAAACTGTCTAAAGCCTTCCTGCCTGAAGACAATTGCATTAGTGAGGAAAGTGTAATTATAACTGATAACAAAGATGGCCAAAACTACGCAAAAGTGCCATGAAAGAGATCTGACCTGAGTGACTTTACAGCATAGAGAGCTGGACTTGAACCAGCCTCTTCCATACGTAAATCAAAAGTAAACAACCATGTGGAAAATAGTTTTCCCAGAAAGACAGAAGAGTTTTACACAGGTACTCGTGCCTATTGAATACAGTGGGAGATGTTTTTCCCCAGATGTGGCCTGGTGTGTTAAAGCCTGCTGCTGGTGGTCAGGGCCAGAGTATGTACAGTGTGGTGTCTGGTTTAGTCAGCGGGCCAGAGAGTGAGACCACCGTTTCATCTCGGTCAAGTCATCAAGTTGATTTTTTTCATCGTCTGTCAGTGTGTTGGCGTCTGCAGCAGAGGCTTTGTTCACTCGGTCTGTTTGTTTGGGTGGCAACTGCTTTGCTCGGTGATGACATTAAAGGTTAGATGGGCATATTAAAACAAGCTGCCTCATTCCACTCACACTGAGAATTAACATCCACCCTGGTGGCATTAATTACACTCCTTTCAGGAACAATTTCAGATCAGGCCGAACAACATTATACGTCTTATTCCTGCCAATTGGAAGAGCAGCTGTGCATACCCACTCTGATTCAAACATATTGCAGCTTGATTTGGGGGCTGGTGGAAATAATCATACATCACTTCTTCACTGAAGCTTTTTTTTTTAGAAAACCTTTGAATATATTCCAAGGAGAGCACTGTTGTGAAATATGACTGACAGTGATGGTATGTGCAGACCTTTTAACGTGGCGTTTGTTTAACACACTTATTCTGTTGCTTTACACAGTCAGACGTTTTGGGAAATAGGTTTGTTTGCTATTAAACCCCACAGTTGCATTACATGAGAAATTGCTATTCAGTTCATCATTGACATGGTCCAAGATCCTTTTAGCTTATCTTAGTAAAGCTGGGGAATGGTTAGCCAAAAGTGACAATAATACGCTCTAATACGAACAATTCTAAAGCGGTCTTATTTGTTGGGTCTTGTTTGCTAGCTAGCAAGCTAGTTGACAAATCATTCTTGAAAAAATGTGTGAAAAATGAGTTTGTTCAAAACAGGACTTTGGTTATAGCCTAGCTTAGCACAATGACTGCAAGCAACTGCTAGCCTTTTAATATTTGATGGAGGCTAGCACTTTCCCTAGTCTTGTGCAAAGCTAGGCTTACCACATCCTGGGCCCGTCTCTTACTGGAGATATCTGAACAATATAAGGTGAAGCTCATACAGATCTCCTCCTCTAACGTGATTAACAGCAAATAACCGTTTCCTAAATGTTGTGTTTCTGTACGACTTAATTTTAAAGTCTAATGATTTCACTTTGATTCCATTCCATTAACCTTCATTGATTTTGAGGACCTGCCAGCTGTTTTTCAGTGTTTACTGTTCTTGCACACACGTCCTGCAGTAGATCATGGGAACAGGGGCATACTAGATTGCTTATTTCAATATATTTTATATTTTTGTTAATGGTGAATGTATTCTTGAATGCTCAGCTATTAATCCACCATCTACTATTAATCCACCATCTATCCCTGTTCATGTCCAACTTGAGTTATATTTAGTCCATTTCTTATAATGTCTTAATTTCCTCAGAGCTTGATATGCACCTCACTGTATATTTTCTCATATCTTAGGTGTTTAATATTTTACTGATGAACAATCATTTTATGCCATTTTGACTTCCTCAAACATTTTGACCTTGTTTCCTAATAACTATGCTATGTGTTATCATACTTATGGGAGTTCCCATAATGTGATAAAGTTCCCAATAGTTAAAAAAAACGTTGAGTGAAATATTGTAGCTCATGAGATAGATTGATGTTGGAACAAACTTATGATTTGCAATGGAGAACTGTAGAAGTTCTAAATGTGAATGAGATATCGATATTGTCTTAATGTTTGAATGACATTCCACAAAGTAGTGAACACACTTGTGTGTTCTATCTGTTACAGTTAGTATCAATATGTCCTTATTAAGGATTATGGACAGATATTCTCCTAGCCCCTAACAGTTTTTTTCTCCTGTCCTGGTGCAAAATTGTTCTCAGTGGTTTGAGAACAAAAAAGTCTGTATCCACGCCAGACTGATTTACAGTTGCCTTTTCTCTTTCTTGACCACTTTTTATTAGTTTTCTTCTTCTGAGGGGTTCAGAGTTGATGGACAGTTGCCAAATAATCACTGAAGCACATTATTGTATGATAAAGCCAAGGGAAACATAAAGCCATTATCAATCTGAGACTGATTGAAAGGACGACATGAAGTGTACTCCACAACAGGAGCATTTATGGGCCGAGCTGAAAGCTTGCACAGCAGAAGATGTTTTTTTCAAATAAAAAAAGTAATGTCTGTTATTGTGTATTTCTGCTATATAAAATGCATTAAGTTTTGACCACTATGTTTGACCTTAATGGTTATTTATTTTGGACCTGCCATTTTTGTGTTGATGTCAGAGTTCCCATGAAAGCCGTAAAATCTAACTTTTTTAGGCCTTAAAATGTCTTCAATATGATTCGGAAGTTAATGTTACTTGTATAAAGTAGCATTTTTCAGTCTCACTTTTGAATGTGTTTTTTGGAATAATTTCTTTTGATCATGCTGTAACAACTACAAAACAAAAACATGTTACTGATTTTCCTTTATATCCTTAGTATTTTTTATTTTTGCCAGTATGGATGTAAAATAGGTCTTAAATTGCATTCAGTATTTTTTTTTAAAGCTGCAGAAGGTAACTTTTATAAGAATAACTTTTTGCCATATTTGCTGAAACTTTCAGATAGATCATATGTGAAAAAATCATATGATCATCATTTGAAGTTCTATCAACCACCCATTAACTATCTTCCTTGGCTCTGATTGGTTGTTTTACGTTCAGACATGGTGGATTCTTACAAATGGCATTAGGAGCACTAGGATGAGCCTGAGGAACCTGATTTTTTCCACAGATTATCTGTCTCGTGTATTATCTGTCTGTCTAAAAAATATGACAAATAATATTACTATAAAAGTTACCTACGTACCTAAGTCCTTAACATGTTGAAACCTGTAGTTGAAACCTGTAGAAACCCTGAAAAGGATCTTGGATCATTTGAAAACAATATTTTGTTTATATTCCCTTGCCTCAAGAGAAAGATCTTTTTATACAGTTACTTAAAATTAAAAGGGAAAAAACAAAGAAGTGGTTATTATGGTTATATTACCATTGTTATCCTGAGAAAATTAACTAATAAACTCAAGATAACAGGACTGCAAAATAATTGCAACCATGACCGCTCTCTGCTTTCATACCTGGCAGTAATTATTTTTATGTTTTATTTTCTCATGATCACAAACACATTTTAATAATCTCAACCATTACAAAATAATTATTTCATGATGTCAGCGTAACCCAAACCATCTGCAAATATTAGATCAAAACATTTAGGATTCAGACGCTAGGTAATCACTGCCTTATGTCTGCTATTTACTGTTCATTAATGATGATGCAAACCGTTGAGCATATCCTGAGATCCCAATTCTTTATTCAGCAATTATTAAAATAAAGTTAAAATCTAAGGCTTCTCTGTAAGAAATTGCTCTTGTGACAGTTATAATGTAGTGTCATTTTGTGCTGATGGTGGATGATGTCATTGTGTCCATTACATCAGTGGAGCATTTTCAAGAACTGATGATTTTCTAACTAATTTAGAGATTTTGATGTCAGTAATTCTAAACTGAGCTGTTCAAGGTCCTGGAAACCAATCGGGTGGATTTCTGTTTGCAGTAACGGGTGTGCAGAATGTAAAACGACAAAGAGAAGACACCTGCCGTATGCCAACTCAGCATTGTACAAATGTACTTTGAAAAGATATTTTTACTCGCAGAGAATAAATAATAAAAAAGAACCATATTGATCTCGTTGGTGTTTAAGTCGGTCAATGATTAGACATTATGTTTAATTCATGTGTGCGTGCTGTAGTGCAGTTACAGTAGAGGGAGCACTCACTGATCAAAGCTGCAGTGCAGAGCAGTGCCAGGTTGTAGCCAGCAGTTCTGTTTGTGCTGATGGGTTCCTCAGAGAGCCAGCTGTTCAGCACATCGATCTGCGCTTCAGATTTCGCACAGCTCCACCTTGGCCTTGGGGATTCTGGGGAATACAAAACAAGTTTGACTTTACCATGCAGTACAGGAGCCAAGGTGAAATCTTTGTGTGGGTTTGCTGTTCTTGTTAATTAATTGGCTAAGTGCAAGCTAATAAAGTTCACATGCATGTTAAACAGTGGTTCCTGCGGAAGGTTTGGCAGAAGAGGGCAGTGTTTTGGTTGTGGAATAATACTTTTTCCATACTTGCCTCACTAATGGCTCCAATGCCTGTTGTAGATTTAAAATCTTCCTAGTTAGATTCTTTTTTGTGATCAAGTTTTTATCTTTCAATACTGGAGGTTAGATTAACAGAGAATTTCAACCATTAAATAACAGGCTAATAAAAGTCATTTTAACATAAATATATATATTTAGGGTTTAGAGCGGCTCGTCCACTAATCGGAAGGTTGGTAGTTCAATCCCTGGCTCCTTTCACTGCATGTCTTGCATGCTGCAAGTGTCCTTGAGCAAGATACTGAAC
>NW_023339762.1:1006175-1013687 GCF_004916995.1 Morone saxatilis | reverse complement strand
GAAGTTGCTTTAACATCATGAGATAGATAATATGAGCATTAACAAGCAACGCAAAAGTAAAAATCTATCAAATAATGAAGCTAACTAACTAGCAACATGTAGGCTATGTGCTTGCTTCAATAAAAATGACGCTAACTAGTCACTAGCTAGTTATAATGAAGCTAACTAGTTACTAGCAAACTAGGTATAATGAAGCTAACTAGTTACTAGCAAACTAGTTACTAGCGACCTAGTTATAATAAAGGTAACTAGTTACTAGCAAGCAAGTTATAATGAAGCTAACTAGTTACTAGCAAGCTAGTTATGATGAAGCTAACTAGTTACTAGCGACCTAACGTTATAATGAAGCTAACTAGTTACTAGCTAGCTAGTTATTAGTTATCTAACATTAAAAACATTTTTCTATTTAATGAGAAAGTTATACAAACCTCAAAGTGTTAACCTGTCACCTCTGACCTTCAACAGCTGTCACAGCTGTCACAGCCCCTGGTTCAGATGGGATGTGTTGTTGCAGGAACTGATTTGCTATAGGCTACTCCTGACTGGTCGAAATCTCATGCTACTTAGGACAAATGTAATGTACAGAAGTAGCTGCACTGCTTAAATACAAAATTAATGTTTTTGAAGGAAAAGATAAGTAAAGTCACTCTGATGACACAATTTTTATGTGAAATGTGCATATTTACCCCCAATTGTCATGGTATGGGGAAAATTGTTGGTTTTTTAAACTTGAAACCAATTTTATTGGATTCCTTGACCCCAAAAATGTACACTTTGACACAAAATTTGTCATTATAGCTATAACAGAAGCAAAGATATGGGCTCTAGAGTATTTTCGGCGCATTGGCGGCCATTTTTGAAAAAACTTGTTTATTTCTGATACAAAGTGTGATCTCACTTGTGTCTTAGGATAAATTTATTTGTATGACCCTTATAGGGCTGGGCGACATAGCGTGGTTTGTTCGCTGTTGGACGCCACAAAACCAAACCAGTTCCAAACAACCGACGACACTGTGCCTTTTTTGGGGACGAGCTCATCCTGGCTTGCTGCCATGTTTGTTTATCTGTGGAGAGGCGGGGGGAGGGGTCAGCGCACTCTGACCTACGGGAGCCCAAAGGGAGCGCCGGTGTTGTGGAAGTTCAAGAGAAACCGATTTTAACTAAAATAAATCGTGTTTAACTACGAATTTGAATTAATCGATAAAATCGATTTATCGCCCAGCCCTACTTCAGTATTAGAAAACCCAATTATTAACCAGTTTTATAATGCATTATTATAATTAAACAGTTTAAAAAGTCTTTTTATTCCAGGCTTCACATATAAGCATAGGCTTGGTCCACAAAAACACATGCAGCACCTACAGCCAAGCTGTCAACATGGCAGAGTGTACTGTTCTGTTCTGTAACTGGTCCAGGTATTGGGTCTATAGACAAATTAGGTTCTCTTTTCATATGAGAAAAATATGTGCTCTGAAGGGGTTGATGAGGCAGGGATGCAATGCAAAGCAAGTGTTTCTCTAGCATTTACTCTCAAACAGCAGCTCACATTGCTTTCTCTTTTCCCCCATCCACACACGCACACCAGCAGCTCTGCTCCACTCTGCACACACACTGGCTTGCCCCGTCTCTTTCTATTTCTCTCTCTCCAGCAGTTTGTTTCATAAAGGCCCCCCAAAAAAAACGTTTTGGATTTTTCACCCAATTATTCACACAATCAGATGAGCCTCGTATGGAGGACACTTGTTGTTAATGAGTCTGTGGAAACCAAAAGTGAAACCAACGTGGTACCAAATGCTTCACCTGGTCCATGCTTGTAAAATATCCACTGAGGTACCAGAGAACGCTTTTCTTTGCTATGCGTTTCTCTGCAAAATGCTCAAATGGTTACTGGACGTTAAAATACCTGGGTGACCTGTGCAACTAAAGTCTTATGTGGGAGATTTGGTGCGTGCTTAATTGTAAATTTGTACAAAGGTTCTAAATAAAAAAGAGAAAAATAATCAAATATGAGAAAGTACCTTTCTTATTTGTTGAGTAAATAATTCAAAAAATATGATTTTATATAAACTATTTATTTGTGGAATTTACAGAACTTGTGCTATATTGTGATATATATATCGTCATCAGGATATGAAATGAGCTATGTCCGGATATGAGATTTATCTTACATTGTACTATCAGTGGTTTCCATTAGACCATGATCAAGTTCATGTTCATATGGTTCTAGGCTAGTTATTCACAGGGTGTCTAAATGTGTTTTTGGGAAATTCAATCATGCTGTTAGCAACTACAAAACAAACCAGATATGGAACCCATTTTCCTTCAGATTCTTCATACTTGTCCTCGCCAGTATGGACATAAAATAGTTCTTAAATTGCATTTGCAATGGTCTTACCTGCAGAAATCCTGTATTCAGTGAACTTTCTCTCTCCTCTCCTCTCCTCCCGTGTGTCCTCTAAGCAGTGAGAAATGTCGGTCCACTGTGGAGCTTCCCAATGGTCCTCTAGAGGAGATGTCAGCCCTTGAGGAGGCTAAGTAAGTCTTTGCGAGAGTTGAATCTTGAGGTTAAGATGTTTTTTATTACTGTCTGTCTTCAAAC
The DNA here is from genome assembly GCF_004916995.1 of Morone saxatilis. Taxonomy (NCBI): domain Eukaryota; kingdom Metazoa; phylum Chordata; class Actinopteri; family Moronidae; genus Morone; species Morone saxatilis. The sequence goes on along the minus strand of NW_023339762.1, from coordinate 1,011,088 downwards.
TGACCCTCGTCTCTACTTTTCTTCCCAGACCGGACCAGAGTGCAGTGTCCTCAGAGCCAGCTGTAAACGGGCCGGCGTGAGGGTCTCCTTATGCCAGCCAATGGCCAGCCTGTTCTGCCACGCAGGGCCCACCTCCTGGCCAGCCGGCGGAGGCCACTGCTCAGAGCTGTACCAATCACACGCCCCCCCACCAGGACCAGCAATACACCCATCGGCTCATCACTGACAGACAGACAGACAGACAGGTGTACAGACACAGGATGAACTGAAAAGCAAAATGAGAGACATACTCAAATGGATACAGAATAATTTTTTTCAGCATTTGTTTATATACTATTGTTCTTATGAGGTGATGTGCGACTGATATCTTGCCACTCAAAATTAAATAGTAATGTTGCTATAGTTAAAGAAATGATTGTATGAATAAAATATTTTATAAAAAGAAAAATGTATACAGAAACATAAGATGAATTACCACCGGAATAGCTGATTGGTGACCCAACCAACCACTGAGCTGTTGTTATTGCTGGATCTGTTATCCTGCAGTCTGACACTTAATACAACAGTTGCTATATTTAAAATTCTCACCCATTGGTCTGTGTGTCTGAGCAAAGCTGCTCCCACGAATTGAAACACATTTTTAAAAACCACACTTTATTTTGCTGCAGGTATGATTTGTAAATGTTTTCTCTTGTATTCTGCATTAAGTACGATTTGAGAAGCTTTTGGTATTTTTTTTTAATTTATTATGAAAGTAAGATGATGGTTATGTTTTGTTACTAAAGAGCCATGCCAACACACTCTCTCTCCCCTTCTAGCAGGCTGCATTCATGCTAACTGGGTTCCAACCTCGCAGCTAGAAGGCTAAACAGGAGAGATACAGTATGTCGTTAGCACAGCCTGAACTGAGGGCTGTAAATCTATTCTGACCTCTACTAAACTTCAACTGTGATTTTAAGGGTTCTATATGTAACTTTCAGTAAAACCATTGTTAATAGTGATACCTTTGGCCGTCAGTGAACTGCAGTGAGCGTCCTGTTGCTCTGGCTGTGTACAAAGACAGTAGAAAGCAACCATTAGCTTTTAACCGTTACATCATTTGTTGTTGACTAAAATCAATACAGTTTGTCATAATGCTTATGTTAGTATCATGGAACGTGTTAGCTGGTGAAGTCATTTTTCACCAGCTAGCCAGATCAGCCCCGGGAGTCTGGATGACGCAAGTTGACAGTATTTTGCTACCTTAGCTAGCCGTTCGTCCGCATTAGCAAACTAGCTACCATTAGCCAGCTAAAAGTAAAATATCGCAATATATTCCACAAGCTTTACAGTAACGTTAGCTCTGACTTTGGACTTTGTGTTGGACTCTCTTGTGGTGGATGGTAGTGGACTCTTTTATCTCATTTATAAGCTAATGTTAGCTAGTGTTGCACACGGATGACACTGTAGGGAAGGGGAGAGAGAAGGCACTAAAGGTCACTAAAAATCCAACCCGCATCCCTACACAGAAACACATAGAAATCAGTCCACCGGCAGCAGGGAAGTCAGTCTTTATTTTATTTTTTATTTTTAAGTCATGTTCACTCATTGGCATTAAAAATAATACGTAAAATGTTTCTGAATCTTGCATATGGAACCTTTAAGTAGCTACAGCATTGTAAAGAACTTAAAAGGGGAGTGAAAGGACTGTTAAAGACAAACTACATGCAGGAACATGAAATTAAATTGCAAGAAAAACATTTTGCAAATGAGTTTCCCTCCCGAACTTCAGCCAGCCTTGTGGCGCCAGGTTTGGTTCAGTCACATTCTGATAAGAATTTATACCTGAAGGGAGCTAGTTAAAATGGTCAAGATATTAGCTGCTGAGCGAGTTCCAAACACAGGTTTTTGTTAGACTGCGTTCAGACTGACAGCACATGTGTGACAGCACATCTCCTTTCAAGGTGTTGTTGGCAGGTTGGGGGCAGACACAGGGCTCAGGCAGAGAAGTCCATATGTTTACTGTAATGCAAAGTGACACCTGACAGCGCACTGTGTTGACCAATCAAATCAGTGAAAGTTATGGCTTTGTGATATGGTAAAAAAAATCATTGTTTATTTTGACAAACATTGCAAATAGTAGGAATGGTCATTTTTGCATCTCAATTTTCATTTTCACAGGAAAAGCTATTAAAATCCCGATGTGACATTTGTTGGGGTCTGTAGCAAGCACACGTTTTCTTACATCTGGAGAGGATGTGTAGACCAGGACACCTCTGCAGCACTACAGTACTTCATTATAATTCTGTCTGTCACATTTTCCCTTTGTCAAACATATTGCAGCTTCTGTGATTTTGATAATATTTTAATTAATTGTGCAGCCCTGGTGAAAGTGCACATTACTGGTAGATTGTTTTCTAAGGTGTGAACAGTGAAAATCTACAGTTCACCTGTTAATCTCAGACGTATAAATCAAACTTGCCGCCTTCCTTCCAAGGAGTATCCAAAGCAACACAGCTCCCACCAGACCCTTGTGTTCTGCAGCGATGTTTAATTCAAGTTGTTTTTAGTGCTATTGTTAGTCTGACTGCACCCTTGTTAGTTCTTTGAATCTGCCTTCATGAGGTGTTGGATGGATTTAAATGTCCAGTGTGTAGACTTTAGTGGTATCCAGCAGTGTAGTCACAGATTGCAACTCCATCTCTTCACCCTCGCCTTCTAAGTGTGAAGGAGAAACTACAGTGGCCGCTGAATGCATGATAAACACCCCACCCCTGTCTACAGGCAGTGTTTGGTTGGTCCTTTCTGGGCTACTGTAGAAACATGGCGGCCTCCATGGAAGGCGACCCGCTCCCTCTGCAGGAAAATGTATGGCCCTCAGGCTGCCAGGTGCTTCATTTTTTTTTCTTAACATTATAAAGGAACAACTGTTGCCATGGGCCAATTGGTAGTCTACTTTTAATACCGTCCACACTAAATTAACTTTGGCGCTCAATCTGAGTGCAGCTGGGATTTCTATGTTGCTTCTGCAGCCTCCCTGTTTTCCATGGAACCCCTCCCTGTCCCCTCACCAAATGTGACCTTTTTTTTTTTATTTATTTATTTTTTCATCTGGTTGGGGTTTGGTTCCAAAGAAAATGGTTTTGTGACTCAAAGTTTTCTGTACCAGCACTGGAGAGGGATAGTACAACGTAACCCCACTTTTTTGTCAGATCATTAATTAATTAAATTTAATCTTTATTTCTGAAGCTGTTTCTTGAATACTCTCATTATAAGACTTTGAAACGCATTCCAGATGGTTAAAATCAGACACTGATTACATCTGCACACATTTATGGGTCATTTCTTTCATCCGATGAAATAATTTCACCAGGATCTGAATTTACATTTGATGTGACTTTGCATAGATGTTAGCAGTGGCTTTAAAGGCTTTCCTGCATTGAAAACCAGTGTAAATGTTAATGCAGAAGGTGGACTATGGAGAAGTTCTGGATTTCAATGCCAGCCATAGTTGAAGAGCAGTGACGTCAGCACCGCTGACAGTTCCTGCACTCACAGAAAACCTGGAAAAGGTCAGTCATTTCTTTTTGTTTTTCCATTTGAACATAAGTAATGGAAGTGCAGCCCAAACAAAACTTGGAGCATAAATTAAACTTACATTGAATGTTTAAAAAACAGCTTTCTAATACTATTTATCAAGGCAAAGCTTCATTAATAAAAGTTAGATTATTTCTTTGTTAGAATCATGTTTAAAAACCTTTTCTGAGACCTTCAGTACTACTTACCTCTTCCTAGTAGTAGTAAGTGGTACTAAAGAATGTACAAGAAGCTGGAGTTGATGTTAAAAATTTTACTTTATACTGTACTTCCTGGTCCAAACCTAAAAAGAGGTAAGTAAGAAGTTTACAGCATAGACCCGAATTTCTTGTTTTGTATGTACGTAATATTGCTTCAGTTAGTTTTTGTTTTCTAAATTCTAATTTTAATTTTACTGTCACTTAACTGAAATGTTAGTTCACACCTAAGTTTCAACTAACCATAATAACCCTGATACAGTCCCAAACATTTCTTATGACAAGCTGCAAATGAAGTTTAATTAGGGACTTAATGTTTGTGTTGAACAATTGATTAATGTATGTGTAGATAGTATTCAAACGAAGGTTGAAGAACAAGCAGTTGTGCACCAGCAGTGGATGTTAAGTTGAATGTTAAGAAAAAGTTCGAAAATAACGCCCAGGGAATGTGTATTGTTTAGGCAACGTTCATAGAACATTCCCTGGAATGGAAATGAAACAATAGGAAAATGTGACGTGTGATGGCAGTGGGCGGCAGCTTCTTCCGGCTCCCTGCAGACGGTGGGCGGAGCCACCTCCAGATAGACACACCCATCAAACTCAGTTCAACTTTCAGGGAACGTTTCGTAAAGGATCTTTGAAGGTTGCTTTTTCCGAACCTTCACATAAGATTCTCTAAATGTTCTGTAAAGAACTGTTCTGTGAACGTTGCCTAAGGGTTAGTTTGTAAAGTTTTCAAACATTACAGCAAAGTTTGTTCAACACACTGTTTTTGTATTGTCCCACTAACGTTTAACGAACGTTCCAGATCTGGAAATCAGGATTGAGTATTCACCCTGACCCTGGTATTGTGTTATACAGATAGATTGTATACACACATATGGGTGTAATGTTCTAAGGGTGGAAAAGGCAACAATATGGCAGAACACCAAAACACATTGTGAAATGTGCAGCACATGTGCAGAGGCGGATCTAGCTGCCATCCTAAAAAATGTCTTGCCAACCAGTTTGATGTCAAATGTAACTAATTAATTTAGAAAATAGTGTGTTACGGGGGGACATAAAAACAAATGAACAGGAACTAGGGCTGCAACGATTCCTCGAGTAACTCGATTGCAAAAAATGATCGAGGAATTTCCT
>NW_023339762.1:1003456-1006075 GCF_004916995.1 Morone saxatilis | reverse complement strand
ACACACACACACACACAGCCCCTGAGAAAGGTTAGTGTCATCCTGCTGCTAACCTGTAACCCCTGGCAACAGGGGAGAACAGCATCCTGCTGCCTTCACATCATACAAGAATAATTATTATTTATATATTATTATTATTATTTTCTACTGATTGGTGGGTTTTAGTTTGTGGTACTTTTAAATAGACAGCTTACACTGGGTGTAGTGTGTGATGTGAATGCAGCATTGTGCTGTCCTAGAAGGCTTAGTGCTGTGTAACACACACCACCACTTTCCACACTACTCTTTCTTTGACAGCTGAACAAAATCTGCTCCGGTCCTGGTCCATCAGTAGGAAATGACATCATGTCCCAGGCCTGTCTGGTTTACACATGGCACAGGGTTTGCCAAGAATCTAGTGTTGTACCGTGAGCTCAGGTCCCGTCTCTAGAAGGTGCGACTGGTGTCAGGCAGGCAGTGCGAGGGTCAGCCGGGTTGGTCTTAGCACTGCTAAAGGGTGGCAAGTACCCTGAGGAAGGAGATAAGGAGGACGCAGAACGACTGTCCGACGCCAAAAACAAGAGCCTCCAAAGAGATCATCTTCTTTCCTGCGGCCTTGTACACACCCGCTATGGCTGCACCTTGAAAAAAGAAAGAACGTTTTCCACAGGGATGGGTGAGTACACCTTCATATGTAACTGTTCAACCAACTAAATTCTCTGTATTCGTCCTCAGAAAATGTTCTAATCTTTGTCCTCACTGGGGTCTATAAACTGCAAGAGGCTGCAATAGTTTAGAACCTTCTGTAGTCAAAAACAGTTACACCTGATATTCACTAAGATATTTTAACAAAAAAAAAAAAAAACTGTTTCTACAGATTACATCAAAACTTTTAGGTAACACCAACTCAAATTTGTTTTTTTGTTTTTTTACAGTACAAATAATATGCAGCAAAGGTCCACCGGTTGGACCCGAACCCTGGGCTGCTGCAGCAGTAAGGACTCAGACCTGGCACATCGGGCACCAGCTCCACCTGGTGAGCTCTTTGGGCGCCCCCTTGTGCATTTAATCAACATATTAGTCTGCTACAATCTTATATTTATTGCATAGTGAGCATGATGTGCACAAAAGCATCTTTGGGGATGAATTAAGTTCTGATTTGCCTCATTTTACCATGTCATTTAGACAAAATATAAGTATTGGGTAGGACTTGATCAAAAGGATGAGGGCCAAAAAAAACTAAAAGAAAAGAAAAAACAACTTACTCGTGAGGACTCCCCCACAAACTGGTCCCACGATGCCCATGAGGAGGATGGCAATGGGCATAAATCGGGCCATCTTGTGCTGGCGCAGCGTGGCGAGGGCGAGCAGAGCCGCAGGCAGGTGGAACACCAGAGAGGAGACCGCTGCCCACAGAAACACTCCATACCACATCTCTGGGGACACACACACACACACACACAGACACATTGTCCCACATCACTTCCTGCCAATCAAAGCACAAATGGTGTAGAGTCCCAACCACACTAAAGCTATTTAATAAGACCATTCAATGGTTTATTAATGAGCCCCACGCCCTTTATCTCCTCTATGGAGCACAGACGTTTTGCAAATGCACAAGTGACAAATGAAAGAAAAATGACCAACTAGGAGTAAAGTATTACAGAGAAAGAATAAACAGATGCTTCCATACAGGTGATGAGGGCTCACTGTATGATCTCAGCCCAACTCAACACCTATGAGAACGCTCTCCACTACGTCATCTAAACACCAAATGAGACAACAATATCTTTTGGAAGAACGGTAGAGTTCCACACTTAAAATAGCTAAAAACAATGCAATGCTTAGACAACTAAGACAGAAACTAAAGTCCCAGGTTAAGTAAGGACAGTCCCAAAGTATTCCAGAACAAGTCATAATATTTCATCTCTTGCTCATCACATTTCAACATGTACACACCAAACACAGCAGCAGTCACAACACTAGATTAATTCAATCATGAATGCTTTAGAATATTTGCTTTCATTATTTTCTAATACTTAGCCTGTGGTAGTACATGAATAGCCTTGACTAAGATAATTCAGTACACCAGTCTGGGTCAGACCTCTGATTGTCATAGTTTTTGCTATTTGATATATGGACTGATTTGCTCAGAAGTTCAGACATTAATTAGAACAACAATACATTAACCAATAATGCAGATAATAAACATTCTGTGTTCAAGCTGCAATGGTGATTGCAAATACTGGAAACTATCATTGAAGTGTAATGCATCCTTTAAGACAGAGCAAGGCACAGGTTAAGATAAGGGCTGCAACTAATGATTATTTTTGATTATTGATTAATCGGCCAATAATTTCCACAGTGACTTGTTTAGTCTATGAAATGTCAAACGATTGTGTATAATGCCCACCAGTTTCCCAGAGCCCAAGGTTACATCTAAAAGATAACTTCTTTTGTTCAACCAACAATGCAAAATCCAAAGATTTACGGTCATATGAAGAAGGAAAACAGTACATTAAAAAGCTTGAAAAAAATATTTTTTCAGAAACGTACACCCCATGAAATGTTTTAGTACACTATGAAGGATCCCATGAGCAGCACAAAACATTTTGGGTAAAAATGAAAACTGCACTGTGA
>NW_023339762.1:1002669-1003356 GCF_004916995.1 Morone saxatilis | reverse complement strand
AACCACCAAAAATTATTAGACAGTGAAAGAATGAGCACAAAATGTCAGACAAATGAACCAATCTAAGGGCCATCTTTTTATGACACAGCAAACAAGCACTCATCCTGACCTACTGTAGAAACTGGTTTTGCATGCCTGTGTGGTATTTTGTTGCCCTGAGCTCACGGTGCACAGGTAAGATAAGAGGAACAAACAGGTGAAAGGTTCATTCACATGGAGCCAACAAAGCGGGCTGTTGGTATCTTGGTAGAAATTGGGTCTTTGGATAAATACTTGCAGCAAATGTGCAGCAAGTATTTATCTATTATAATATTATACACCGAGTGATGAGGGCACTCATAAGAAAACAGATGTGACAACACTAATGAGACACATCCTGACAAGTTGCCTCTTTGCCAAAGACACCAGAATGTAAGAGTATTCCAGTGCTTCTCCTTTAGCATTAAAGCAGCTACTAATGTCATTTAGCACTAAGAGTGTAGTTGTGGGTGTGTTTGGCGAACCTCTTGAAGACAGCGGTCTCAGTCTTGGCGTCAACAGTGAGACTGACAGTTTCTTTCATGGAGCCATTGATGACTGTCTCTGTGATACTGCGCTGCTCACAACAGGCTGTTTCCTCCTCTGCTTTAGATCTCCCACAATCCTTAGGTGAGGTGGTGGAGGGAGACGCAACACTGGTGCCCAGCC
>NW_023339762.1:994254-1002659 GCF_004916995.1 Morone saxatilis | reverse complement strand
CCAGCCATCGCAATCTGGGGGGGGGGAGGCGGCGGCAAAAGTGTCATCATTTAAGCTGTTTCAACAACTCACAGCTACCTTGACAGGATGTATATTCACTCACTCATTCAATGTGATTTTGGACTGTGCAAATGTTAGAGGGACCTGTGTGTGTGTGTGTGTGGTGTGTGTGTGTGTGTGTGTGTGAGTGTGTGTGAGTGACATGTGCATACATCTAACCTTCAGGCTGCATGGGTGCATTGACCCCCAGAGGGTCCATTGTCTCTATGCTGGTTTCCATAGCAACAGGAGAGTTGCACCTCAGAGGGTCTTTGGGGCTGAAAGATAGCAATTTTTTTTTTATGAAGCACACTGTCAGACTCAAAGACAAGGAAAGAGGAAAAAAAGACAGTGAGCCAGAGTCTGTCAGGATGTCCTACCTGACAGGGGTGAAGTTGGAGAAATCAGCCCAGCCTGTTTCAGAGTTAGAGGCTGAAGCAGGAGAGGAGCTCCATCCTGCCTCAGGGAGAACTTCTGTGGAAGAGGAGGAGGACAAAGGAGAGGAGGCAGCAGGGTTGTTGGGGCTTGAGGTCGGAGCTGTGGATGTACCTGTGTCCATGGGGATGTCATCAAAGTTAGCCGTCCATACTGGCCCTAAAAACATAAATGCACAAAATTGTCAGAAAATGTTCTTGTGTCAATTAAAAAAAAACACTGCATCGAACACTGAACGATTTCTAATACTGGCCATTCCTACTTGTGGACAGAAAGACGTATCCTTATTCCATCCATAACCCTCACCATCAATCATCATGACTGATGAGTCAAAAACCCACATCCCCTAACCCTAACCCAGCTGGGCTGAATCGAATTCTATTTTCAATCCTAAACCAAGTCAGAGAGGCAATTGGTCCATTTGTTACTGTTCTGTCTTTGTGTTGATATGTAGTGCTCGAGCACACCAACCTGCGTCGACTTCCATTCTGTCATCGGTGCTGGGGTTGGAAGCTTCAAACGGATCTCTCTTCACATCCTCTTCCTCTGAGTCCGTGCTTTCCTCACTGTCTGTGCTGCCTGAGCTCCTGGGATGGACACAGATCAAAAATTATTTCCAATCTGTGTCTGAGTTTATCCTTTCTTTATACTGAGAAGCACAATAAATGTGGAGCTACAGAGTCCACACTTATACAGTGGCTATCCAGAATCAATTTTAGCTTGTGCTGATCGATTATCAAACAGAAAGTTAGCCAATGACTATGTCAATTACTCATTTAACTTATTAAGTTTGGTTTTAATTTGCAATGAGCACAGAGGAAATGCTTAGGTCATGATGCTAGTTAAAGTTTCACAAATGTAAGAAGTGTTTAACTTTTTCTATAGACAATTCTGTAACTAATAAATCAAAACGATGTATTAAAAAAAAAATAGGGCCTAAAATAAACACCCAAGCACCAAATGCTGGAAAAATTGGGGTTTGGGGGGAAAATAAACTGGGGTCACAGGCCAGGTGACCAGTAAATAATTTGGAATCACAATGTAAGGACAAGTTTACATCATACATAAAGACAGCTGCCCCTAATATTGTCTTTATATAACCCCCACACAGACGCCCATAGATGCGCTGCCCTGTGTCACTTCACACCGCTGTCCTTTTTCCAGTATCACTGGCCATGAAATTATACATTTTAATGACAAAAAAGAAGCCATGGCTCTTGAGATTGGCTCTTCAGAGAAGACACTGGACAGTAATAGCAAAGGATAATTTGTCAATAATGCGGATGTGCTGTTACCACAAGCCTGAGAGGGTGCGGAGATTGACACACAGCAGCGCTGTGCTTTCTATCTGCACTAGGGGTGGCACACCTTTATGTGACCCTCACTGTCAAGCGTAGCTATCATGACGTCAGCCAATCCAATCAAAGCAGCTTACTATCATTTGGTAGTTTCTAAACATTTGCGTTACAGGTTATTAGAGAGGTGGGTGTTGTTGGGCCACCGAAAATAGAACACGAAGAGAAAAGTCACAGAGGTCTGTGGTTTTTGCGAGAGGTAGGGTCTGAAGGACGCAGAAGCCCTGGGATCCTATTCAAAAGGTTCAGAAAGGCTTAAAACGTCATTATTTTTAGTCAAATGCATGATGCATTTTATGGCTGGTACATTTTTGATGAGAAGGATGATGACGACAAAAAAAAAAAAAAAACAATAGAACTTTATTCAGTGTGACGTTAGATGGGAAAAACCTCTAAATCTGTGTGTGTTTAGCAGACCTGGGGCGTCTCTGTGCCTCTGGTGCGAAGGTGACATCTTTTTCATCCCAGATGTCCTCCTCATCTGAACCAGCATCTTCAAACTGCTGGATTTTCTCCTTACAGCGTGCCTCAAACAAAGCTATATTTGCCTGGGGAAAAACACACACAGGCCACACACTTACAAAAACACTGCTTACATCTAAAGTACATGCTATACATACAAACTAGGGTTGGATCCTGCAGAACAAAAGCCACTCAGCCGTGAAGCAGACATTAAGATGTATACATCCAGTATCATAGCACGACAGTTTTGATATACAGGTTATATGGATATATATATATATATATATATATTTGTGCTTTACTCCAAGCCTGTGGTTTTATTTCATCAAGATGAATGCTCATATAGTAGTTAGTGCCATACATTTGTTGTCTAGGAAGTATTGTGGTATTGGCTTCTAAATGAATGTCAACAGTGACATCAGGAAATATAATACATGCCATTTTTATAACACATTTTCATTTGTTTCATGAGAATATTTCCCCTCATTCATTGACTATGTATGAATTAGAGATTAATAATCAAAGTACTTACACTTTCATTTGTATTCAGTGAAAAATTGATGTCTGATATTCTATCAAAGGGAATACTGCAATGTTAAAGAGAACAGAGTTCAGTTTAGTTACGGTCGTTAGACATCCACATATACGGCAACACACGGGCAGACAGGCTCTAGCACAGAGCTGTGACACTTCATGTTTAACACTGCAGGGAAAACTAAAACCTATTCTCTCCCCATGCCAGATGATATCATAGATAACAAGATAGTGCATGGTTTTTATTCTTTACATGCATATTTTGTGTTGTAAAATGACCAATTTAAAAAAAAAAAAGAAAAGTAAAGAATCACACATAGGCCCCCCTAGAATAAACAGGTGCATTTTTACAAGGTAGCCAAAATGTCTAAAATACATTTGACCAAAAATGAGGAGAAATTCTTGCCTCATGTGTAAAAGAAAAGCACCTTCACTAGTATCGGACATTCTCATCATATGTAAAGTAAAAACTTTCACACAGTCAGAGAAAGAAAAACATGCGCATCCTGCTCATTTTATTTTATTATTTTAGGTTTATAAAACTTCATATTGTGCCATGGCGATGGACTTTGCCATCACTGTGTGAATGTGTATGAAAGGGTGAATGTGGATGTAAAAGCGCTTTGAGTGGCCGGAAGACTAGAAAGGCGCTATACAAGTACAGGTCCATTTACCGTTTTACCTTGCTGTTATAGTGTGTTTTGTGTACAAGGAAAGTATGATTCTTTGACTTAAAAGATGGGGTTCAAATGGGGGGGATCCTTGACTAATGATCTGAATCACTAGTGTTAGGGACGGTATAGAAAGTACAACGGTATGACTTTTGACTATACCATGCTGACTGGTAGAGCGTTGTTTTTTAAATTCACACTTCACAAGAAGTAGCTCAAAGTTTAGTTCAAATATATTAGAATTAAATAAACCAGCAGACTACCTATAGTTTGTTTTGGGTGCAGGGACTTCACACCCAGGTGTTCTGACTTAACTTAAATCTGCCAACCAAAGATGATGTGTAATTTTAGACTTTATAATAATTTTCTGAACCGTCTCTGAGCCCACTTTACTCTCTGTTCAGCAGTGGGCCGATGTAATAGTTCCGCTGGAAAGTAAAACTGACATGGCCTACAGCCACTGAATGTGCCCTGCTTCCAGTTTTATATCTCTCTTGGCGTATTAATGCACACTGACTTCTATGACATTGCAGAAAACAACAATCTGCTAATTAAGTTGAATGACAGGGGTTGCAAGTGGCGGTAATATAAGAAATATTACATCAGCCCAAACAAAAACACATTCTTTTTGCAGAATAAATGTTTTTAAAATACCTATGGACTACATGAATTATGTCCCAGAAATACAGTTAAAACTTATTGGTAATCAGTGACTGACTCTTCGGCTGACAGAGCTGGTAGCAGCCATGCCTTATAGGCTCTGTGGTGTTGTAGGATTTTGTAACTGAACTGTGACGAGGAGAAGCAAGTTTTATTCCTTTGACTGTGTGGAAATGTGATGCTCTCACATCAAAAATCATGACCAAATCAGTTAAACAAGTCTTACAGGTAAAACCTGAGACTTAACATTATAGGTTAAGGGGCAGCTACTTGTTGGCTACGCAAGCAGTTTCTCTCTGCATCCAGTTTTTGCTCTGAGGTAGGCTAAAAAGATCCTGGGCCTATGTCAGAACTGGAAACCCTTTAATTAAATTTGTCATCTGACTCTAGTTAACAATTTCTGTTTTCCTTTTAATGCAAACAGTCAAACAATTTTTAATAGCACTAGTCATTCAAGATAGCTACAGCAGCCTCAGTCTTTCCAGTGAAAAACTAGTGAACGAGGCTTCAATTAACTAGTAAACAGCACTACAATAGGCAATCAAGACCAACATTAAGAGTACACTTTAACTTCAGTCTACACATGTACCAAGAATCACATTAGCTGATACCAGCTTACAAAGCCCAAACACTGCAATTTCTGCATCTAACCGTTCTATTCCTACTCCCCACTAGTCAGAATTTGGGAAAAAAAACAACATGGCACATATTTTCAGTAAAGACAGTAAATGTATCCCAAATTACTCTTCACCTAATCCAACTTTATCTTCCAACGTGTGCATTCATGATAACTGGCAAATATCTGACTTGTATAGAATGCACTGTTTTTAAAGCTCTGTAGGGGTGCATATGGTGGGTGATTTGTACAGGTTTTGGGGAACTAAAGTCCTCTCCTTGTAAAGACTAAGTCAAATACGTTCCAGGCATCTTGACTGCACAGATGGGAAGACCACCAGACAGACCTTAGTCTCGATTAGAATGGGAGAATTATCAGGTCCACCAATACAACAGTTCTGTAAATAACTCACTTTAACCTCACAGTTACATTTTTCCAAAAGAAGTTTGTCATTTAATTTGTCATCCTCATTTTCCCCCCAAAACTGGCATCAGACAGTATCATGTAGACTAGACAGAAAATTCAAGACAGCAGGGAATGCTGCTGTGTGTTCAAGTAACACACACTTTTTTTTTCCCTCTGTCAGATTAAAAAAAAAGCTGGTGTATGTGCTGCCTAGATGCTGTTTGTTTTTGGATCCTAACCTGTGTTGTTTATTGTTGCCAGTCATTATTACTAGTAATCAATTGAGTGGAAGTCTTATAGGACTTATTTAGTCGAATAGGACCTCCAGACTTCCCATGTTTATTAATGTTTTCATGCATCTTAATCTATTGGAGATGTACTGTATGTAGATTGCTTTATTTTTTCTTTTGAATTGCTCTTTAATAAAATTTTGCAAGAGTCAATGGATTCTGAACGTTTGTATTGGTGTATTGGTTATTTCACCCAGCCAACAAAAAATGTCGGATTTTGCAGTCTGATAACGCTTCTAAACCACAAGCAAAAGAGTTTGTGGGGTGAAGCAGACATTTTAAGTCACTGATCAACTATAAGCTATCTCCCTCAGCCCCACAGCCTTTGCACAAGATTATAACCCAAAACCAGCTTTCCTTAAGGAATGTATAAAGGGACAGCACACAACAACACAAAAGCTGGATATGGTTTCTTCTCTTTAAACCATATCTTGTATTCATTACGGCAGCCATATCAAAAAGAACATAAGGCATTTTGGAAGTAATGGCATTAGTTTTAAGGCTTTAGCAAAATGGTTTTTGCAATAACCATTTAATAATTGCAGCAATTGATACAATTTTTTTTTAGCAAATTTAAAAAATAAGGTGTCCGTCCAATCATTAGAATGTTTAGATTTATCAAAAATTAAGCTTTACAACATTTAGTGGCATTCAGATTTTAATGTCAACAAGAAAGTTTGGAATAAGACTCAAACATAATATGACATGCCATAGTAATGGGGCAGAGATTGAAGCACTTAAAACCAGCTTTGTAATGTCCTTGGTGCCCGAACCCCTCAGTGTTACACAGAAATATTTAGACAGCAAATCCAGTCATGCAGGATGAGTACTCACTCCACAACATCGTCCTGATCAGCAAACTCTTCGTCATTGAAGCCGAACTGCTCAATAAAATTGGACGTCATTTGTTGCATCTGATAATCAGAAAAGGCCTGGCAAAACCCAGGACCAACGATAATGATATAGTCTTGGCTCTACACAAAGCTGGTCATTACTTGCAGTACAGAAAATAGCAATGCATATACTGATTTGTAAAAACAAAAACTGTATAACATGTAGTCTAGACAGGTTAATAGCTAAATGAAAGCACATGCATTTTACAGTCAGATGCCAAAATGCTTTTACATTAGTTAAAAATTCTAAAGTCTTTAAATGAACTGTACAGTTTCCTGAATAACATTAGTAGTTAATTATATCAATTCAACCATAGTATAGAGATGTTGCTGACTGTTACTGTGCATGACCCATAGTCACAAAAAAATGTAAAGACTAAAAGCCTGTTCACAGAGACATGTAGCTATTGAACTCAACAAGGTGAGATACACTTCAGCTTTTGAGCATATGCGTTGCATATGGATGTTAACAACAAGCAACCAATGACAAGGGCTCCGGGAAAGCACGTCTGTATTCCCAGTGGTGATTTTGTTCAATGACAAAAGATGTTGAATGCATCATCACCCAGAAAATTCAAGTTTTGTATCAATCAACTCATGAAGCATATATAAATCAGCCATTGGCAGACTTCATATTTACACAGACAGATTTTCATTGTATTGCTCTTTTGAGCTGCAGCTGCCAAATCATTTGCACTTATTGTTAGTTAGGCAGAGGCAGGTGTACTCTAACAGTAGATCAATGCATCTGTGTGTAATCATGATTGAGGAATAGTCTACTTTTACTGCTTAGAGGATTTACCTCCAACAGATATCCGTGTATATCCAAAGAGCTTCTGTTTAAAACAGAATGAACATTTGTAGATCTGCTACTAACTGTGTGGCTATGGGCCTGCTTTGTGATCACGTATGCATTTGTGTGTGTATGTGTGTTTAGTTCTTACTTGTTGTAGAGAGGAGTCCTGGTGAAAGCCACTGTCTTTAAAATCCACCTCATCATCACTGGGAGAATGGATGTGGTGTGTATTCACCTAAAGAAAATTAGTTTTAGCAAAAAGGGTCAGCCTTTGAGAAACTAGCACTACCGCCTCACCATTGTGCGCCTGTGCAAACTAGTCAAGTAGCAGTTTACAACTATGTGTATGCGGACTCGTATGTATGATTACAACAAAATAATTCCCAGTGGAAAACATGCCGTCTTCACAGACTCATCTTAACAGAGGACTGATGGAAAACTCCATCACATGATGCAACGACATCTGACGCTCCGTCAAAACCAACAATGCTAAAACTTAGATGCTTCACACATATCTTCAATCCAGAAGCACAGAAGATCTATACAATAGGCATGCACGATATTGTACAAATAACCAATAATAAGATAGGAAAATCTTTAGATAATCTAATTCTAAAAGAAGGTCATGCAAACCTGAAGGTAAGAAGAAAGATAAAAGATGGGAACCGAGAACCGATATCAGGGCAGAACCGGTTCCATATTGTCCAATTCATGAGAGTCATATGCCTCCAACCTTATCAATTCTATCATCATTTTATTGATGCTGGCATTTCATTTCATCATGGTGGAGAGCACAAAACGGTCCAACTCAAACTACTACAACTGTACACTGTGTTCAGACAGAGATAATAAACCAGTTGCGTTGACGCTAAAAACCTCTTCAGGCCTTTTTTTTTTTAAATAAATCATGAATCAGGGCGATAAGCAGGATCGATGATGCCACAAAAGAATTCAAAATAAATTATTAGTGGCTGTAATTTGATTATCTGAGTAATATACCGATATATGTCAGGGCCGATTTATCATGCAACCGTACTATACAATCACCACAGTTTTACAGTGGGCACCCAAGATTAGTGTCACCAATTCAGTAACCAACTGTGAAATATGATCACAATCTTCAATTCTGTTTCTAATTTATAATGAGAAGTGATTTTTTAGAATATAAAACATAAAAAATGATTAAATTGTATATTGACTGAAAATGTACAGAGCAGTCCATGAGTAATTAAAGGACAATTCCGGCGCA
>NW_023339762.1:985879-994154 GCF_004916995.1 Morone saxatilis | reverse complement strand
GCGCCGGAATTGTCCTTTAAGACTTTCATTTTACCAATTAAGACTGTGTTGAGTTGGATCAGATATCAAATTGTGCTAAAATACAGAGCAAACAATTAAAAAAATACTCACTGGCTAAATAACTGCACTGTACACCTAACATGTATAGTGAAATAAATATTTGAGCTCGAGATCAGCGTTAATGTTCATGTGGTTACTCACCAGGTCAACAGTGTTAATGTTCATGTGGTTACTCACCAGGTCGACAGTGTTTCTCTTGTTTGTGTCAGCCAGCTGCCCAGAAATAAAGGCCTCCCATTTCTCTCTGTCCTCTGCTGGAAGCTCTGTGTCACACATGATTATCAAGTCACACACATCATCCTCTATCCCCACATACTGTACAATTAACAAAGCTGTTTCTCTCAAGAAACACGGTGCAGGAAGACATTTCCACACCTCTATCAGGTGATGAGTTACTTTGGAATAGTTAAGTGATGCCACAGAAGAGTTACCACCACCGCCGCCAATATGAGAGCTTCACACAAAACACAGTATAGAGTCAATAGTCTGAAACTGAAAGAATATTGAATACAGAGATAAATATAGCCCTCCGACAGATGCAATCTCTTACCAGAGATGAGCTGTTGTATTTGTGGTCCATTAGGGCCTTTGTCACAGTTATGAACTATAGAGTTGGCTATTCTGGTGAGGTGACCCATGTACCCTCGTCGCCGACCACCTTCCACCCTAAAACAAACACAAACAGCCAAAGCAATAAATCATTAAAATTATGAGTCATTTGCACTAAAGCCTAAAGATCATTGTACAGGGCAAAGAACCTTTGGTTTTGTTGTATTCTTTTCTACTCTTCTACAGCAAATGGCAACACAATAAGAAACAAAGTTACTTGTTGTCTCTTTAGCAGCAGAGCAGCATACTCACTGTTCTTTCTCATTGGAGCTCCAGGCGTCCACGATTCTCTGTATAAACTGGCACTTTTGAAACAGCTGGTGGAGAAAAATAGGAAATTAAAACACAACAAATTAAGTGTGCCTACGATGTAGTGCGTACTATATTATTGATAAGCCTTCAATAACTGGCAGTCTGTTCTACATACAGTACAATATACAGTAAAAGCCATGGAAACAGATTATGCCAGGTTATTCAGATTACTTGTGGAAATGTGCAGTATTTACATAACTCACATAAGGGGTCACTACCACTGCATTTGTCCAACTATAAACAAATACAACTCAGCAGCATTACCAACATTATTGTGTTTACATGGAACAACTGAGTTTAGTTAGCATTGTTTACCTATGTAACAGATAACTTTAGTTTGCTAAATGTAGCGAACTGATGTAAATATCTATTTTTCTCTAGTATTGCAATCTTACATGTTTGATGAGGATGCTCTCCCTTGCATGTTCTTGATCTGTGTCTGGCTGGGTATCAGTGGGGGCGGGGGGCATAGCCAGAATCATGGCTGTGCAAATCTCCACCTGAATGTGGAGGAAGTTGTTCCAGATGTATTTGAAATACATATCCTGTGAAGAAAAACAAATGGAGACATTAGCAAATGAGTCCGATTCTTGCTTTAACAGGATGCTAAAGAAGAAGTCAGTTATTATGGGACGGTTCTTGGGACTTTTTTTTGGGGAGTTTTTGTATGTTCTTCTTGTCCATTAAAGTAACTACTTAATCTTAGATCAAATCGTAACCTGTCAGCCTCTATTGGAGAAATTAGATTTCACTGTACTAGCTTGGCCTAAAAAAGGGAGCAAAGGGAAAAATAGCCCAAAATACAGATAGTACTCACTAGTATGACTCCCAGTGTATTGAGGTGAATAAGTTCTGTGTTGATGCTGTGTGTGTTGCTCTGCAACAGGCTGGCTACCAGTCTGACCACATTGAGCCTGGTGTTGCCCACAGGAGGGTCTAGCACCCCCCACGTCGTCTTCATCACATTCCTCTGTTGGTGGAGAAAGAATGAATGAATGATTATAGCATTATAGTATGTTGTGACCCTTGTCAAGCACTGATTCTGTGACAGGACCCTCAGTCATCCTCAGCTGCCTTCTAAGAAAGGGTTTTCTACTACTAGAAGTTCTCTAACAACAGGAGCACCACTGCTGTTTAAACATGTTGGATAAAACAATGAATTCAAACGAAAACAGCTGATAATGGGTGGTTTCAAAGGGATTCAATTAATATCCATAGCCCATGCAGACCGTGCAACTTCAATCCACAAGACATTTGTGATTTAAAAACTCTTACAGCTGTCTGTGTGGTTTTTACCTTTGGGGGTTCCAATAGCAGCTGGTGAAAGTCTTTGAGTCTGGGTCTCACAGCTTCCAGGATGCTGTGGTTGACTGAGAATGAAGGGTGGGACATCCCAGGGGGGCACTCCATATGACCCTCGAACCTACAACATGGAAAGACAACCCAAGTCTTTTGTACTGTGCCTTAAGTCACAGACAGGGAAAATAATTATGCGTTAGGAATCTGATATTGAAGCATAAATAAACAGTGTTTTCCCTAATCTGCCACCAGAGCAGTAGGAACATTTATGGTTAAAATGGGCGTTTTTATTCAAAAACATGTGAATGTGGATGTATATATTGATTCTGACTTCAAAGTATGAACTTTAAAGCACAGAATCAGAACCACAGAAAATACCTTTATCACAGCAGTCATTTTGAACTAAAACAGTTGTAAACACAAGTGTTGCAAGTGATACCAATTAAGGTCCCATTGCATTGGTAACACCTGTGTTTTTACCCTACTATTTTACGTAAAACAAGATTCTGCGGTGGAAAAGGCCTATTGTCTGTTTTTGATGGATGGTTTCGGCCAATCTCTTTAGTAATTGTAATTTTAGAGGTTCTCACCATCTGGATAAACTTTTGGGCAACCCATTTGATCTGACTGCTTATGTTTCTGTCAGACTCTGTTGTAGCATTGTTGCCTTTTTCACAGCTCTCAGAAATGACTTAGTAGAATACTTATCAATAAAAATGAAACTATGAAAATAAGATACTGTTTTAAACCACAAGGATGAACAATTTACTGTAAAATCTGTGACTTACTAACTGTGCGCTAACGTGTCCTCATTTCACATTCTCCCACAATCTCATATTGTGTATCCAGTGTCAAATTAAAATATTAAGAGTGGCAGGACATACGCTGGTCTCCTTGTCTCAAACAATGTGAGGAGGATCTGGATAACACTGACGATTGCAGATTCATTCTTCTCTTTGTCGAAGATGTTAGACAGCAGCTGCTCCACCGTCTCCTGCCTAAGGAGGACAGACATGAAGATGAAGGGAAAGCAGGCTTTAAAAACATTTGCCAGATGTGCAGGGCAGAGATCATTTTCAGTACCCTACTAATGAATGACAATAACCACTGTTAGATAAATGTATTATTATATACTGTGCATAATAAACTAAACAAAAGAAAAAATGTGTGCTCCTATCAGGGTTTGTGGGGGCGATCGCTGGAAGCAGTATCTACAGGTACCGATCACTGGGTCGGCTTGAAGCCTTCAGTATATCAGTAGCTTTATTTATTTTACCAGTCTTAACATTGTTTAGTAAGTATTAAAATTAAGAAATTATAATATCATGAATTGATAACTGTCTATTTATTGGCAGGCAACATGTGCAACATATTCCACTCCCTCTCTTGAGACATAACTTAAACCAGAGCAGCCTATGCTGGTTACTGGGAGCAGTTAGAGCTTAACAAATATACAGTGTTTCCCACAGAATGACAGTGTACTATATTTAATAAGCCTCTGTAGTAACACCTGGAAATTACCCAGGTATGGTCTATACAGTACTGACTATAAGAGTTCTTGCAGATAAACACATGCATACTTTTCAAGTGTGGCCAAAAGTGGGTCGGGATCTGAGCAGCCCTGGACCTGGAACATCTGGTCTCTGCTCAGTCTGATGATCTCACACAGCGACTGGGAAGCATTGGAGTGTCTCTGTGTCAGGAAAGGAGAAATAAGACGATTATTAATCTGTGGTCTGACTCACTTGAAACTTAGCGTATTCAATCAAAGTCCTAATATTCCTGAACATATTTATTATATAAAAATAAACTAGTAATTAAAATTGTTTAATAAAATGGGATCTATGTACAGGGCACAGTGGCTTTCTGATTTTTCGAAATTTGGGTGAACTGGTCTTCAAATGTATTAATGATCTCTAACAACTAATTGAATACATATTAATGTTTTCAAAAATTATATGAAAATCAAAGAAAACATTCCCTGGTTCATCAAGAGCCCACAGAGTAATTTCAAATGCTTGTGGCTGATGGAAGAAACTGTGTGTGAAACTCACATCCTCATCTTGAGACGGTTGTACCATGTCCACCAGTCTCTGAATCACCTTCTCCTCATTCAGCCACTGGAAGAGGACAAAGAGCAGAGAGTCAGGACAGCACAAAATATCAGAAGAAAAAAACCAAGAGAACAGGACCTTCAATTTGAAGTAAGAGACACATTTACCAATTCATAATCACCTTCATGTAGCAAGTGGGAAGAGTCTGTGTATTAAATAACTGTTACAAATCCTTTTCATTTGTTTATTTTCTGGCTCACAGAGTGCTGCTAGCCTAAATAATGCAACCTCAGCGTTTGCTATGAGATTTCATTCTAGACAGAGGCATAACTAACCCAGATGGAACTGGGAACTGTAGATACAAAGTGAAACATGATTCTGTAACGCAAAAGTTCTCCTTTAAAATGTATTTAGGAAAACATTTTTGAAAACATCTTGAACTCTGAATAGTTGCTACTGTTTTTCCAGTTTGAAAATCAGCTCACAGTGACAAGATTGAATTTGTTTGTCTGTTCTTGTGGGTGGTGATGGTCCAATTTAAACTGCTTGTTAGTGAATAGATTGGACAGATCATTTTGTGTTAGGACAGTGTTGTCCTGCTACCCACATTGAGAACATCCTGTCGTAGCTGCTGTGGTTCAATGCAGGTGAGCATTCTGAGAAGCAGGTCCATGATGGCAGATGTCCCGATGTGTTTGATCATCAAGTCTACAAAGTCCTCCCGCTTCCGCAAAAAATCCACTATCTACAAACACACAGACATGTCTTAAAAATCAGCAAAGAAGACAAACTGTAGTGTGTCAGAAAAACAAAACATTCCCATGTGACCTGATTACTAGTGATTATTGTATCGTTATATCAGATGACAACTTGTATCCTGTTATCAGATTGAACACCGTCTTCTCACTGACTTACCTGTTCAGGCTTGCGTCCTATAAGAATGGACAGGACCTTGGAGAAGAAGCTGGCCAGGAGCGGGTTGAGAGGCGGCTCATTCTGGAGGAAGCCATACAGTTTCATAAGAAGTTTTTCATCTTCTCCCAGCCTGTCGTTGATCTGGCTCACATCTGATGTAAGCAGCTCACATGATATGTTGGGATACCTGAAAGAACAAAGGCGGTTCCTTAGATTTGTTCCAATACGTTGGTTATAGTACTGTAAGGGTGCTCCGATCAGGGCTTTTTGGGCTGATCAACGAAAGCAGTATTGGCCAATTAACAATCACAGATCACTGGGTCTATCTGAAAACCTGCAGCCCGGGAAAAAACTATCTGCTGCTATTTCAGCTGCCGTGTCTCATACACTGCTCACTCCACTTTCTTTAAACACCGGGTCTATTTTTACTGGAGCAGCTCGGGTCTCTGAAGCGTGAGATTTTGTTGTGAATGTATATAAATGCCTGTCTTTATTGGCAAATGACTTCAAACTTACTTTTAATGATGCATTTCATTTGTTTCTGACTTTGTCTTCACACAAACACTAGGATCAATAATTAGTGCTGCACAATATAGTAAAAAGATCATATTGCGATTATTTTGAGTGCATTTGGATTCACAATTACTTAGGGAATGATCATTTTTGCATCACAAATTTAATTGTCACAAAAATAAAAAACACCTATTAAAATCATGATGTGAAATTTGGGAGGGGGGTCTGTACCAAACACATTTTCCCTTAAATCCATAGGCCAGGGGATCACTGCAGCACTACAGTACTTCATTATAATGCCCTGTGTCTCATATTTTACCTTTATCAAAACACTGCAGCACTTGCGATTTGCATATAGCTTCTAAGATTTGTGTGTTTAATTGTGCAGCCCACAGAGACTTTATTTTGTTTCTGTCCACTTTGAATGAAGTTATGATGTTATGATGATATGCGAGGTAAAATTACCATTACCATTACATTAAGTGAATTTCATTAATATAAATATTTAAACAAGTTGGACAACACGATGACTAGTATTATTGTTTCCTTGTGTGTTTAGATTGCAATGTCTTTTTAATTGGTTATTAGTGAAATTTGCCCACACTGTCTTTAGACACAGTTTAACCTTTTTGCCAAAACAACTGGGAATTATACAAAATGCTTTGTGGTCATCAGATGTGGTGGAAATGCAAACAGGAATGTGCCAGGTGGGCTTTTACTTTCCTATTTAGGTCCTGAGGCTTCTTAGTTTCTGGAACTATTTGGTAAAAAAAAACAAAACAAAAGACAACAGGGGCTTTTGTGGCACAGGCTAAAATGGCCACTATTTCCCAGATAATGCTTTGAAACATTCTGTGATTGCCAAAATGGTTTTATTGTGCACTGCAGTGATCCATGAGAAGTCCATAAATGAAAGGCTTTATACTGTATCATTTAAGTGCAAGCAATTCTGTCCTCCAGGCAAATGCCCTCAGTTTTACTCTGTTTTGTGCAAGCTTGCACAACCATTTACAGCATATGCACCCAAAATTAACATGTGCAATACATGCAAATAATCCACCACAGAGAGAGAAGGGAGTTAAAGAGGTGTCTAAATGGTTTTGCCAAACAGCAAATCTCTCTTGAAAGAGAACAAAGCAGCCCCTTCATTCTGATCCCCCTTATCCTTTGCACAATTTTCTCTTACTTGTATTTAACCTTCTCCTCAACATCAGTACTGGGTTCCTGCGTGATGAAGGTGACCAGGTCCTCCATGCACTGCGGTCTCAGCAGGAAGTCAACCAGTTTGTGGTTCTGGGCCTTGCACTCCTGTAGGACGTCGTCCTCATCCATCACCTCCGTCAGCGTCACATCCTCCTTCTCTAACAACGTGTCAATGTGGGATGTGGTGTGGAGGTCAAATTTCCAAAACATGTTGGCTCTAAAAAATGTTCACATACAAACAACGTGTCATTAGAGATCATGAATAGGGGACTATGAGTAACTGAGGGAACATTTCACAGGTGGTCTTTCTTCCTACTTGTGAGTATGCTGGAGTCCAGACGGCGGAGCTCAGGTTATAAAGAGGTGTGTTCTAGTCTTTGGGAGTTGTGGCCCATTCCAGGCTAGGCGGACGGACAGACAGCGGTGATGGACAGACTGACAAACGGCACACATACAGCAGTTCAACAGCACACACCTGTGAGGCAGACGGAGACATGTTGTTAAAAGGAATATTCCACTGCGTTTCATGTCAATATTAGAGCAACTTTGATTAGAAGTTGTAATTGCAAAAAGGCATTAAATCACATACATGTGTACAGTACTAGCGGTTTCTATCTGTCTGTCCTGTGAATACCCAGTACCCATCATAAACACCACATTAAGAGATGCAGCTCATTCACATCATGAATCTAGTATTCTAGTATTGTTACAAGATACAGCATCAAACGATGGGAAATCAAGAAATACACGAGGCAGATGGAGACATAATGGATTTTACACAGATCCCAAAGGTGAGCCTAGGGATATTACACAGCCTATTTGTAAGCAATGTAAAATATATGTGCCAGTGAAGGACATGCAGACTACTAACTTATTTTCACAAATTAAAAAAATCTATTCATTAGCAATCTCTCCTCTAAACGGTTCCCTTTTCAATGTCTATGTGTCTGTACTTGGTGCGACAACATCCCATCATTCTGTTCTTATTCCTGACCTATAAAGTATAAAGATCTGAAGTGTTATTTAGTGGCATTGACTGGCCATATAATGTTCAAATCATATAACTTCCCTTAATGGAAACACTTACACAGTATCCAACACAACAAAATGCATGCCACTGTCTTAATACTACGGAGACTGCACTGTGTGTTTACATCAGCAAATACAATTCAAACTAACTTAACATTGTTTTCAGCTCATATATGTGTGATAGAGATACAGATGTTCCCATACCATTTTTTCCCTCCCGATACCGATTACCATACTTGTGCTGTGGTATGTTATATAAAAAAAAAAAATCATACTACGCC
>NW_023339762.1:978036-985779 GCF_004916995.1 Morone saxatilis | reverse complement strand
GATGCCAGCATTTTCAGCAGTATCAGAGACATTTCCGATACTGGTATCGGAATCAGAACAACTCTAGCTAGAGAGGGACTGAAAGAGAGAGACAGCTTTAAGCATCTCCTGAAATACATTCAGTGACTCAGCTGCATCACAGCTAACTTAAAGTTACTTAAAGTACTATGTACATTGGTGCAATTTCCTATATTGCCATTGTTGTTAATATTAATATTTTAAAAACTCAATAAAAAGACATTTAAAAATGGATATGGTGAAAAATATTGATATATATATATATATATATATTGAAATAAAGTGTCCCTTTAAGGATCATGATCATGTACAAGCTCTACTGGCAATGATCAGTAAACACCAAAACAACCCACCAACTTTACCTTAAAAAAATAGTGCTTAAAACTATTTCCATTTCCTCAATACAAACTGAGTACAACTGAAACTGAGCTACATGTAAAAACATGTGTAATCTGTAATAAGCCTGCTGTGGACATAAGTGGGACATAGCTGCGTTCACAAGGTGGATAAATGTCTGCAGACACATCTGCAGCTGGTCTTGTCAGTGTGGATGTTAGTGAGTTTTGAGGAAGTAGTGAAACACTTAGTTTGGAGCCCTGTACTATAAGTCTCACACTCACCTGCTGTAAGCGTGTTTATATACGAGGGATGCACAATTATTATCAGTGTCTGTATGTATCAATAAATTGTCTATGGTAATAATACATTTCCAATTTATGTTTTATGAAAGCCAAAGCTATTTTGTGAAGTTTGTTGAGGAACATTTTAAGAGTCAGAACTGCTGTTGATTGCCATAAAGTGTGCATAAACTACAGGTTCTGATCATCTTCTTTTTTTTTTAAATACAAAATTTTAATTATCTGTTGTTTTATCTGTATCGGTCATGAGAAGCAAGATTCAGTCACATTCTGAAATCCACAACATAACCCAATGTATTTTGCTATATTTTATTAATCAATAAATATTCCATCCAAAATAACCTGTTACAGGATAAGATAAATATCGACACCAGCCACTGAAATACCCATACTGGTCGACACATGGCATAAACCACATTCCAACTTTTCTTGAAGAAGACTGAGACGGTACCAAGAGACTGTTAGATAGACATATTAGATTCTATCCACTGAGAGCTCAAAACCACTTTGAACACTACAATGTACAAGTACATTTGTCTTGTTTTTGCTGTAGGTCGTGTTTCTTTCTATTTTCATTAACAGCGACGGTTGTCCACCACTGGCTGTAAAATACATTCAGAATCGTACAAAGTCTGCAGACTCAAAGTCAAGCAATACAATTCATCCCTGTATCACAGTAAAAGCTTAATGAGTCACAGTCACACATATACCAAAGGCCAAAAGCAAAAAAATAC
Organism: Morone saxatilis; assembly: GCF_004916995.1. Classification (NCBI taxonomy): domain Eukaryota; kingdom Metazoa; phylum Chordata; class Actinopteri; family Moronidae; genus Morone; species Morone saxatilis. The sequence continues at coordinate 984,389 of NW_023339762.1, read as the reverse complement.
ATTAGGGAAACCAGCAGGACCTCAGGAAAACAAACTTTTACAGCTTTTATGGCTTCACAGTGCCTGACTGAATGCATCCATCAGCCAATTACACAAGGCCCAAACAAAAGCAATCTAGACACTAACTAGTAGGGATGCAAGACAACTATCAGCACAGATAGCAGGAAATTTACATTATGTCTTATGCAAAAAATTCAATTACAGCCAATAAATGATTGGCCTGGAAAAACAGTAATATATTTTGAATTTCTATATTTGTATGTTCTATGAAAGCTGTTTTTTGATGAACTTTACCCAGAAATAGAAAGAAGATGAAGAGTTAGAACTGTTGTTTATTGTTGTTGTGTTTACAGTAGTGATGGTTTAGGTAACATCCGGTGTACACAAACTACAGGTTATGATGGTTAAAATACAGAAATGTGAAACTATGTGTTATCTTATGGGTGTCGGCCATGAGAAGCAAGTCATTATCGCTTATGGTATCGGCTGAATAAAATATCCCCATCGTGCAGCCCTACTAACTAGAGACTTTCAAATTTAGATACATTTGTCCCCAACCTATGTAGTTTGTGCATGCCCAAGTAAAAAGACAAAAGCGTTGTTCTTACTGAAAGACGCAGTAGATAACTTTTTGTCATGTTTGCTGAACCTTTCACTATATCCATGAGACAGATATATCAAACTAAATCAGGCTCCTCTAGCATTAACCACCCGCATTCAAATGAAAACAACCCCATAGAGCCAACAAAGATAGTTTATTGCTCGGTCTCATACCCAGGAACCTGTGTATTAACGTTACATTCACCCATCAATGATTTTCAAACCACCAAGCCAAAGCGTCAGTATTTGACGACCTGGAAATGTGACTCCACAATCATCTTTCTCGGAGATTTTTTTTTATAAAAGTTACCGACTGCAGCTTTAAATCAACGGAGCTGCTGCAGCCTATATAACGCTACACGCAGAATTCTCCAACAGACTGAGCCTGTACAAGACGCAGTTTGTCTGAGATTGCACTGGTAATGGCAAACTGTGACCATAGCTTACACTAAGTTAGTTTCCAGCTACCCACCAATCGCACGCAAAGTCAACGACCATGAAAAAACCATGACGGCCCTGTACTGTAACATACAGTTAGTTCAACCGAGCAACGTCAGAAAAGGCATTAACGTTCAATTCGGTTAAAATGCCCGACAAACATCGGATTATTCAAGCTATTATCAGCTAACACAGACTAATGTAATCTGCGATCTGCTGTCGAAACACTACGTTTGCAGTAACCTCAGTCCATGTAAATTAACGTTACATACCAGGGCCCAAAACAGACCAGCACGAACGCAACAGAAACACACCGGCTCGGCCAAACGGGCTAACGTCACTAGCTATCGTTAGCTATTGTTAGCTGAACTGGCCACCTAAAATCAACTTAGCTTCAGGGAATAACTAACGTCAGGTTAACCGGCATCAGTTAGCTACGAGACTAGCATTAATTGGCAAGTTGGCCAACTAGATATCGCCATGGCTTCACGGTTCCTAACAGCACTGCTATGCAATGTTAACGTACACCAAGAGTGTCTGACAGCACAGTGTTAAGATGGCCAAGTATGCTTCTTGATAGCCAGCTAACGTTAGCCGGCTATCTGAAGACTGCTGGCTAACCGTCCGTCTCTTCAGCACCAACCAAGTGCATGGAAAGGCAAGTGTACCTACCGACAGACAACGGTCAACGGCGAGTCTCCAGCATGTAGCTTATCTTGCCATTAGTCCCAGGCCTTGACAAAACGAAAACAGAGGTAACACGAAATTCCTGTAAGGAAAATAAAGCGTTTAAAACTGATTCTGACAGGCGCGAAAAGGTAGATCATCGGAGGGCACTTTTCAAGATGGCGGTTCCGTCAACTTCAGCGACCCCTTCCCCCACTACAGCTACAGCTACAGCTTCTGTCACTCAAACTGTCACTGCAACGCTATTGGTTGAAATACACCATCGCTCAAACCAGGGCTCGCGTTTCTATTGGCTACAGCGCGACAATTCACGGCGTCGTTTAATGGTAGTTTACATGTTCTGTGGCCCGGACTGACGGAGCTTGAACTGTTTTATGAATTGTGTATATTGAGTACAATTCATGTCACTACGGAAACAGTTAAAATGTATTTCAGTCTATGTAATGTGTTATATAATCATATATGGGTGACACTCGGTTAATTTAAACCATTTGACCCCGCTCGCGCGTTTCCTTTGCGGTGTAAATCGAACAAACTCGCACAGTACGAGCACGCCCTTGGCTGGTCGAGAAACGCCCAATTTACGGAAGGTGCAATAGTTGAAAAATGTATGAGCAATAATTCATTTCCATTTTATCACACACGCTGATCCCAAGTTAAATAAAAAACGTCCATGCTCAACAATAAAGCAGTATATAACGTTATATTTATTGTACAGTATAAACAATTAACTATGTGGTATGTGCAGTGCAAAATAAAGAACAGGTTAAACAGTCAAATACAGGTCAGTAATAAAGATGGTCTTGCATTTGACAAAGATCTCTTGTTTAATTAGAAAAAGGACAATCTATTTCTGTAGTTCCCAACCTGGGGGTCAGGACCCCCATTAGAGCCAGAGCTCCATCGGGGGTCACAATGCCTCCTTGATTTTTAAGGGGTGTAAGTTCAACATTCAACTTTAAAAATATACATATATATGGGGTCTATCTTTCAATATTTCATTCATTTCCTTGAAGGAAACTAAATGAAATGGTTATGTTTTAGATTATTTATATTATTATTTAAGATATAAACAGGATAGGGGAACAGTGAAGACCTCAACACAAGCTATATTCAGAGAGCCTTTACTCTCTGATAAACACTGCAGTCCTCCATTAGAAAGTTCAAACAACCAAAAAGCTAGTAGAAAAATTAGAAGAAAATACTGTCAAAAAAGAACCCTATTAAGATTGGTGAAAAATCTAAAAATATATATTACAGAGAATTGTATAAATAGTTCTCTAAATCTTTTCAAAATGCATCCAAATCACTCGTTTCACACAAATTTCCTGCAGTTATTGTATTGTCTGTTTGGGTTCAGTTTATTATCAGTTGTTCTCTACTGTTACTGTTGAATACAATATAAAATATCCATTAAACATGTCCCTTAGTCAGGGGTCGTCAGTTTACTCTATGATAGAAAATGTGTCCCTTAAGCAAAAAGGTTGGGAACCACTGCTCTATTTGCAGTATTACGCAGTTATAGTGTGCAACCTTTTTACTACTAATTTGAGATATTAATACGTGATTTTTTATTTTTTAAGTGCACCTTACTAATTAATACATGTACATGTAAATGAAAAGTTGTGACAATATATATTTACAACCATTTGATACAGGCAATGCGTTTGTTTGTCTCTTAACAAAACTTCTGTGTGTGCTGCTTGTACATTGTTGTTTCAAGGCGTCTGTCGAGTTCAAGTCCAAAAAGAGTGTTCTATTGGCAGTGTGTGCATTTCAAGGATCAGGAAGGGTTGCATATGTCCTCAAACTAAGGGTGAATATCTCTCTAGTTAGTGTTGGAGTGCTCATGCTGTTTCACCTCCAAAGTAGCAAGAGGAAAGAAGTCAAAAGCAGTTATGACACATGGCATGTATGCATATTCACAGGTAGCATACAGAACATGAAGTAAGGAAAGAACCCTTTTCAGCTTTTAAGGACAAAACATGCAGATGTCACTTTCCTCCTGAACTGATGTAATATAAATACTTAGGGATGACACACCAATATCCATATCTGTATGTGTTCAACTAACCATACTTGGAGTGGGCGGACCTTAAACCGGACATGGGTGGGGCTTAACTCGTGCATGGGCGGGGCTAACAGGACGTTGCTATATTTAATAGAAAGATCTTTACAGAACAGCCTCACAATTGAGTCTCATAGTAATGTTTTTGATCACAAGAGTAAGAGAACTATTTACAGAAACTACGGATACTGACACATTTTACTCATTTGATACAACAAAAAGGTAAAAAGTAAAGTAAACAAAAATACATTATTTTAATCAACCAAATCGCCTAACTTATACATAAAAAAGTCATCATATCAGTTCCATCTCATCAGGTTTAAAAAGGCAGCTGATAACATTAATCTGATGGTTTATGAATTTAGCCTAACCATTTCAGTCATTTTAGATGACATGTTTGTATTCAGTCTATCAAAGAAAAGCACAGTTTTTTTTAGTATGATGGCTCTGTCCTGCGAGTGTCCCACATTGTTGGCTTCTACTTTGGGAGAATGAGAGGGTTCCAGTGTAGGTTTCTGTTGGTTTTTCCTTTAAATTGTCACACATCTGCTTCTCCAAGCATGTAGCAGAAACTAAGGTGGCAGTGAAACTCCAGTATTTGGTTTGTCTGCTCTGGGCTGACAGTAGAAACATGGTGGCTCAACATGGCGGACTCCGTAGAGCATTCATTCTTAAAAAAAAGATTTGCTGAATTTCTTCCTTCTGCTAAATGCACTTATTTTTCTCTAGTATTCAAAATGTGTGTCTATGTTGAAAAGACAACATTTTGTAAATAAAGTTAAAAAAACAAAAGCTATACATATAGTTGGCAAACGTTAACTAGCTACCAAATGATGTTACTACACATGTGTCTTATCTTTGAACCATCTTTAAGATGTGGTTGTCTTTTCAACATAGATGAGCCTAGCACATAGCTTATCTAAGTGCAGGAAAGGAGGAAGTTGACTGAGGTTCTGACTGAGGCTTGCTCAATTGTTATTGGAGCACAGAGCAAAAAGGGGTGGGACTTAGGAAGGGTCAATTATGGCTGTGTTCCATTTAGTGTAGCAGAGCCTTTCCAGTGATTATTACTTTAAACATACCATATTATATCTATAAAATAAAATCCCCCTAAATGTCTTCAATACATAGCGACATGCTTGAAACAAACACAAACAGCTAAGTCTATGAGACATTTAATGTCTCAGTTGAAAAAAATATAGGCCTACACTTAAAGGTTGTAATCAGTATTATGAAGATGATTCTCTTTATTATTATCAAAATTCGTAGTTAAGATGAAATACATTTCTAACTGATATGCAAATAATTTAATCTGGAAATCAGTTTTGTTAGTCTTTCCTAGGGACACCTGAACGCAGCATTTGGCTTGCACAAATCCTCTCCGTTAATCGCCTCTACCGGCTGGCAGGGATTCAGACATCATGCGGTCATCTGTGGGTGGTGTCAAACCATAGCGTGTCTCAGTGGCAAACACACGGAGGGCTGCTCTGACGGTGGATGCAGGAGGAAGCTGCGGAGAGCTCAATGACGATGAAAATGGATTTAAATGCCATCTTAGAGCAAATGGAGACGGGAGAGCAAGACAGTGCTCTGGCGGCTCTACAGACCTACAACAAGGAGGTAAACAGCAGCATGAGAACACACTGAGACATGAAATTTATCATAAACATGTATCATCTGTAAATCATGCCTGTTTACTGTCAAAGCTTAAATAAGCTTATATCCAAGCTTTAGGTCAGCTGTAAACATAGACTGTATTAACACATTTACAGTATAGATGATGATGCTTGCATTAAAGGGACCCAACATTATTAGTAACTAACCTTTGATAAAAAGCCTTTAACATTGTGTCACTGGATTATTTACACAATACTGACGATTTTAAAGCTGCATTTATTGGCCGCTAGGGGCAGCAGAATAAGCTATAAACACAACATTCACATATTATGGTAAATGGTAAACGGACTGTACTTATATAGCACCTTTCTAGTCTTTCGACCACTCTATGCGCTGTACACTACATGCACACACATACATACATTCACACACATTCATACACTGATGCAAGGTGGAGGTCTCAGTCGTACCGTACAGTCAACAGGTAAGCTAACATATTGATCATTTCGTCGTTAAACAGTTTTGCTGACAGAGCCAACAGGCTGACAGTTCTCATAAAATTACTACTTTAGTTCTCGTAATATTAACGACTTTATTCTCACAATATTATGACTTCATTAACGTAATATTACGGACTTTATTACTCGCAATATTACGACTTTTTTTCTCCGTAATGTTACGACCTTTATTCTCGTAAGACCTAATCATTATGACTTTATTCTCGTAATATTACGACTTTTTTCTCGCTAATGCTTAACGCACTTTATTCGTCAGGCCCTAATACTCCGTCCATACAAACAGGTCCACACATTGAGCAGACAGCTTTAGTGTTCTTTGAGATAAGGGAGGGCAATCTAGGCAATAAACAATATCATGATCTATTTTTGCAATCACGATCCATGATCTAAATTGTAATCTGTTTTTCTCAATTTTGAAATGCCCT
>NW_023339762.1:975007-977936 GCF_004916995.1 Morone saxatilis | reverse complement strand
GACCACCCTCTGTAGATAAAAACAGCTCAGTCTAAGGTCATGAAACAAATAGATCCTCCTCAATGTTACACACTGGAGCTTTAAGCTTTAAGAGATAGGAGTAAGATAGGAGAGTTCCATTGACTAGTAAGTAAGTAAGAAAATGTACAGGAGTGTCCACAGTCAGTGTTTACATGGAAATGTTGAGAATACCTCTCTGTCCTGCTCTTCCTCCTTGCTGAATGTAAAGCACTGGTTCATCTGAAGTAAGGAACAGGAGAAGGCAAATAAAGGTAGAGTTGGAGAAGAAGAGCAAAAAAAGAGAAGCAGAAGAGACAAGAGGAGCAGGTACCTATTCTTTAATCAGTGGTTGCTGTTGGTTACATAAATAACCCTAGAACCCAAAAAAAGGTTAATTCAGAAAGTGCATCCATGCATTGTGTATTTTATGTGTGCCTTCTGATTTTTAAAACTGTTTCATTACAGCTATTTAGACTCATTTATGCCATTAAGTTCTTGTAAAGAAAACGTAATACACAGCAGGCTGAATGAAGCAGAGGAAAACTGTGGATGCTAAGGAAGGTATATAACATGTAGATTATACGGCAGAGTCTCCTGCAACCCTAAGCTCCTCATCTCTGAGTGCTCTGTAGTAAAGCAGGATTTGACTGGGCTGTAGGAGACTCTATTTGTGTTCAGATAATCTAATCCTATTGCTTTCAAGATCAACCCCGGCACAGCTAATGTCTCTCTGGCTGAGAGAGTCATGCAGCAGTGCTCACCTTGGCCTAGCAGACTGCATGACAAATAAAGCACACTCACTTTGAGACTGAGGGCTCTATTTCCATGAACCCAACTGTGCAGCCAGGCAAATGGTTCGGAGGCACCTGTGGCAAACTGCTAATACAGGGTCAGAAAATGTTTTATCATACATTATATGTGGGCGTGTTAGAGGTTGTGACAGTTACTGCCAATTACATTCACTACTTTCATCCCCTTTAAACATAAAACTCCCCCCGTCATGACACACTGACAGTTTGGGAATCTTAATGGGGACCTGCAGAGGTTTATATATGGGAGAGCTGGTACGAAAGTAACACTTTTCAGACAAACGTCTTTTTATAAGATAACATTACAGACAGATATTCATTGTCATTGTGATCAGCAATTCAGCTATGTTTTCTACCAATAGACTGACTTCAGTATAATTTGACTTTGAATAAAAGTTGTTATTTGAAAGCTTGTCAGTCAGGAAGAAAGTAACACACAGCTTGGTCAAAAGTAACACGACGGTTGAAACTGATTTTATTTGTATTTATTTTTTAAAACGCTGAAAATGCCCTTATTAGTATGTCCCCACCCCTTTTGAGATCTCAGTCAGCTGAGATGTGCTATGCTAGTCTGTGTTAAAAAGACAACCACATTTTAAAGATGGTTAAAGGGTAAAATCAGCATAGCTAGGCTATATATAGTCAAATCTGAAGTTAGCTAATGTTAGCAAAACACTAGCTAACTAGTTAGCTAATCTACATCAATTGTTAGCTAGCTAATTAGCTATCACGCTAACATTAGCTTGTAGATGTAGCCAATGAGCGCAGCTCAACGCGCAGAGTGAAAGAAACCCTAGTTGTTACNNGTAACAACTAGGGTTTCTTTCACTTCTTCTAGTGTAGAGCATTGGTCGTCCTCCTGTCCCTCTCACTCCTCATGCCTAAACCTATCTAACCAAATCAACGAATGCAATGAACACTAGCCAGTCAGATGCAGAGTAGGGCGGGTCTAAAATCTAACAATTTGCAGTGTGCACATCTAGACTCTGCACTCTTGTGTTTTCTGTATTTGGTTGTGCTTTCTGTATTTGATGTTTTCTGCATTTGGGTATGGTGGATCTTATCAGTATACATTTGGGTAACTCAGTTCAGCCAGGTGGTTTATATGACACATTTGTTCCAAGCAACACAGCCCTGTAGTGTGCACAATGTATACTAGACACTGAATGAGTCACTACAACGTGTATTCTTTTCTTTGTACGTTTTTTCGTCACTCATATGCCCATTTGCTTTTAGTGGAACACACTACTACTAAGAGTTTTGTTTTTGTGTTTTTCCGACAGACAACAACGCCTTTACTAAATTGCCAAACCATCAAAAGGGTCATCTTCTAAGCCTTTATTCTCTTGCATTTTCATTTCTAATTTGTTTGGTTATACGACCTGCCTGGCTTACAGTGTGGGTATCTTCATTGATACTTTTTTTATTCCTGTTCTTTTTTTTCCTTTTTCTAGATTTATGGTTTTAGCAGCACAAAGGAATTTGTGTATTGAAGCCCGGTTTCAATACACCAAAGGATTTATATGAAAACTGGTCCGCAAAACCGTAAAGGAATTACATGGATACAGGTCGCCAGCATCACAAATGCATTGTATGAATACCTGACAGTCCGTATTTGATTGTGTTTTCACACTTTTCAGCGTTTTCTTAATTTACTTGTGTTTTGTCTGTTTCATATATTGCAGTTGCGCTCTCAGGTCCACCGTATAAAGAAAAATATTTCTCTCAAGACAGAAGACAAACCCAAAGCTAAAAGGAGAGTGAATATTGGATTTAGATTCACCAGGGGAACACAAACATAACTCTGAAAAGGGGTAATCTGACAATTTGTGATGACATTGTGACCATGACCAAAATAATTTCCCCCTGGGATTATTAAAGTATTTCTGATTCTGATTCTGATGAAGGCATCCACAGTTTCCAAACTTCACATAGCTTCATTGACTGATCTGTCCCACGTGAACAAACCAATAGAGTGATGTAGTCAAACGACGTAGGATGTAGGTATTACTTCACCCAACTCTTCCTTGGGTGACGTATAATAATGCAATTGAGTTGTGAGGATTTGAAAAGAATCGTTTTTGATAATGTTATCTTTTGGCTTCTGTTTACAACTTCAA
>NW_023339762.1:967860-974907 GCF_004916995.1 Morone saxatilis | reverse complement strand
CAATCATCCTACCAAGTTTTGTTTTAATCACACGTGCCGATGCAGAGATATAAACGTTTAACTTTGGAAGAGCGCCACCTTGTGGCGGTGGCCTCAGGTTGTTCAAGATTGCCTAAGGAAGACATGGGGAACTATTGACCCAAGGTTGGCGTTGATCGGACATACCAATGTGGAGAAATGGTCCACTTTCTTTTTTGACAAAAAATTTACAGGAAGTGCATATAGAATATCAAAATTCTTCAATACTTTTTTTGCCAGGACGGTCCCCAGGTGCTACCTGAAAAATTTTGTGCGAATCGGACAAAGCGTGTAGGAGGAACACAAAAAAGTAGTTTAAGGACATTTCACGGTCACTGGCTGGCTCGGCCCCCTCCAGCGGTCGCTGGCTGGCTCGGTCCCTAATAAAACGCTTCCTAACTAGCTAGCTAATCTACATCGGTCGGCTAGGTGATTACCTGGCTTGATACAGAGCAAAACTCTGGTTACATCTGCTAGTTACATCTGATAGCTAATGTTAGCAGAATGCTAGCTAACTAGCTAGTTTTAGTGTAGCTTCACAGCTAGTTAGCTAGCATTTTTCTAACATTAGCTAACTTAAGTGTGACTATGTGGCTTTTAGTTGTTTACTTATCTTCAAAATGTGGTTAGCTTTTCAGCATAAATTAGCCTAGCATATAGCATATCTAAGTACAGGAAAGGAGGAAGATGACACCAAGGTTCTGAAAGGGGTGGTAGTTAGGAAGGGCCAAAATGGCTCCTGTGAAAAGGTCTATTAAGCTACATTTAGCTACAACAGTTTGACCCTCAAATGAACTGTTGGTGTTTCCAACCTGTGTACAATGTTATTATTACTTATTCAAATTTGACTTGAAGGTCCAATGTGTAACATTTGCGAGGGATAGTCAGGAATTAAATATATTATTCATAGTTATGTTTTCATTAGTGTATAATCACCTAAAAACAAGAATTGTTATGTTTTTGTTATCTTAAAATGAGCTGTTTTTATCTACAGAGGTAGCGGGTCAACTTCCGGGTTGACCCGCGGGTGTTCCGTTGCTAGATGCCAAAAATCCTACACACTGGTCCTTTAGGTTGCAGTAAAACGTAATTATCCTAATCTTCTCTACAGTCTTTTCTCTACAGTTTGTCTATTCACAATTTGTAGCTATTTTGTTCCTGCAGTTCTATTCCATTGTGTTTATTACGGAGGTGATATTAAATGGAAACAGGACTCAAGGCGTGATTTATGTACATGACAGCACAGCACAAATTTGTTCTAGAATTATTAAACAAAAAAACTGATTAAATAGTGATAGAAGATTTAGTGCATTGGCATCTTTTGTCATCCATTCTTCATGTGAACCTTTATCCTAAAAGTTCTCTAAATGCAGGTTGAATGTGCTGCTTGACTTTGACATCCTTTCTCTTGCTAGTGGAGGATGAGGGAGGAGAGGCGGCAGACATATCCGGTGAGGTGGTGAAGGAAGCCTCCCACCCTTCAGAAAATGCTGACCAGGAAGTAATTGTTGAGGGTCTCAAGTCCATCTGTAACATCCTGCTACACAATGAGAGAGGACAGGTCAGTCTGCTGTGTGTCTCTTCATACCGACATTTACATGAGTCCCTCAGATTATAAAATTTCATTTGATTGGTGGTCATTTATAAAATGTATTTTTTGGATGGATGGCAGGTGGTAGCAGCAGATCTGCAGCTGATAAAGGGTGTGGCAGAGAGGCTGAAGCAGTGTCATGATCCCACCTGGAACCATGAGGTAAGGACAGTTAGGTAGACATTTAAATGTAGAAGTCACAGGAGACTGGAACCTGATTTTTTTCACAGATTATCTGTCTCATGTACTACTGTCAAAAATGACTAAAAGTTATTTTTATAAAAGTTGCCTTTTTTTTCATTTATCAAAATCTGTCAAACATCTCAAATACATTCATATATGTTTAATGCAGTCTCAACTCAAAGCAGTTGAACAAGACTGTTGAAAAATACACACTGACCAAGCATTAAATTCATGTGTTTGGTACTTCAGTGTTTGATACTCCGTGCAACAGATTCATTTTCGTTTGCACCAAATAAGCATTAAGGTTTATACATATTCAGCCCTGCAATGAAGAGGCAAATGCAGCTAGAGAGTGAGTATGTCTCATTGTGTCTCTGCTTTCCCTGTCCAGGTGCGATTCTTTGACCTGCGCCTCACCTTCCTGCTGACTGCCCTGAGAGTGGACACCAGGGCACAGCTGGCTCAGGAGCTTCATGGCATCAGTCTGCTAGGTGATTTCCTGTTTAACTTGTGTAACTACTGACCTCAGAAACCAACCATCGTCAGCTCCCTAGGTTACTAGTCTTAAGTAAGAGGCCATTCACCAATGTCTGTAACGCCTAGGATGTTCAACAAGCCATGATAAATCTATAACCAGACATGATAAATAAACATACTTAAATAAACATTCAAGAAGCAAATGATTCTGTAAACAAAGGTACAAATATGCTAAGTTAAAGAGGACAGCTTGATACCTTCCTGCCCTGTGTATGTTCTAGGCAACCAATTGGATGCCACACTGGGTCTGTGCTGGCCAGACACATTGGAAACAGCCAGGGCAGGGTTAGAGGGCGTCCCTCCTGAAGAACTGCCCCCACTGAGCCGGCAGCAGACAGAACTAGCCATGGAAATACTGAAAATACTCTTCAACATTACATTTGACACAACCAGGCGCAAGGTTGACGAGGTACTGAAGAAATTTCCGTTTCGTATTAGTTTAGCCATGGTGTTATCAACATTATACTAATAATTGTGAATTCTGTTGTCAAAAGTCTGTGAGTATAATAGTTCATCCATTAAAGCTGACTTTGAGAATCAACTTACTGTATGTTACAACAGAATAACCCTAACCTGCACCCATGGTTTTTTTTTGTGCATCAGCTCATCAGGATGCACTTAAGCCAGGTCCACACAGCATGCCTGACTGCCTCACTGAACTGCTGCAGCTCACACGCCCGAGATCTTTCTATGCTGAGTTTGCCTTTGATAAATAAGCATACAATAAAAGCCTTGTTAACATATGAATGGATTCTTTCCACATAATGTAAGAGAGCTTTTAATCTGTAATCCGTTTACAATACTGTGACTAGCAGCACAGAGTAAGAGAGAAGAAGCAGCTTTCAGCAATGTATACTAGAATTGGTTGACACTGTATATGTTCAATCATTTAATATGTTTAAACATACTCTTTAATAAAGTTATTTGTTTAAGGGAGCAGTCTTATGAGCACCTTTGTAGAGTCATACTCAGGTCTATTTTAGTTTTCACTGTATCGACTGCCATACTGACTCCACCCACCCTGAATCTATACATTACATTAATGTTTGGTTTTTATCTTGCACATTGCAGATATCATTATTTGTCACACTGCAAACTTGCACATTCCCTGAAATATATTTTGCACATTCCTGCAAACTGTACAGCTCTCTATATAACGGTTATATTGTACATATTGTCTCTTTTTATATTTGTATATATTGTCGTATATAAGTGGCAATAAACTACATTCTGATGACTAATGAGTAATAAAACCGGTATCAGTATCTGTCTCAAAAATCTCATATCGGTCAAGCTCTAGCAAGAAACATTGACTTCAATATGAGAAAACAAAAGGATGTTAGTTGGTCAGTTTCCTCTGCCTGTCTTTGGAGCATGTGAATACTATATGTCTGTACCATCTGTGTGTGAAGGAAGAGGCAGCAGACTACAGACATTTGGGAGCCATACTGAGACACTGTCTGATGAGCCATGCAGACGGAGAGGAGCGCACTGACGAGTTCCACAGGTAGGACAGCACACACTGTACTGGTTTGTCTGTCTTTGCTCCTCTGTGACGCCGTCCATCTAACTCCCACCACCTCTTTTTCTCAGCCATACTGTTAACTTGCTAAGTAACCTCCCCCTGCCCTGTTTGGATGTACTACTGATGCCCAAGGTGCAACAAGGCTCCATCGAGTACATGGGGGTCAACATGGATGCTGTCAACATGCTGCTGGAATTCATGGAGAAAAAACTTGACCGGGTAAGACAGGATTGTGTGTATGTGGGTCCATTACATCCAATGCTATAACAGTAAGTAAAAAGACATAATCTGAATTACATGAAACAATGGTGACATTGTAGTATTTTCTGCATACTGGGGTTCTTAAACAGTGCTGGAATTGCATGAATTTGAAATGAATGGAAACCCACCCCTGCATAAGTTAGTGCCCCACGGCTGAGTCCTTGCTGCAGCGGTCCAGGGTTTGAATCCGACCTGCGGCCCTTTGCTGCGTGTCATTCCCTCTCTCTCTTGCCCTCCTTTCCTGTCTGTCTCCAGCTGTCCTAAAAATATAGGGTTAGAGTTAGGGTTTTGGGTCCCAAAATATACTTAAAAAAAAAAAAAATCAAGTCAATAATTCCCTCAAATGCATTCAAACTAATGAGACTGTTTTGAAAATGTAAGGAGTAGAAAAAACAGTTACTTGTGTAAAAATGTAGGGGGTAAAAGCAAAAGTTGTCAGAAGTATTTGTACATACTTGTTACTTCTCACCTCTGCTGACGTGTTTGATGAAACTGACTTATTTGTTATTACAGCCCAGCTGGTCGTATTTATCGTGAAATTATAAGAGTTTGTTTGTCTGTTTCCCAGGGACATAAGCTGAAGGAGACCCTTCTCCCATCGCTGAACCTGCTGACTGAGAGTGCCCGCATCCACCGAGAGACCAGGAAGTTCCTCAGGTCGAAGGTCAGTACTGGGCTGATGAAGAGATGAGTGCTGTCGCTGTTTTTATGGCTCAGGTATAAGTGTGTGTGTGTGTGTGTGTTTGTTTGTATGTGTATGTAGGTCCTGCCCCCACTGCGGGATGTGAAGAACAGGCCGGAGGTGGGCAATGCTCTGAGGAACAAACTAGTCCGTCTTATGACACACATTGACACTGACGTCAAGGACTGTGCTGCTGAATTCCTTTTTGTTCTTTGCAAAGAAAGCGGTGAGGGAAAAATCTGTTTGTTGACTTATTTCCCCAAAATAATTCATCTAAATTCTTGTATGACTTACTTTAAGCCCATGGCTTACTGTAATATCGACCATCTCCACTGATCAACTGTGTCCACATCATTTCACCATAAAATTTTGCTATGCTTGAACAACTTAAAGCTGCTGTAGGTAACTTTTATGAAAATAACTGTCATATTTGCTGGAAACTTTCACATAATCCTGACAGGTAGTACATGAGACAGATAATCTGTGAAACAATCAGGTTCCTCTGGCTCCTCCTAGTGCTCCACCGGGCCTGAATGAAAACAACCAATCAGAGCCGAGAAGAATAGAAAAGACACTTTGGGTTGGTGGTTTAAAGATAGTTGATTGTTGAGTCTCATTCCCAGCATCTGTATTTGATGACCTGGGAATGAGACTCAACAATCAACAATTTTTCTCTGAACCATGTTTTTACAGATTTTCTGTCTCATGCACTACTGTCAAGATATAGTGAAAGTGTGAGCAAATATGACAAAAACATATTTTAATAAAAGTTACCTACTGCAGCTTTAAGGACTATTCCAACAGGATTCAAATCACTGACCAGGGCAGGTAATGTTAAATTCCCCCATCTCCAATATAAAAATCAATTCAGTCCGAATGGGGTTTAGTGACCCCAAAAAGGTCAAACGGTTAAGATGTGATTTTGATATGGACAGTGTTAAGATGCACAAAGATAGTTCAGTAGTAGTTCAGTGCAGCTTCAACTATCACTTCATATCAACCATGGTTGTACCTCATGCCTGGTGATAAGACTGGAGTCCAACAGAAGGCTGGTTGAACTGGCTTGTATTCATATATTAAAGAACTACCATATTAACAGTAACATGTTCTCTATACAGTTCCGAGGTTCATTAAGTACACTGGATACGGTAATGCTGCAGGTCTGCTGGCTGCCAGAGGACTGCTTAGGGGGGGCCGAGACCCTGGGATCTACTCTGAGGATGAAGACTCTGAGACAGAGGAGTACAGAGAGGCCAAGGCCCAGTCAGTACCTCCACACTGTTACCTTAACTCAGTGCCTCATGTATTATGTCTCATAAACTATGATATTATGTATCTTTGACTAATGAACTTGACAGATTTTTGTAGTCAGTAGATGATTTGTTAATTTTCAACATGGAGGGCGGCCCAATGGGAGCACCTGACTGAAGAGAAGATGAGGAAGTCACTCACTATAAGCTATAGTTTAGGGCAGGGGTATTTAATTACAATTCTAGTAATCTACCAAGGTGAACCACCATGTTTCTATAGTAGCCAAGAACCATCAACAAATATAAAGATGGATGAATGACACTCTCCAAGAGTGTGGCCAAAACATCTCAATCATCCCCTAGTGGCCAACTGCAGTATAGGTCAAAAAGCCTGCTGCTACCATGTTAGCAGGCCAAAGTACATGTCAAATAAATTTTTCCCAAAGATATTTTTGTCAGTTTTGGTGTTGGGTTTAGTGTTTTCATCAGTTTGCTTTTAATTAGTTATTTGCAGCTATAAAAGGGGGTTTCATGTCATGATTGACAGCTGAGCCCTGCTCACGATTGAGTTGGCCAGGCCTATTATACACTAATGAATACATACCTATGAATATTATATTCTGTTTCTGCAAATAGATTCTCCCAAATGTTACACACTGGACTAGAATGTTGCTGTCTTCTGCTGTTTTGATACCCCCCCCCCAGTATAAACCCAATAACAGGAGTCGTAGAAGAGGAGCAGCCCAATCCCATGGAGGGAATGACAGAGGAGCAGAAAGAAATTGAAGCCATGAAGCTGGTCAACATGTTTGACAAACTGTCAAGGTCAATATAAGCAGCACACACACACCAACACACATACTCACACATGCAACCTGTGTGCTGGTCAGTTTGAAGTCATCCACAGTACATTGTGTGTTATTTTTAATTTATTATCTTATATCTTTCACAGT
Organism: Morone saxatilis; assembly: GCF_004916995.1. Taxonomy (NCBI): domain Eukaryota; kingdom Metazoa; phylum Chordata; class Actinopteri; family Moronidae; genus Morone; species Morone saxatilis. The sequence continues at coordinate 967,907 of NW_023339762.1, read as the reverse complement.
ATAACAGCTATATTCAAATATATAATTGATTATATATATATATATAT
>NW_023339762.1:962879-967760 GCF_004916995.1 Morone saxatilis | reverse complement strand
CTCCTGAAGTCAGTCTGAACTCAGAGGACCCCCGAGTTCAGTTACCAAGATGGCTACTCCGAGCATCACACGTATAAACATTGTGGTTTTCTAAACTAATGTTTAAAGCACTTTTGTCTTTGTTGTAACCAAATGAAGAAGTCGTACACAATAGCACTGTATACTGTTTACCTATAGGCATGTCGCTACAGCCTTAGTGTCTAAATACCGCCTAATTAGTTATTTTGTAGCTTGTGCAGCCTGAGAGTTGTTTTTCCGACCTCGGGAGCGTTCTATTTGCAACTTCCGGTCCGTAACTCAGCGTGACTCGCAGATCGAGTCGGTTGGACAAAATGAATGCACCATATGACACACCCACTTTTGTTGCCAAGGAAACCTGATATTTTTTGGTTCCAGTCAGGTACCAACTTTTTGGGTTCTGAACCACTTTATTTTTGGTCAAAATTTTCCAAACTGCTCCAAACTAGGTGCCCTAAACAGAATGGAGTCAGTCCCCTGTTGGAGGAAAAAGGCACAAAACCTGAACCTTATAAGCTTCATGGTACAGGGTCATTTATTGCAGTAAGCCTTTATTAGCAGCATGTTTAAAAGGAGTTATAATCAAATTAAATTATATCATGCAGTTTACAAAACACTGCAGCTGAGGTCACCCAGAACTTCCTACCTGAGACCCAGACCATCTGTTAGCACAGATAGTTTGGATTTGATTAGTTGAGGGTCTTCACTTTCTGTGACCACCCCGAAGCTCAGAGGTGAAAGGAACTTGGTTTGTAATCTGTAAAGCTTTAGAAAAACTCAACAGCATCATGTTTTTCCAGAAACAACACCTCAGTTACTTCAATGTAATGTGTGTTATTTTAACAAAAAAAAACCTTTTGAAACGGATTACATCCAAATTTTTATTTAAAGATTTCAATGAAACAGCTTTTACTAGTAATTTTAGGTGACACAAACTTAGTATGGTAAGTTAAAGAAACTTTCCTGATTAAGCGTTTTATTTTCACAGTACAAATAAAAAATGTAATCAGTTTCAAAAAATGTTTAGTTAAATTAACCAGTTTTACAGTGTGTTACTCAGGACAATCCACAGACCTCTATATGAACTTTGTAGGAATATTTTACAGAATGTTGGAGCATGGTGACATTGAAGACAGGTGTCAAATCTACTCTTCATTAGAGCGGAGGAAAATGTATGGAAGCTAGCCAAAGAGCTGTCCTTTAGTTTGAGACAATGGAATCAACTGTATTTTTGAAATAAGAAAAAAAGAAGACTTTTAGATGCCTGTTGTTTTTCAAACTGCCCTTCAGATGTTTTATTTTTTAAGTGAAACATGAAACTGCAGACAGATAAGTTCTAATTTTAAAGTGAAGATGAAATCATTTTATGCAAAGAAAGACTATAATCTGAAACACATTATATATTCAGTGTATACTCCTTTATATTGTTTAGCTTCTAGAGTGGACTGTAATGTACATTAAATGTGTTTAAATGACAGTTCTCTTTTTTTATTTTAGATGCAGTTATTGTGCTAATTTAACCTGTGCTAAGTGCCTGTTGGACTAACATGTATCTCATCCTACTGCTGCCATTATTTTACAGCTTTAATGAGCCATATTCTGGTTTCTGGTTTGGTTAGCAATTAATTTCAGTTAAAGCATTAAAATACTTTACTCTTATCTTTAAAAGTTGTAAACCCTCAGATACCTTCAAAAGAATCAGACTGATTTCCTGTCAGCCAGATAAGCCAGGTGAGAACAGTGAGTGACACAGTGTAGTTGAAGTCCAAGGACAGCCTGACATTAATACAGATACTGTATATCAATACAGAGTGTGTATCTAACTCGATACTGTTTCCCAGACCTGCAGAGGTCTTGTCTTTTATTATCGTCCTACTGTATTTACCAGCACAGGAGCCCAGCTCTGACTGCTCTCTGACACACCCAACTACAAAAACTGGAACATTAATGATCCCTGAGGAAGAAACAGCATGATTAAAGATAGAAAGAAGAAAATGATTATGTGTATTGAGACTGACACTAATAATGTGAATGAAAACAAGCTATATCAAAATATAGAAGATGTTTAATATTGAAACACTTGCAAACTAAAGAAATATGATAATTTACTGATATTTTTAATAATAATTTTTATAATAACTTGCATGTATATAGTCACGTTGCCTACAGTGCTCACCTGTATTCCAGTCTCTGTGCTACCCCAACATTTTCCCGACTATCTAAAGTGAGGATTTAAACTCCTTAACAGACTTAAAAATGCAACATATTAGCACAAAACTGAAATAATTAACTTCTTAAAACTCCACTATCTATCTATCTATCTATCTATCTATCTATCTATCTATCTATCTATCTATCTATCTGTCAGTCTGTCTGTCTGTCTGTCTGTCTATCGTCATAAATGGAATATAATATTCATAGGTATGTTTTCATTAGCATATAATCACCTGAATGTAGGAAGCATTATGTTTAGTTACACTGTAAAAACAAACAGTTGAGAAAACTCATGATTTCAAGGCAACTGTCTTTACTAAAGAAAAAGTCAAACTTTTAAGCTTTGAAATAAATTAAAAAAACCTTTGCCTGTAATCTTTTGTTGAGGTAATTTACTTTTCTTGAACTGAAATCTTTTGAGTTTTAGGGGGGAAAAAGATCTGGATTTTAAAAATTGTTCAGTGAGCTGTGAATCCGATTTTTCATTATTATGATGCTTGAAAATTAAATAGTTGCAATTGAAAATATTAAATTATAACTTTTTCACTTTAATGAGTTTTAATACAGATTTTTTTCGAGTTTGAGTTTGACTTAAAACTAAAAGATTTAATTGCCTTTTCTAAACTAGTTTTTACATTGTACCTTAGCATGAGCTGCCTTTTCTATCTACGCGAGTAGACATGTAAAAAAACAAATTTGTTTTATTCATTCAAGAAAAATGTGAATTTCTTTAGTAAAGATAGTAGAAACACTGACTCAGGTTGTCAGAAACAATGCATGAAAAGGGTTTTAAAGCGGTACGCCAGCAGTGTAGTACTGCACTCCCATAAAGCTGGTGCAGAACAAAATGGTCGAAGCAGCTGTGGCTTATTTACGCTAATATGACCTTGCTGACATCATCAGTAATATTTTAGACGGAAGACAATAAACAACAAAGTAAGCCAAAGTAAAAACAGGAGAGAAGAGAATTATGACACAACTCATAATTTTAATCATTATTAACAAGTATAGGTATGGATTTACACTCTGTTCATAACTTTGTTTTTGTTTGCTTTATGTAGTTTTGTACATATTCTGTGCGTGCAAGGCAAAGATAAACATGACAGTAGAAAATAAAATTCTCCCCTAGGATGAGACAGAGGCTCAGGTCGCTGACAGCACGGGGAGCTGAACTGAGGTCTGCCCTTACAAAACACACACCACTCTCCAAAAGCACCCTGAGAGTTTGATAGACTGAACCTCGTGTTGTTACCTCACAATATCTGATCACACATTGGGATCCTATCTGGTCCTCACTATAATGGACGTGGTGATTACACATAATGTTGCCTAGTGGAGCGACTGAAACTGAACTGATGTGATTCCACAGAAACATGCAGAGCTTTAGTGTCCATGTGTTAATCTGGACACTGTAAAAGGCTTGATGTGAAGAGATCTTAACAAGGCAAAAGAAAGAAGAGGAACATTTTCCAACATGCATGGAATGATGGAACTTGTTAGAAATTGTGTAAATTAAATTGATTTGACCTCATTTTGAATGTATAAATATAAAATATTCATATAATTGTGAGAAAATAACCAGAAAGGCTATTTTCTTTCATTGTAAATGTCTTTTGCAAGATGTTGGGACCCATCTCACCACCTATGTAGTAAGAGTGGAATTGGTAGGTATTGTTAAAAAATCCGAACATCCGATAAGGCAAAACCTTAAGCTCTATGTAACCTGGTTCCAAATATCCAGGTTGCCGCCCACGTCTGATATTTTACTGAGGTGCGGAGCTGTTCTCCTGATTGGATGTTTCCCCTGAAACAGTCTTTGCCTTTGTGAGCATATAGTGTCAGTGCTGCTCCAGAGGCAGAATCCAAACAAATATGGTGCCAAGTAGGGCAACAACTAACAACTATTTTCATTATCAATGAATTGTTTGGTCTATAAAATGTCAGAAAATTGTGAAAAATGTCCATCCCAGTTTCTCCAAGGTAACGTCTTTAAATGTTTTGTCGGTCCCAAAGATATATATTCTATATATTATATATTCTTTATATCTGAGAAGCAGAAAAAGTACTTTTCTGCCATTTCTGCATGAAAAATTACTTTAACAGTTAATCGATTATCAAAATAGTTGCTGATTATTTTTCTGTCGATTCATCGACTAATTGAGTGTAAATGAAACTGACACAGCTATAGAGATGTTGTCCTGGACTGACTGAAATAACAGCCCTTATATAAGTACATTACACTGGATGCATTTCCTCATAAGAAACGTCTCGGTGCTGTTCTACCTGTTAAACCTTGAATTTATGTGATGGCCCCTCTAGTACATGAGGAAATGCTTTCTTCCTTGATGGTTTTAATTGAAAATAAAGAACACAACTAACAGAGCTTGCACAATGACAAGGAAGTGTCACTGTGTGCTACTGAGGTCTTGCAGTGATGTTACATCTAGCGCCATATTGAGTGCTGCAGGAATGAGTCCTAAAACAGAACTAAGTAAGCGTTTTAACACCTCTGGTTCCCTCTCCTCAATGTCAATAGGTTTTATTGTATGGGTTTTTGGTTAGATGTATGAAATAAGGTTTGTGGTTAAAAGCTTAAGTTCAGTCCAGTGTGTAACATTTAGGAATACCTATTGTCAGAAATATAATATT
>NW_023339762.1:956291-962854 GCF_004916995.1 Morone saxatilis | reverse complement strand
AATTCATAGTATTTCATAGGTATACTAAATCACCTAATATAGAACCGTTGTGTGTACCTTAGAATTATGAGCTCTTGTATCTACAGAGGTGTCCCTTCCTCATGAGTCCATGTGAACCGCCCATTTTCTACAGTAGCCCATGCAAACAAAACTAAACACTGGTAAAATAGATCTTTGGTTTTTTGCACAATTCCGCACGTAATCCTGTAATTTCTATAAACACTGGTGGATAAGTGCAATCTGATCGCATCTTACAAGTTTCGTGTCTCGAAATGTGAACAGTCGTAGTGTTAGTATAGACTGACTGTATACATGAATATTAGACCAAGAGTAAATAAACATCTTGATAGTATGTAAACATTCATTGATGAATGATAATAACTGTTAAATTGCTAATTTCGTGAAGGATCAGTAAGGGTTAGATGAATGAAAGTGGATTTTAGAGTGTACGTGATATTCATCACTGTTAAAAAAAAACTACTTATTGGAGCTTCATACTAATACTCAGGTATAGCAGATGCAGAATCAATAAGTTTACTGAGAAAAGAAAGGATATAATCGTATTTTTTGAATCAGTAAGTAAAACCACACAAGTTCTTATGTTGGCTAGATCGCAAAGCTAACGTCATATAGTATTTAAGAATAATGCAAAAATAGTGTAAATTTAAAATCATAATTAATATCTGTATGTTTAGAATAAACATTTTAGGTATTAAAAACATACTAGAGGGTAATCGATTATTATTGTAACAAAATATCGTTGTTATTGTCGAAGAATGAATTGTATCTTAACTACATTTAAATTTTGTGTTAGGATGAGAATCTTTGTCAGTCCATACATTTAGTGAGTCACATATGTTTTTAATATAACCACTTGATTAAATATATATACAGTATATGAGATGTATTGAGACACTGTGGCGAGAGCAAGACTTATTATTTCATTAAGCGTGGTCGTGGTTTGTTAATAGAGACGATACGACCGCCAGTAATATCTGCCTATATGCAACGCGAGTGTGACTGCAGACCTAAGTAACTATGTGCTGATTAACAGTCGAGAGTAATTCTAAATGTGAATCTTGTGCACAATATATCTTTTGCCAGAGTATTTTCCATCTAGACACGACTCGTTAGTAATCCTGTATGCTAGCATAATTCTGCACGAAATCGATCTCGCAATTTTAGATATTTAATGTGGTACTAATTACAATACCTTAGCAAAAATTCGTCTTAGTTAATCTCATTCAACTCAGGAGAGAGATCACTGTGACTTGGGTCTCCCTTATCCAACTATCAATCGGATTTCTGGTGTTCTGCTTTCAAGCCTTTAAAAGGTCAATAATAGTTTACCTTAATGTATCTTCATTGAATCAGAAACGTGTATCATGAGTGTCACATTTTACTACAATCCAACGACACATATATATGTACAACACCATCAGGAACACATGCGCATCACGTTATCCACATTCCTGAAGAATGGATTTACTCAACGCCGGATCTCTCGTTCATTAATTCATCAAGTACTCGATAATACTGAGTATCTTTCTTAAGACGACTAAATTTTCTATTATCTAATTGCTCTAACTATTCAGACTTCTTCTGCTCCTTTCGGCAGATGCATTCATTTTTCAGAGTTGCTTGCACATGAATTAGTTCAGACTGACTGAGTGACACGATCCAGATACAGAAGCCAGAGATTATATATGATACGAGAAGGAGTTTAAGCTGCGTTTGACAATGGGGCATGAAAGAATAGGTCCAGTAGTACAGTTGGTATGAGTATCACAATATAATATGTTTTGCAGATCTCATAAATGACTTAACGCCTAGCATACTCAATCAGATCTGACCTTAAACATTCGATCACCTTCATCCGATTATCCAGCGATTAATTCTCTCTCTCTGGCATATATCCTCTCCCGTCTTGGTCTAGTATGTAGTTGATTTCTTACACAGTCTACGAGGAACCAAAAAACAATAGGTACTTCCTAAATGTTACCACACTGGACTAACTTAAGCTTTTAAACCCACAAACCTTATTTCATACATCTAACCAAAAACCCATACAATTAAAACCTATTGAACATCAAATAATCCGGGGCACGGATCAGGGAACCAGAGGTGTTTAAACACGCTTACTCTAGTTCTGTTTAGGACTCATTCCTGCAGCACTCAATATTGGCGCTAGATGATTAATCACAGAGCCAGGCAAGTACATGTTCAGTGAAAACAAGACAACAGAAGTAACAAACTATCATACTCATCATTTCAGAAATGGAATATAATATTTATAGGTATGTTTTCATTAGTGTATAATCACCTGAATATAGGAATCGTTGTGTTTGTGTTACCTTAGAATGAGCTGTTTGTATCTACAGAGGGAGTGGGTCGCCTTCCATGGAGTCCATGTTGAACCGCCATGTTTCTACAGTAGCCCAGAGCAAACAAACTAAACACTGGCTAAAGATAGGACTGTTTGTGTTTTTTGCACAATTCGCGGCCACCGTAACCTGCTAATTTCTATAAATCTCACTGGTGGAAAGGGGTTGCACATCTTGTATTCCTGCAGTTTACACAGTTTGTGTCTGGGGGAAATGTGAAACCAGCTACCTGCCTGGTGCCAGTGTGACGCCTATTAGAGAGACTGTGAAGTACACTGCAGGACCTCAGTAGAAAGAAGTTAAATAAACATGCTTGATATGTTGTAAAACAGATTACTTTGATTGACATGATCCAACCTAACTGGTAATTTGCTAATTTGCTGGAAGGATCAGCTAAAGGTGTGTTCAGACTGAATGCAAAGTGGATTTTAGAGGTGGCACGGTTGCATATCACTCACTGTAAAAAAAAAAGACTACTTATCCTGCAGCTTTATGACTCAACGATCAGCGTAAGCAGATGAGAAAATAATGGTTCTGGAGCAAAAGAACAGGTATCATGGTCATTTTTGACATCAAGTCACACAGGTACACACCACACACACACAGTCTGTGCTTATGTTGCTAGCTAGCTACAGCTAACGTCTGTACATTAGCTTTTAAGGGAAAATAAGCTGCAAAAACAGCCCAGTGGTCAAATTTGAACACATAATGCAAGCTAACATAACACAAACACAAACTATAACAGATTCTAATCAACTCATAAAGTTAAAAAAATCTAGCTTATTTTCAGAAGATGACGTTTGTAGAACATTCAATGTATTTTTTCCAGGCATGCATAAATTTGACCACCTGACAATCTGTGCAGTCCATGTTTATTTAACAACCAATATAGCAGCTGTACAGACGTCAGCTGTACACAGCCTCTCTTATTTCTGCCAATGCCTCTGCAGTGGGGTAGACCTACAACCAATCAGAGCAACGAAACGTGATGTAGCGCAGTTGGTAAATTAAACTTACCCGATCCTGTCAGCAGAACGTTCCACATCAGCAGCAGCCATCTTGTTTGTCAACCTTGGGAGGCAGCTGAACTATCTATCCATCTTGCCAGGCTTCAAACTATGCACTTGTGTGTAGCAGCATGATTAATGCTGGGTGTGCGAGAAGTGCGTGTTAGCTCGAAAACAACAGTGGTGGTGCTAACGAGGTTAGCGTAGACGCTGCTAGCATCAGTTCTATCAGAACTGGAGAGTATTTCTGCATTGAACGGCACTGAAGGCTTTTCTCCATGGAAAGGATGTTTTCTCTCTTCTCCTGACTGGCTTCAGTAAGAGTTTGACTATGTTATATGGTTCATTGATCTGATTGGCTGAAGTTTGCTTGTGACGGTGATAGACAGATGGTTCATCCAATCATCCGCCGAGTATTTTTTTAACAGGCCTGCCCTTTTCTAAACAGTTTCAACAATGACTTCACAGATGGTTCTGTGTAACAAGGTTATCAACAATAAGGTCGCGCTCCTCTGTGCAGTCATCGTATGAAACCCGCCCCATATTAGACAAACGGTTGTGATTGGCCCGACCAGATTAAGGTCGGCTGGAAATCTGTGTGAACGGGAGGGGGACCAGATGCATCTGCCACAAGCTTACTGTTTCTACAGAAGGGTACAACATTCATGCTGCTCTCAGACCTCATATACCCTACCAGTTCAGTGATGTTACAGACCCCTCCCTCCTCTCTCTCCCAGGTGTGCCTTTTCTCCTCAGGTGAGTCAGTCTGTGTGTATTATTTAGACAGAGGGGGCTCAGTTCTTTGGTCTGCTGGCTCTGCCTTTGTTGTGTGCTGTTTAGAGACCGCCTCTCCTCTCTCCTGTGTGCTGTTTTTTTTCAGATCCACTGAGGCCGGATCGGTGCCTGGGCCCTTCTCCTTGTGTGACAGAGGACTTACTTGAGGGTTTTCTGGGGATTCAGCTGGGATTGTGCTGGGGGTCTTTTCTTCGGTAGGTGGGGACACCAGCAGTTTTTCTAGAGTTTGGGGCAATGCCAGCACTCTGCTGGGGCTCTTTTCCTGGGATGTGGGGGGTACAGGAGGCTTTTCCAGGATTTGGATTAGTGCCAGAGGCCTCTCTTTGTCGAGAGCTGCAGCTGGACTCAAGAGTCGGGGTGCTGATGCTTCTTGCTGAGCCTGAGCTGTAGAGGAGGGACACCCTGAGCCCGGGGCTTCCTCCTCTCCTGGAGGGGAGTGCTTGTTTTCAGCTACCGTCCCTTCACAGCCCGTCCTTCCTCTCTCTGCCTTCAGCTCATCCTTCTGGACAGCCTCCTTCTTTTCTCCTGCTGTCCCTTTGTCACTGGCTGGGTGGATGAAGAACATACAGACAGATGGAAGGATACGTTTAGACCGCAAAAAGAAAAACAACAAATCAAAGAATAACAAAAACAGAAGGTAAGTTACGAGCATGACTGAAACACCTCTCTCACCCTCCTGAGCTCTTTGTGCTTCCTCCCCACTGGATGAAATTTCAGTGCAGGTGGGCAGATCACCTCTGTTGCCCCGGAAACGGATGGGTGACCTTTGTAACACCGCCTTCAGTTCTAAGAGAGATGAAGGCAGACATAGAGGGGCTTGAGACTTATTGGAGAGCAGTGGCCATATTACAGACACTTCTTAGACAAGGGTCTAAGATTCCCAGTGTGGTACTATAGAAGCAAATCCTAACCAACTTTAGAAATTCTATCTCATCTCAGGTTTGGAAATCCTGACTACTTATTTAAACATCATCAAGCTTTCATGTCTGTTACCAAGCAACTGACATTATTTCTCATCTCGCTGAGCTAAACAACTTTGTCAAGGTTGTTTTTTTCTCAATGAAATAGACAAAAACTGGAGCAAGAACAATGATGGGCACTAAACTTCAAGACAGATGAGTTAGAGAGAACCTCGGGAGAGAAATTCAAAGACGTTCTTTTAGGAAACAATGCTAACTCTGGAGATAAAACAGAGTTCCACCTGTTGACATTTTGTTGGTTGTGTAAAAGGAATAAAAGAGAAGACATAAAAAATAAACAAGTTAACAAACACTACCTGGTGGAAAAGTGAAATTCAGGACAGCATAACGGTTGTCCTTAAGTTCAGAGAGTTTATTGAAGTTTTGGGGAAGTTAGTGTAATACACTTTTCTCACTGAAGTTAGTAAAGGAACATTGACTTAGGAACTGTTCATCTGTAACGTCTTCTTTTCCTAAATCAGGTCCCAACTCTAATTACCATGGTTACCAAACAGTTCAATGATCAGTGTGCAGAATTTAGCAGCATGTAGTGGTATAGTTACTGACCGCAACTTTTTCGCCTCACCCTCCCTTTCAAGCACAAAGGAGAAACTACGGTGGCCACAAAACACATAAAAAACGCAAATGCCCCTATGTAGAGCCAGAGTATGGTTTGGTTTATCTGCTTGAATGCCATCTTATTTGCAGACAAGGCGAATATCAGCCAATATACTGGTGCATCCCTACTCTCCAATACCAATACAGCCTCATAAATGTTACACAGTGGACTTTTAAGCTTTCACATACGTTATTACTATTATTAGTATTTTTTATTTAAATTTTTTTTACGTCTTCATTAAACATAGTCTCACCTTGTGTCATGGCCAGAGTGTCCTCGTGGACGGACACAGCCCTGCGCTGCGGAAGAGGCTTCAAGTGTTGCCGTGGCTTAGGAAGACTTTCTAGAAGAATAAAAAGCACACAGCTTTAAATCTACTTTTTGGAAAATTTTGAAAGATGTAATATTATAACAATTTCAGTGCCAATTGAAAAGAGTGAGCAACAGACTGACAGAGAGAGAGGGAACCAGGATGGGTCGTATTATTTTTCAGATCACATTATAACATGTTATGATCACGACAAATGTTATGTAAATATATTTCTTACATGTAAATGTAACCAAACCACTGAATGCAACCTCACCATGTAGGACATAAATCTATGTATCCTTAGTGGTTTCACAGCATGACTCTCACATGGTGCCCATGTGGCTCATGTGTGACTATGTCAACTGTCATGTCACATCCTGGTGATAATGACCCAGACGTGTTAAATCTGTGGGCCTGTTAACATGGTGAGTTTACAGACTACCATGAGCCTTCCCTGAGCCCCCCTTTAATGGCCTCCGCACACCAACC
>NW_023339762.1:950729-956191 GCF_004916995.1 Morone saxatilis | reverse complement strand
GTAGGTTATGAGGGAATGTATTGACTCTGTTTTTAAGGCGTGATTCAGCTCCATTAGCTTTGCTCACAGAGGTGTGCTCCAGTTACACACAAACAAGCGCGGTCCCGTAACACAGCGTCCTGCCAATATATCAGCACTCTCGCACAGCCATTAGAGGAGTGGACCGCAACCATTCCACAGGCTACAATCAACAACCTGAATCAAGCCTCTACTGCGCAGGAGGAATGCTCGTTTGCACTGTGGTGAGGGCAAATGCTTGGTCACCACCAGATACTGACTGGTTTCCGGTTTTCCGGTTTGTCTTGCCTTTGTCCCTCCCCTACATTGAATCCTTCTGCTTGTTTTAGTCTCAGCCATGTGCCTCATGTGCTGGGACCTAACAGGTTGGTGTCAGGATACCCACTTCACCTTCAAATATAAGTTAACTAATGCCTTCATGATATTTTCTTGAGTTGGTAATACCACAGATTAGCTGAAGTGACCAATCACCATGTGCTGCTACATATAGAAACAGACAGAAATGTAAAAAATGACATTGGTTTTTAAGGGTTAGCAGAAGGCTTGGATCAACAATTGCAACTCTGGTAGGCTAATATACTGTATGTGTGTTTCTGCAGACTGGGCTTGACCCAGTTAGAATAATGCTTGCACGTGATAACTGTCCTGAACTGGAGCTACTATTGCTTAGTCCACAGCAGCTTCAGCACATCCATTTCAAATTCAACAGAGTGCTTTTAATCTACAGTTGCACTAATAATGAAAAATGCAAATGAGCTTAAATGTATGGGCTGATAAGTTATGTTAGAATACAGTATAAATGTACAGTGTGTTAAAGGAAGGAAGATAGTTGATTGTTGAGCTCTCATTCCAAGTTTATAAATAGTATACGAGTATATTGAGCTGGGAATGAAAATAAACAATCAACTATCCTTCGCAGCCACCAGCCCAAAGCATCTGGTTGTTTTCTTTCAGGCCCGGTGGATTGTTGCAAATACCATTAGGAGCACTAGGAGGAGCCAGAGGAACCTGATTTTTTCACACATTATATCTCTCATGTACTACTGTCAGGATATAGTGAAAAATTAAGAAAATATGACAAAAAGGGTTTTTTTGTAAAAATGACCAACGGCATCTTTAAATTCATTCTGTTTTCCTGATAATACATGCTTTACAGATATTATGAAAAAAGTTGTGAATAATGATGCTGGATGTTGTGTAGTGCCTTTCTCTCATATTCTCTCTGACTCATAACAAGATTTCCCAAATGTCACAGTATCGTTTGAATAGGAATAAGCAGGTAGATTGATGCATAGATGAATTAATAGAATTTTGGTGTGAATTTTCTCTTCTGGAAGGCAGACAAACACACCCACACACACACACCACACACACAATGCAGGGTGTACCACTGTATGTTATACTGTGTTTTTTGTTACAGGAGCCAGTTTCAAAGGTAGAAAATGAAGCCATTGAGGTGATGGGTAGAGTTGATGAAGGAGTAGAGGAGTTCTTCACCAAGAAAATCATCCCTGACTATGCACTGTGAGTTGAAATAACACACACACAAACACACACACACACACACACACACACACGTTTTGTATTATCCAACAAATATTTACTGCCAAAGGCAGCAGTATACTACTACTATCTACTAAGAACAGGGCTTAAAATGAATGTAACATATTGATACCAATATGGAATTTCAATAAAGAGTAAAACCAATGATTGAGACCTATGTTATTTAAAGGTCCAGTGTATAACATTTTAAAGGATCTTTTGTCAGAAATGAAATATAATATTAGTTTTCACCTATAATCACCTGAAAATAAGAATCGTGAATTTGTTAACTTAGAATGAGCTGTTTTTTTTATCTCTGTGGTTGAACCACCATGTTTCTACAGTAGCCCAGAACGGACAAATCAAACACTGGCTCTAGATAGGACCTTTTGTGTTTTTGCAGCCACCATAGTTTCTCCTACACACTTCACAGCCCAAGTAATTCCTAAATTGTCAAAATACAGATGCGAGTGGTGTAATTATTATCACAAAACTCAAATAAAGACAAACAGTGTACAAGACACTTGTATATAAATATATAAACAAACAAACAAACAAAATAATAAAACAACAAACAAACAAAAACAACAACAAAAAAAGTAGGTCACCTATACAAAATGAAGAATTAGACAGTTACACAACTGGCAGTTATTAAAGTCACATTGAAGTGTACAATCACATACATCTGTACAAAGCATGTCATTAAAACAGATCAGACCATGTACAGGGGTTGTTTGTCAGTTCGGGATATTAGGAAAAGTCAACTTATTTGCATACTCAAAAAAATGGCCCCCGTGTTTTCAAGTAGCAGAAGATCCCCTCATGCAACGGATTTTCTCCATATTAATAAAGTAAAAAATGTCCTTTATCCGTTCATGGCAGGTTGGTGGAGTCTGGGATTTCCATTTCATAAGAATGAGACGTCTAGCTAAGAGGTTTACAAAAGCTACCAGGTTCTTCTTATAATTTGGTATAGCAGGTATGAGGGTGACTCCAAATAGGGCAGTGACCACAGATGGTGTGAAAGAGACCAAGGTGATCTGTGAAATAGCATAAAAAAAGCATATGAAAATAGGTAGCTGGGAACTGGCGACATCTGTCACAAATAGGATCAACATCACCATATATTTTAGACAGGCGGACCTTAGTAAAATGATAGTGATGAAGAACCTTATATTGTAGCAATCCGTGCCTAGCAGATATGGAGGAAGAATGAACCAGCTGCAGACACTCATCCCAAACATCATCTGCAAGTTCACATTGTAAGTCATTCTCCCATAGCATCCTAATAGTACGAAGTGAGGCTGGGTTTAAAGAGAGAATGAGATTATATAACACAAAGATCATGCCCCTCGTAGCAGGCAGCGGGGTCAAGAATGGGCCAGGTCAGTGGGATCCGGTACAAACATTTCTAACAAAACTACGGATCTGTAAATATCTGAAAAAGTTATTTTTAGGAAGAGCCAACTTCTCTGAAAGCTGCTGGAAAGATGAAAATATGTCATCATTATACAAGTCCTTGATTGTTCTGATACCTCACGCCTGCCAGGAAGAGAATTCTCCATCTATTAGTGAAGGGTGGAATAACAGGTTTGGTGTAAGCGGGGACAGTCAACAAGGAGCCTGAAGGCCGAAATATCGTCTAAATTGTCTCCATACCCTCACAGTAGATTTAACTATTATACTCTTTGAATATTGATTGAATTTGAATATTGGTGAAATGGGGTGATTTACAGGAGCATGAACAAGTGCAGACAATGAAGCTAGTTTGGCAGACATGGATTCCATAACTATCCATGTTGGGAGCGAAGCGGAGCCCTCAAAATGAAGCCAGAACTGGATTGCTCTTAAGTTACAGGCCCAGTAATAAAATCTAAAATTTGGCAATGCCAAACCCCCCTGAGATTTTAGTCTCTGAAGCAAGGGTCTTCGTAGTCTCTGGGTCTTCTTGTTCCAGATAAATTCAGCTATTAATTTATCAATCTTGGAAAAAAAAGACTGTGGAAGAAAGATGGGTAGACATTGGAATGAATAGGAAAACTTTGGAAGGGTGTTCATTTTGATATAGTTGACTCGGGCTACGAAGGATAAATTTAATAAAGGCCAGCGCTCAAAGTCATATTGCATCTTAGCAACAAACGGGAGAATGTTAGATTTAAATAAGTCCTCGAACTGAGCTGTGACCCGAATACCTAAGTACACAAAACTATCTGAAGCAACCTTGAATGGAAAGTTGTGCAGTGGGAAGCGCCTTGCTGCCGAATTCAAGGAAAAAATCTCACTTTTGGTCAGATTAAGTTTGTAGCCAGACACATGGTCAAAAGAGGTGGGATTGAGATCGAGGGGTCCGAAATGTACACTAAAAGATCATCTGCGTAAAGTGAGATAGTATGCTCAACACCATACCTGAGTATGCCTCTGACACGAGGGTGTGAATGAAGGGCTACAGCAAGAGGTTCAATTGCAATAGCAAACAGAAGGGGACTCAGAGGACAGCCTTGCTGGGTGGAGCGGTGGAGAGGAAAATGATCAAAGAGGATGTTATTGGTTCTAATGGATGCTGTGGGTGAAGTGTATAACAGTCTCACCCAGGAAATAAACTTATTGCCAAAACCAAACTTCTGTAGGGTATAGAAAAGATAATCCCACTCCACCCGGTCAAAAGCCTTTTCCGCATCCAGCGAAATGAAGACTTCTGGCGTGCATGACGAGGAGAGATTGTATAGGATGTTAAAAAGCCGCCTGAGATTAGAAAAAGAATATCTACCACGAATAAATCCTGTCTGGTCCGGAGAGATGATGGAGGGAAGAACTCATTCAAAGCGCATGGCAAGGAGTTTAGACAGAAGTTTCAGGTCTGCAGACAACAAACTTATGGGTCGATAACTTGTGGCCAGTAGGGGGTCCTTATCTTTCTTTAAAATAAGTGAGATTGTAGCCTGCATTAGAGTCGGTGGAAGTTTAGATAACAAAAACGATTTATTAAACATGTCAATTAAAAGAAATTTTCTATAAAATTCTATTGGAAATCCATCTGGACCTGGACATTTCCCCGCGCTATATGATCGCGTGCTCGCTGTCCCTCATCGTTGTCTGCTTGTCGATACAGTACCCCAGGATTCCTTAATTTCATGATCGTCATCGATTCATTACTATTAATCGTACGGGAGCTCGCTCTGTCGTGCACGGTGTTGTCTCGGGCGTGAGGGTCGTTGTCTGTCGCGCGCCCGGGGTCGTCTCGTTGTCTCTCGTCTCTCGTCGACATCTCGACTTCTCTCCCACATCCGCAACTGGATCAACGGAGATGACCACCTTCACCTAGAGCCGAATTGGGCCTGTCGAGGGTTTCTGCCTTTATAAGAGCAGTTTTTTCTTTCCCCGTTTGCAACGTCTTTGCTCATGGTTGATGACTAGTTTGAGGATGGATACTCTGTAAATGTTTAGAAAAGGAGTTCGTCTCAGACCTTGCTTCTATTTCAAAAGTGTCCTGAGATAACTTCTGTTATGAATTGGACGCTATACAAATTAAAATTTAATTGAATTGAATAGAATAGCCACTAGTTCTTCTTATTTCTGTGGGGCCTTCCCCCCTTTCACAAAACAGATAGACGTTTCCCCTGCCCAAGACCCGGTACTGCTTTTGCCAGAGAGTCCGTGGGATTTCCATCAAATAAGAAAAGCCAATCCATATTCATCAAGCCAGATCCCTCCCATCATGGTATAAAAGAACTGTAAAGAAAAGAAGATTTTTTTGGATAAAGGATTAGTCTGGTTATTCATATTCTGAGGTGTGATGGGAGATGTCTGGATTCAGATCCTTCTAAATATAATAAATAAGATTTTGTGCTAATTAGATTTCTGGAGATTTTCTACAACAGACTTTTGATTCTCTCAAATAAAGT
>NW_023339762.1:934973-950704 GCF_004916995.1 Morone saxatilis | reverse complement strand
ATAAAGAACATATTCAGCACACTAAAACTGAAATTCAGGAAATATCACATAAGGTAGGAGATAAAAACAGAGGAGCATCAAAATTCTATGAATTTATTAGAAGTGCTAAAACTGGATGGTCTAAAAGTATGTTGGGATAGGGACCTGGCCCAGGAGATACCAGAAAATGATTGGAAAAACTGTGCATCATGGTACTGTTACTCACGTGAAACGCAGTCACAACTCATTTGTTATAAGATATTAAATAGATCCTACTGGACTCCTTCCAAATTAGCAAGACTAAAACTCAGAAACAGTGATATATGCTGGAGATGTAATAGAAAGGTGGGAACTCTGGTGCATATGTTATATGAGTGTGATAAGACTTGTGACATGTGACCCCTCATTATGTCTTTTGGGTTTACTACCGGATAATGTTCAAATGTCAAAACGGCGAAAATCCTGGTGTCGTTTAGCTATGATAACAGGGTGCAGGATAACTTTACGCCACTGGAAATCTCCCACTTTGTCCACTTTTAAGGAATGGATAGAAGTACTAAGCTCAATGGCAAGCTATGAGCGGGTCACCTATAGAGTAGCTGGGAGGGAAGATCTATTTAATGAAGTCTGAGGTCCATTCCTAGCTCAACTGCTTGATATGAAAGGATGACACTACCTACCTCTGCATAATCTTTTATTTGGTTCAGGTACAGGATGTGTATACTATGTAGACTTCCTAGGGTGTTGTGTTTTCGCTTTGTTTTTTGTTTTGTGGATCTATGTTTTTTGTTGGAGGTCTGGCTTGAGTTGTACGTTGTTGCTAGACTGCAAACTCCTTTTTATTTTATTTTCTATTTTATTTTTTTTATTTTTTGGAAAAAAGACAGAAACAATATTATATTAGTATATAATTAGTTCCTATTTGGTGCAACAGAGGGCTCCACTCTGTGTATCATACTGCTGAGAGTTCCACTCCTACTGTAAATATACTGTCAAATATCATTCAGTCATTCATCACTTTTTATTAACAGAGCATTGGTCCAATGTTTTAATACTGCATTTCCAGTATGCTGCCCCCTAATAACTTCACTGTTAGTCGCTGAGAAGAGTCTTTTTTCATTAGTCAGATAAAACAGAAAAAACAAAAACAATGTCAAACTCACTAGGATGAAAGTTTCAGAGGATTGTTGCAAAATGGACCTTTTCTCTTGTAACACAGACTGTCGATTACTGGTACACTGCTGCATATGCTAACTGTACTAGCTACTACTTAGCGGTCCTGGGCTGGGAGTTTGAAAGACAGGGGAGGTTTATTTACACTGGAACCAGCCTCCAAGACCGACGGAGGCCAAATAAATTGTAAGTAACATCATATTGTATCGATAAGTCTAAAAGCATTTGTTTTTGTGAAGCTGGAAGTTATTTATTCTGTGTTTTGAACAACAAGACTTTAACTGTTCTTTTATGTGTACTGTTACCTATTATTTTATCTTTACTTTTACTTGTTAAAGATTTTGCACTTGATAATTCTCGCTTGATTTTATTTGTCATTGTTTTGTGAAGCACTTTGTAACAGTCGTTTTAAAAGGTGCAATATAAATCCAGTTATTATTATTATGATTATTATTATTATTGTTGTTGTGGTGGACTGTTTTTAATAATGTAATAAAATGAAAAATGTAAGAAGAATATCAGAGTGTTACAGTGTCCCTTCCCATAATGCATCTTGATTGTGTATTTTAGTATGCCCATAATTTAAAAGCATTCTTTTTTAACTGCATTAGTCTTTCCATTGTAGTCTGTTGCATTAAAGTCACAACACCATATTAATGTGGTTTCTTGTTAAAGCCTTTTTTAATTCTTCAATTGTATTTTTTACTGGGATTATACAGACTTATAACAACGATCTCTCTTTTATTCACCCAAATTTCCACAACAACTCCTTCTGAGTCAGTCCTGTGATTAATAAATAACATTTCTAATGTTAGTTACCTCCTGGATTGCATAACGTTTCTCTGTGACACTGGCTTTAAACATTGCTGCCACCTTGTGGTCTGTATTAATCTCTGTACCTAATGTTGTTGTTATTATTATTATTATTTTATATAAACAATATGAAATATTGAACATATATATGTTATATAACTATATGAATAATTGTATCAATGAACTAAGTGCACACCCACGGATACAAATCTAACACTTATTACATTCTCACATATTCATCTTCAAAGTGTTTTTCTCAGTAGTGGTATTCGTTTAAAACAAGCTTTTGAGGTAAATAAATGAGACGACAGCTTTGCCACTGGGTGTTAAGCCTTACATCTGAGTGACCTTCCCAGCAGCACTGAAGGAGTGCTGGATTACCTGTGCTGTAGTCTCCCCCGGCCTGCCATCATGAGTGTGTGCTCTGAGCTGGACTCTCTCTACTGAGATGCCTCCTCCTGCAGGAGCAGCCGGGGTGGGGAAGGGAGGCTTGGCTGCGATGGCAGGTTTGGGTGGAAGGGGGCCAATGGGGCGCTCGGGGAGGGCGGGCTTCGGGTGAAGGGGAGGATCGGTTCGGATGGGGTCCAGTGCTCTCATTGGATGCCTAGGGTCTGCTGGAAACAGAGGGTGAGAGCAGCAGTACATAACAAGGAGTCGTACTCTGTGAAGGATTCTGGCTGGTCCAATCAGTGACTCCCGGTTGGACAGATGTTCAGGCAGATGTAAACTAAAACACATAAACTGTGGCACCACAGCAGAGACCCTCCTGTGTTCTGTCGTCACAGGCCCACAGACATGAGGAAGGTTGTGCTGCACACAGACTGCTACACACACAGCTCAGGCTGGGGGCCATGTTTATGATGTCACTGGCTCTTTCCTACACGTTTTGCTTTTAGTAATTCTAGGACAACCATGTATGTAAATTACAGTGACTAAACTAACAGTGACTAACAGCATGAAACAGATTTGCCTATTGTACATTACAATGTGTGCTGCAGGAATGAATCCTAAAACCTGGACCTTTGTTAGCATTTTAGCACCTCTGGTTCCCTCTCCTCAAAGTCAGTGTGTTTTTTGAATGGATTTTTGGTTAGATTTCTGAAATAAGGTCAGTGATTGACACAAGCTTTTCACAAGAGATTTTCATGATTGTTCTATGACATAAAATATGTCGTCATATGTCATACAGTGAATTTAGAAGCTTTTACGTGTCTTTAAAAAAAGTGGTTGCTAACAAGTGTCTAAATGAGACTACAGGTTGTTGGTGACATTAAAACACAGACTTATGTACTCACTAGTCCGCCTTCTTGTCTTCATACTACTACTACATAAAACTATTCTAACTCAAAGTTTATAACTTTGTTGGAAGTTTAGTGGTGGTGACGTAGAAGATTCTAGTAATCCCCTCCAAAAATCATAAAAGTGGTGTTCATTTGTGAAAATGATCTTGTATAAAATGTGTAATTTCTACAATAATCCAAAACCGTGTAGAACAACCCCATTGGCTTTGTGTCAGAGGACTTGGTTGGACCACAAAAATACATCATATGCATTACAGTAGAGCATTTTGTCGTTATTTTGAATCCAGTATATGACCTGAATGTTCTATTGTCATACAGCTTTTATGGAAACCATGAACAGGTTGATGTAGATGAGTTATTGCTAATAGAATGTGAATGGATTATGTTATTCTATATTTTTGATATTGTCAGCAAATCCCATGAAAAGACCAAAAGCAACAATTTAGTGTCTCTCAATACTTCATGACTTCCCTACTCTTTCTGTGGCTCTTAGCTCACTAGCTCCTAATGAAGATGCAAATCTCCCAAAGTTTCACATTTCAGTTCAATTATCCTTTATAAATGCCTGGAGGAAAATTCATTCTCTGCATTTGACCCATCCTAAGTACTAGGAGCAGTGGCAGCCACTGTGCAGTGCCTGGGGACCAACTCCAGACCGGATCATGCTTTGAGACACACAATGCTTGTTAGTAGAATCAACTCAGTACTGTTTTGACTCTGCACATGGGAGTATCAATATGGTCTTTATGTAGAAATGGGTGTAGACATGATTGATACCTGATGATGTGGACATGGTTCTGGGCTTCATGTATGTGGGAGGTGGTTCCGGTTTGTCCAGGATAGCACCTGAGGGACAGAGACAGTAGACAGTGGTACAGCCAAAGGGCTATTTGAATGTAATGTACATGTAATGAATACAATATGAACACTTGGACTCCATGGAAGGCGTCTCCATCACTGGCATCTGTAGATATAAACAGCTCATTCTGAGGTAAAAAAAAACAAAGATTCTTATTTTATGTGATAATACACTAATGAAAACATACCTATCAATATTATATTCCAGATCCTACTAAATGTTACACACTTGACCTTTAACTTGAATTTGCAGTGTTACTGCAGATAGTAAAATAAAATAAAATACACAAATCCAAAAGTGTTGACAGTTCAGATTTGGAGGGAGATGTAAAATGATCTACTTAAAACAAAAAATGATTAATGTTGCTGTGATTGACACACCGTATACAATAACACACATGCTTACCTTCAGAGTTGGCCTTTCTCAGCTCCTCGTCTTTTTTCTACAACAGACACATTGGACAACATTAAACATTAACAACTTGCTCTTGCAAGGACTGATCTTATCCTCCTTGCTAACAAAATGTGCCTCTCTGCCCAAACCTGAGTAGAACCGACCGGGATATGTTCAGGCCCAAAGTTGCTGCTGTAGGGTTGGGCTCAGAGTAAGATTTGTTTTTTAAACATATATAAGAGTTGACTAATAATGCATGTTTTTAAGTGATAATAAAATGTACTATATTATACACATAATGTAGTTTACGTTTGCTTGTATAAACTGTTAATGCGGAAATTCGGGTTGGGGCCCAGAATTGCTTCCATGGTTCAGGCTTGATTCGGGCATGCTCAAATCTTTTTCAGGGTCAGGTCAGGCCTGATTTTTTGGGTCGGATCAAAGCTCTACTGCTTGTGTTTCTGACGTCCTTTTAGTGATGTCACTTCAT
Organism: Morone saxatilis; assembly: GCF_004916995.1. Classification (NCBI taxonomy): domain Eukaryota; kingdom Metazoa; phylum Chordata; class Actinopteri; family Moronidae; genus Morone; species Morone saxatilis. The sequence goes on along the minus strand of NW_023339762.1, from coordinate 945,696 downwards.
CACTAGCATGGTGTTATCACTGATAACAATAATGAACAAAACATTTTAGATCATGGAACCTCCACGAACACTAATATACACACACACATAATACAAATAAACACACTTTTTTAATGATCTGTATCAAAAAAGAAAAAAGGAACCAGTCACACCCCTCACACTCGTCCTACCTGGCTCGTCTTGGTGTCAGCAGGTGGCGTTTTGGCCACGCCCATTCTATGTAGCATCACCTGAAGCCTCTGTTCAAAACTAGATGTGTTCTCAGACGCATGTTTCTGGAAGACGATACATGAACATTCAGAAGAATAAAGATGAACGCACACACAGGCTCAATGATGAACTGGCAGTGACAGAGAAGAGCATCCTCGTCTCCCAGCCCCTCCATGACATGCTGGTTAAGGACATGCATCTATCTATCTAATATCAAAAGATTAGCACAAACAATTTTCAGCTCCAGCTGAAGAATCCAGCACATAAGGTTTCAGCTGCGGCTGACAGATGCAATCGCATGAATGTAAAAAGATAAGTCCGTGGCTCTTGTTACATATCTCATCTCTCAGTCTGATTAAGGGCCTGTTCAGTCCTCAGTCTCAGTCTTTGCCCTGAGACTTAAGGCCAGTACAGCCCATTTACAACTAATAAGTAGTACTAAAATTCCAAAACGAAACATAGCTTTTGAGATTTCAGAATGTGTTTTTCCGACTGAAACTGCTATTTTTATCATCTACGTGGCTGATTGTTGGAATTATGGAAAGACTAACAAAGGTGGTTCAAGTGAGGTTTATGTTACGTTGATATGTGAGGTCAAATTACAGACAATGTTATCTGTGTGGGTGTACCGTAGATTTGCAGGGCCTTTAATCTATTGTTAGTAAAAGAAAAAAGAGTTTTCGCAGTGAATGTTTATGTGCAGAAACTGTTAAGTTTTATTAACACCAAATGAAAAAATAGCAAAGTAGAATAGAATGAAGTTAGGCAGTGACAACAGTATGTGTGTTAAAAAGTGAAAGTGAGGCTGAGAGTAGCAGTGTGACATGATTGTTGCTGTACTGGTGGTATAGGTGTAGTGGAAATGCATATTGTGCTGAATCTACCATGACAACGGGTAAACATGGAGGAGGTGTTAAGTTTGGCATTTGGAAATGGTATCAATACAATTAAGGGAGAAGCCTTAATTAAATATGATAAAATACACTTACAAAACAGAGGAAATTAGAAATAAAGGCCTGTCTCCAGTTCACGCCTGTTTCTCAGCAGTATTTCAGAATTTACAGTACTAGCTGTTTGTTCCTATCACAGGTCATCTTTCTCCTATTAGATGATCTGGTTTGTTGAGTGTATTGTCAGACTTACCTTACTGTGTGTGTCATCCTTGTCTTCAGGCTCCAATCCAGTCAGCAGTATGAGACTCTGGCTCTTGCCCTCCCTCAGCGACCTCTTGGTTACCTTTAGTCTCCTCTCTCCATATGGAGTCCCTCCCAACTTCATCTCCTTCATCAGCACACTGCTCCTCTCCTGCTCAGTGAGAGGGGAAGAGACCACAGGACTGGGGGTGCGACCTGGCAAGCCAGGAGCCGCCTCTTCTTCCAGGTTGGAAATAGCGGTGGTGAGGTCAGGGCTTGTGGCGATAGTGGGGTAAGAGGGAGTGGTGTCACTGGGAGGCGTCATCGTGGTTAATGTCTTGGCAGACGCCATCGTTCCCCTCACATCGCCTGCAAGATGGTGGCTGGTGGCAACGGTTCCTTCTGTGGTGGCGGCATCATTACAAACGTTAGCATCTTCCACTGACCTTGCCCCTCTCCCCTTCTCTCTCTCCCTCTCTCTCTCCCTTTCTTTGGCCTCGCGGAGGGGTCGAATGAGGTCTGCAATGGAGGTCCTTTTGACCTTCACGCCCTCTCCTCCTCCATCTCCCCCTCCTGCCTTGGCAGCTCGGCTGGCTCGAGCCCTCTTGAAGGCAAAGAAGTCGCCAAACTTTTTCTTGATGTTTTTGGTGGGAAGTGTGGTGGTGGTGGGGGTGGTGGTGGTGACAGAAAAGGAGGCAGGGGGAATGGAGGATGTAGAGATGGGTGGAACATCAGTGGATGTAAAGGATGTGTCAGTAGATGGTACAGAGGGAGAGGTGACAGTGGTGGTGGTAGAGGAGGTGATATTGTCAGACGAAGAGGAAAAGGGACTTGAGGCTGAGGGGGTGAAGCTTGACTCTGAGGGAGTGGCTTGGGCAGAGTTTGACTCCTCCCACCGGCCTTTTCTGCAGCAGGGAGACAGCAGAAAGAGCAACAGACAAGAAGAGACACTCAGTACTACAACTACTGCTACAGGACTCAAGACACATGCTCAGTTCAGGTACACAACAAGAAAGGTCATGCAAACAGCACACAGAGCAAAAACGTCCACCAGTGGCGAGACCTGGCGCAGAGATGTTGGTCAGTTGTTCAGTTTGTGCTGCTCATCTACTCAACACTTCAGTCCAGTGCAAGATATCTAGATGACTACTGGCAAGATTACCATGAAATATGGCCTGGATATTCATTGCCTCCTAATTAAACCCCCTGACCTTTCGGCTTGTCAGATAAAAAATTCTGTCCAACCAACAAGAAGTACTCAGGGCTCAACAGAAAGGATTGGCCGATTGCCTGGGAAAGTAAAATGAAATGTCTGGCTAATAACTCTAGTAACTCACTTACATTTTTTTGTAAATGGACTGTACTTGTATAGTGCCTTTCTAGTCACACAAAGTGATTTTACACTACTACCAATTCACACACAATTTTACTGTAATGGCAAAGGTCATCACACACAGAAACTCATTCATTAACATTCATACAGCATCAGGAGCAATTTGTGGTTTAGTAACTTGCTCAAGGACACTTCAACATACAGCAGGAGGAGCCAGGGATTGAACCGCCAACCTTCTGATTAGTGGATGACTCGCTCTACCTCCTAAGCTACAGCCACCCACACACATTGGTTTTCTTTTGGAGCTAATGATGGAAGTTATGTGAGCCATCTTGCTTCCTTCTGTTGAGAGTTGGACATGTACAGTACCGATTGGACTCTCATGAGAAAACAGCAGTGAGTAAAGACAAAGTTTATGAGTTTATGCCAAGAGTATTTTAATTATCCTTGAAACAGGAGTTTAGTTGGGTAGCATTAGATGATGTGGGAGAAACTTCAACTGTTTGCTGCAACTTTGAGAGCAAGATGGATGGAACGGGATGTATTCCGTCCAGATGGATGTTATTCAAAGACATGTTAAGTATCCGAAAAACTTTTTGGTTATTTGATTACCACTAAAAACTATTTGTACAGGAGCAAGTGAAAATTTACTTGACCAGACAAGTGAAAAAAACTTAATGTTGAACACTGGTACCTCAAATACAGTGGCTGGACTAAAGTTCGCTTGAATGAGACTCATGGTTGACCCTGAATCTCACCTGTAATTCCATGGAAAAGAATTTAACTCTGCTTACACATCACCTCCTAATCTAAAAGCTGATGGCTATCAAGTGATTAACCCTTTTGATGTCAATGATTCATATATATAGTGAAATGCACAGACTTTCCAACACCCTGTCTACAGAGGACAAGAGCTGTGTTTTTTCGGTTATCTGTCTGACAGAGACACACCTGTAACAGTGGTAGACTGTGAGACCATTTTGGCATAAAAACAATGAGTATACAGTTCTATAAATCCATCAATGCAGTGGACAGCAGCTGCTGATGTGGCACTGCTGATGTGTTGCTTTTGGTACGTGGCTGGTGTTGACAAAGGGTGAAAATGAAAATGTAAAATGGACGCAAACAGCTGTTCGGTCAGCAGACATGGTTTTGTTCATACTACATTGGATTTCAGGAGCATAGGACTAGGGGGGAGGAGGGCCCACAAAGACACTAAAATGAATAGCTGTGGATGCAGAGATGAGCCTGATCTATGGGCTCATCTCTGAGGGTCCAGGGTCTAGAATTTTGTGCTACACCCTATTGGATGTAGTTGTTATACTACATTTATTAGTATGTATTCTATGTATAAATTAGATTAGGAACCAGGTCAACCTGTCACACACCAAGCTAACGGCTCATAGCCACCGCTAACATAGCTTCATGGTGTTGACTGCAAATGGATATCAGTCAGAGTGATTAGGGGGAAAAAAACACACTCCAGCTAACATGATTGACTGAGTGATTACAAAATGCTAACTCATTCTTGATTTCTGGCTAAAAAAAATCTAACCATGTTAATCCTTTTCTGTTCAGTGTGTGAAAACAGCAAGCTCAGGTCCAGAACAGAATTCAGACAAGGAATGTGTGTTTATATGGTGTGACACTGAGGGTCTGTTAAACACTACAAACACATTCACCATGCAGGATGCACACACAGCTATGCGGAAATTACACCTTTATTACAAAACAATACACTCTTATCTCAGCAGTTATCTGTAGTTATCAGGAGACGACTGGCCATTTTTTTGGGAAAATGCAATAATATACACTACACAAAGAGTGTTCACAACAACAGTGAACTCTTTGTTCACTCACTAGTTACAGTAAATCGTCATTATTGAATGAGTAAATTTGTTTTTCTTGACTCCTTAAAATGGGGGAAATTTATTTATTATTATTATTATTATTTAATTTATTCATTTACTTATTCATCAAAAAGTAGAGATGTTCTGAAACCAACTTCCTGATATCAAGTCCGATACCTGAACTTTGGGTATCAACCAATCTGATACATGTGCTTAAAAAAATAGATAAAAGCCTGATTGCTATCATTGTTGTATGGCCTGGCTCAGGTTAAACCCTTTGTCAGAGTCAGAGTAGGGCGGGTCATGTCTTCGCAATCCTGAGGAAAAAAACAACGGGACAGTGCTGGGAAGTAGCAGAGTTCCGTTTCAGATATGTTATAGTAGTGTTAAAACTTAGAAAAACTGGGGCGGACACGGACTGGTTAAACTTGGGGAACCTTAACAAGAAGACGATGTAGGTACAGGACATACATTTCTTCCACTCCATAAATGGATGTAGAAATACAATTAAACATCCGTTTACATATTGTGCTCTCCCACTCATTAGACCTGTCAAAAGAAGTACTGCGATTTCCCCAACTGTGTCGCATCGAGGTGGTTCTCCAAAACCAGCAGTCATTATGCATAGCTATGGCTATTTATAGCGCATTTGTTAATGTTTTATTATATTATTATATTAGGTTAAAGGTCCAGTGTGGCTTGGGCTTAACGATGTGAGACGGGTTTCTCCGTTGCTCCTGGTGTTTGTGACTATTTTCGTAATTTTGAGCGTTTTTTATTAATGGATACTTGTTGATAACTTTAAGTTAATTTTCCCTGATTTGATTTTGGAACACCTTTTGCACTCCTGAGTCGACTATGGCTTCTACTCGCCTGAAGACAGAGTCATCACGATGAGGCCGCGCTAAGGCCTGGCCCTCGACTGACCCAGGCTCCCCACCAAAGCTAGATGCTAACTTTCCCGACTGGGACCAGCTCGAGTGAATGCTCGCCAAGCCCAGGTGAAACTACTGAATGACAAATGCGAGGACCTAGTGGGGAGGTCGAGGAGAAATAACATCCGTTTGATTGGTGTCCCGGAAGGCGTGGAGGGCCCTCGACCGACCAACTTTATTGCACAGCTCCTAAAGGACATGCTGAAGCTGGATGAGATGCCACTGCTTGACCGAGCTCACCTCACCTTCCGTGCGAAACCGAAAGTCGGAGAAGCGCCCCGTCCATTCATCATCAGGATCCACTACTTCCATGTCCGTAATGAAATTTCGCAGCATGCGGGTGAGATGTCCCGGGCCTCCCCACTTCTCTACGAGGGGAAAAAGCTTTTCATCTTTCCCAATTACACCGCATCCGTCTCAAAGAAACATGCTGCCTTTGCAGGGGTGAAGCAGCAGCTCCACTCCTGCGCCGGTACTAAGTTTGGACTTCTTTTCCTGGCCTTCCTGAAAATAACCCTACAAGGCGAAACGCATACATTTGATGATCCGGACTCAGCCATGGACTTTGTCAATGCAAGTATTAAGAAGTCCGTTACCCCAGATGCTGTGGTCTAAGGTATAGCGCCACTTTCATTTTATTTATTTTCTATTTGGTAGTTAATTTATTTATTTGTATTACTTATATGTTTTAATTCTATATTTTATTTATTTATTTATTTTTTTCCTATTCTGGTATCAGCAATGATACAACGTACAGTGTTTTCCTTTCAAATATTGTCGCTCTTTAGTCTAAGCGAATAACCCAGTGGTATGTCCCATATCTCTGACAGAGCTTTAGTTTAGGTTTAGCAGAGAGTTTAGGTTGAAGATGGGACCAGCGCGCGTCTCGTTTGGGGAGACGCTTATGCAAAGGGAGGTGGGGGGGTGTGGGAGGGGTCGTTCTCTTGTTCCTGGTTACTTGTTCCGTTCTGTTGTCATGTCATGTTTGTATCATTAGGTCATCAACACTTTAACTTTTGTAATGGCTATCCATTTGTCACTGTGTACACCTGTACACACATTTACTTTAAGATCAGTACGTGCTATGGCTCAGAATAGCCAGTTCTGTCAGTCCGGGAGGAGGTTAAGATTTATAAATTGGAATTGTAGGGGTCTTAACCATCTGATTAAGCGTAGCAAAGTACTCCATCATCTTCAACACTTAGGAGGAGATGTTGTCTATCTTCAGGAGACTCATTTAAAAGTATCAGATCATGCTAAGCTGCGTAGTAGGTGGGTTGTTCAAATGTTTCATTCATCTTTCCAGGATAAAGCTAGAGGTGTTGCAATCCTGATTCGAAAGTCAGTCGATTTTACTTGTTCTGATATAGTCTCCGACACTAACGGAAGATATAGAATTGTTACTGGCCAGTTGTGTAATACTGTTGCTCTCATTAATATTTATGGTCCTAACTGGGACAATGAGGCCTTTTTCCAGTTAGTATTTTCTAAATTAACCAACACGCCCTCGTACCTACCCATACTTGGAGGTGACTTTAACTGTTGCATCAACCCAACATTAGACCGTTCCTCCACTAGAAACGTAGCAACTTCAAAATCAGCCAAAGTCATTCAATCCTTTATGGATGAATTTTCCATGTCAGATCCCTGGTGCCTTTTAACCCTTCAGGGAGAGCATATTCCTTCTTTTCCAATGTGCATCACACCTTTACACGGATTGACTACTTTCTGTTGGATCATCTCTTATCAACAGTACATTCCTGCTCTTATGATGCTATTGTAATTTCAGATCATGCTCCTGTTATTTTGGAATTTCAATTTGAGGGCTACAATGCTGAGCGTCCCCCTTGGCGTCTTAACACACGGTTGCTATCCAATGAAAATTTTGTGAGTTTTATCTCACAACAAATAGACTATTTTCTGTCACTAAATAAAACTCCTGATGTCTCCATGTCTGTGATTTGGGAGGCTCTGAAGGCCTATTTAAGGGGGGAAATTATTGCGTTTTCAAGCTATGAAAGGAAGCTTAGGAGGAAAAAAATGTCTGAAGTGAAGCAACAGATAGTTCAGCTTGACAACATCTACGCTACCTCCCCATCACCTGATATTTTTAAAGAATGGCTTTCATCAAAAGCAGAATATGATCTCGCTTCTGCTCAGGTTGAAGACCTCCTGCTGAAATGCAGATCCACGTACTATGAGCATGGGGATAAAGCAAGCCGACTACTTTCTCACTCTTTACGACAGGCAGCATCCTCTCACCTAATCCCACAAATTAGAACTTCATCAGGTGTTACATCAGAATTAATTAATATTTAATTAATGAACACTTCAAACAATTCTATGTCTTTATATTCTTCTGAACATGTGACTGACTCTCCTGCCCTCGACCACTTCTTTAGCTCTCTTAATATTCCTAGAGTGGATCCTGAGTCTGTTAAGACTTTGGAAGAACCGATCACTATTGCTGAACTTAGACAAGCAGTTTTTTCCATGCAAGCGGGGAAATGTCCAGGTCCAGATAGATTTCCAATAGAATTTTATAGAAAATGTTTTGACAAATTAGCCCCAATGTTAATTGACATGTTTAATAAATCTTTTTTGTTATCTAAACTTCCACCGACTCTAATGCAGGCTATGGACCCCCTACTGGCCACAAGTTATTGACCCATAAATTTGTTGTCTGCGGACCCTAAACTCCTTGCCATGCGCCTTGAATCAGTTCTTCCCTCCATCATCTCTCCGGACCAGACAGGACTTATTCGTGGTAGATATTCTTTTTCTAATCTCAGGCGACTTTTTAACATCCTATAAAATTCCTCCTCATCATGCACGCCAGAAGTCTTAATTTCGCTGGATGCAGAGAAGGCTTTTGACCGGGCAGAGTGGGATTATCTTTTCTATACCCTACAGAAGTTTGGTTTTGGCAATAAGTTTATTTCCTGGGTGAGACTGTTATACACTTCACCCACAGCATCCGTTAGAACCAATAACATACTCTCTGATCAGTTTCCTCTCCACCGCTCCACCCGGCAAGGCTGTCCTCTGAGTCCCCTTCTGTTCGCTATTGCAATTGAACCTCTTGCTGTAGCCCTCGGTCACACCCCCGCATCAAACGCATACTCAGGTATGGTGTTGAGCATACTGTCTCGCTTTACGCAGATGATCTTTTAGTGTACATTTCAGACCCCTCGATCTCAATCCCGACTATTTTAGACACATTTACCTCTTTTGGCCATGTGTCTGGCTACAAACTTAATCTGACCAAAAGTGAGATTTTTCCCTTGAATCCGGCAGCAAAGCGCTCCCCACTGCACAACTTTCCATTCAAGGTTGCTTCAGATAGTTTTGTGTACTTAGGTATTCGGGTCACAGCTCAGTTCGAGGACTTATTTAAGTCTAACATTCTCCCGTTTGTTACTAAGATGCAAAATGACTTTGAGCGCTGGACTTTATGAAATGTATCCCTCGCAGCCCGCGTCAACTCTATCAAAATGAACACCCTTCCAAAGTTTTCCTATTTATTCCAATGTCTACCCATCTTTCTTCCACAGAATTCTTTTTTCCAAGATTGATAAATTAATAGCTGAATTTATCTGGAACAAGAAGACCCCGAGACTATGCAGACCCTTGCTTCAGAGACTAAAATCTCAGGGCCATTTTTTGAGTACGCAAATAAGTTGACCTTTCCTAATATCCCGAACTGAAACAACCCCTGTACATGGTCTGATCTGTTTTAATGGCATGCTTTGTACAGATGTATGTGATTGTACACTTCAATGTGACTTTAATAATTGCCAGTTGTGTAACTGTCTAATTCTTCATTTTGTATAGGTGACCTACTGTTTGTTGTTTGTTTTCAATTCAATTTTATTTGTATAGCGCCAATTCATAACAGAAGTTATGTCAGGACACTTTTCAAATAGAGCAGGGTCTAGACCCGAACTCCCTTAACATTTACAGAGATCCCAACGCACAAGCAACTGTCGACGGCAAGAAAAACTGCCTTTTAACAGGTAGAAACCTAGACAGACCCTTGGCTCTAGGTGGTACGGATTCTGTTCTTTGACAGTTGAGAGACACGACAGACAGACAGGACAGCCTATAGCAGCATAACTAAGGGATGGTTCCAGGACCTCAACTGATCAGCCCGTAACATATAAGCTTTATCAAAAGAGGAAACGTCTTAGCCTACTCTAGAGAGAGACTTGGTTGGAGAGGGTGTCTGCTCTCGAACCACAACTGTGAAGGGCTGGTTCCACAGTGAGAGGAGCTTTGGTAACTTGTATAATGTGTAGTTCTACTTTAGAACTATTGAGATAACCACGAAAATGTTAACCCTTACAAATTCTGTACGCAGACGATTCAGATGTTGAACAACTAGTGGGATAGGCAACAGTAGCACAGGAGCTTTTGCGCTCAGTGGGAGAGAAACCAGCGCCTGTTTACATCAGCAAAACCCTCCCCTCTCTTTGCTTCCCGCTCTATGGGGTGTTTTCATTTTGGCTGTTTGCTTTAATATCGAATGAGAAGCAGAGCAGTGTGCATGTGTGTGCAAACGAGAGCATCTTATACAGTTGGTTGTAATTACTCCCCGAGGGAACTCTCCTCCCCCAGAGATATTTGCCTCAGTAGAAAAACAGAGACAACCATGAATTTCGTCTAAATTACACTCAATGCCAAAATGTTAACCAGATCAAATGTGCTGCTATGTATGTGTATGCTCCCACGTGTGTTTGATCCACAACCATATCTCTGTTGCTCAAAAGTCTGTGTTCAGATTTACTCACTGTAGGTAGCAACATGTAAAGGCTAAATAGATATGACTACATGTGCTGGTGCAACATTGCAGTCTGTAACTTTCCATTAAACAACAGCAAAGATGATGTAGCATCTAGTGTTGTCATGACAACAGCACCATCTTAGTTATTTTTCATGTTTTCTGCCATTCATCATGTCTGCCTGCTCTCCTGTCACTCCCTCTCCAGTCGTCCAGCTGTTTTCCCCCAGTCTTCATAACACCACCAGCATCTATAGCATAATCACATCTGCCACTTGTATCTTATGATTCACAATACTCAGATATCCAGTACACTTACTTCCATCAACTTGTTTCAGCATTGACCATAGATCACAATTCAACCTGGGCACCCACAGCTAATTGTGATTACACACGGGAAAATCATACTGTGACCATAATGGTATAATAGGTCACAGCCTAGAATAGGTAATAGGCTTTCTTTTTAAGGAATCATTTTCCAG
>NW_023339762.1:933611-934948 GCF_004916995.1 Morone saxatilis | reverse complement strand
GTGGTCAGTGTTTATGGGACACTCAGCAGAGCAGAGCTGTCTCTCTGGTGAATTTACTACAGTTAACTACAGTTTTTCTCTAACCGTAACATTAATTTGGTTACAGCCTATAAGTAACAGTTCAAATCAAGTTTATTTTAATTAACAGAAAATGTATCTTCTAGAAAGTGAAAGTGTTCATTGCACTGTGCATTTATGAACCACAACAACAAATGTATATCTGATCATGAACAGACTGTAGGCATGTAGATATGACTGTCTGCAGTTTCACAGGGCTTCTCTGAGAATTCCACTTGCCAGTTCTGAAAAAATTGACTCAACACTGAAAAGATCACTGCACGTTTCTCTCGTGTCTGCTAAACCAGCAGTGAACTGTGATACCCCGCAGTTTACCCTACCAGCAGTCAGGTTTCAAACAAAATACACAGCTAGGTTTGCATAGGCGATCTGAGTGAGGGGCTAAAATACAATGAAACATTTCCCGAATGACATATATTATATCCAGGATATTTGAGCATTTTAATCAAGATAAAGGTCTTAAGAAGTTTTAAAAGTCCAGCGTGTAAGATTAAGTGCCATCCTCTCTTGATTCCAAGATGGTGCCCCAGACGGCACCCTTGGTGTGTTTGTGCACATTGTTTTAGGGCAGACTGCAGCTTCTCATTCACTTCTCTGAGAAGGTGATTGGCTGCAATCTGCCATCCCTACAGACCCTTTATGTCTCCCGTACTCTAAGGCATGCAGGTAAGATTGTGGCTGACCCCTCCAACCCTGGACACAAACTATGGCAGGAGGCTGCGGTCCATCAGGACCAAAACCTCCCACCAAAACATTTTCTTCCCATCTGCAGCTAGCCTCAGTCTCAGGACCAGCACCGACACTGACTCTTAAACCCACCACCCAACCTGAATATATATGTTACATTAATGCACTTCCCTTGGTTTTTATCTTGCACATTGCAATATTATTATATAATGCCACACTGCTAAACTGAACAATATTTGGCACATTCCTGGAAACTGTACAGCCTTTCATTCATTTATTTAAATAACGGTTATATTGTACATAGTGGCCCTGTTTTTATATTTGTATATATTGTCTCTTTTTATCTATTTATATTCTATGCTTTATATTTGCTATTTTTACTGTAATGCACCAATTTAACAAGGCAAATTCCTTCTTGACAATAAACCTGATTCTGATTCTGATCTAGCTATGAAGTTGCAAAATTGCAACCATCTAAATGCAGCTCAGCCTTCCAAGCATGTAGGAGAAACTTCAGTGGCCCCAAAACTCGAAAAATGCTAAGGGCCATATCTGGAGCCAGTGTTTGGTTT
>NW_023339762.1:931488-933582 GCF_004916995.1 Morone saxatilis | reverse complement strand
AAACATGATGGTTCAACATGGCAGACTCTGTAGAAGAGGTCTTAAAAAGGTATTAAAGTCTTAAATTTAACCTGTTGACATCTGCAGAAACCCTGTAGTATTTCACAGTCAAAAACTTGATAGGCAATCCAATGCAATACAAATTGCAGTATATGGAAGTGTTTAAACCTTACTACAAGTATAAACTACCACTAACAGCCCTGTATGGTTTAGCATATATATTTAACGTTTATATTCCCCACAACACAGCAATGTCCTGATATATCCTGCAAGGGCACTAACAGAACACTGTGGTTGAACTGGGCAACTTCCATTGTAAATAGCTGGAACTTAATGGATGGTGGTGCTGCAAGAGCAGGCCAAAATATGAATGTCTCCCTCACACTGCAGACTAGCGGGTTTCCCTAGTCTCAAGCCAATAATTTCAGTGGTGATCGTCTTCCATCATGGGGGGGTCAGCCCTGTCTGCCACTGTCACTGACAGTTTTAAGGTTGGTTGCTCTGCTGCTGTTCAGGCGTTTCCTGCAGACTTCTGCCTCAGTGACAGTCTTCTGTCACGACTGCCACTCTGAGTTAAAGCCCTGTGACTGATGCAACGGCTCCCTCTCCCCTCGCAACTCTCTGTGGTATGACGTTGTGCTAGCCCACTTAACAAACCCGCACCTCTTTAGTAAGCTTGTCTTGCATAATGGATTCGAAGTCAGTGCCTGCTGAGCGCTGTGGAGTAATGGGATACACTGGAGAGACTGAAGTGCACAATATCATCAGCACATCTGTCCCTGTTGACCAGAGTGGATCAGAGAGAAAGTCTGTGGAGAGAGCACTCAAAGCGGGACTTACACACTGCAGCTCTGAATGAATGTGACGTGATGTAACTATCAGCATTAAAGGATGTGCAACTGCACCAGCCTGAAGGTCTGTGGGTGTGGGGGAACTAATGCTAAGTGTCCCATCAAACACAACTAGGCCCAATGTTGTTTTATTTACCCAAGAATGGAGTAATTAAATTTTATTTGATTTACTTCAACTAATGAGTGTAGGAGAGCCTTGATTCAGATTAGATTTTTCACTTTAGAAGAATATTTTAGCATAGCAAGTGTGAACTTACCATGACATCACCAATTGGTTTATGGAGTACCATTTTGAAGCCTCAATTGCCTCGATGACAATATGGTTGTCGCCATGTTGGTTTTTTACAGCCAGCAGCGGTGACATATTGCAAGTTGAGCAACTATCATTGGCTGCTCTTGATTTCAACTCATCCACAGCAGTAAAATATGACAGATTGCCTGGTCACACATGTCCTCAGTTACAGATAAAAAGCACACTAAAATATGTTTGTGAAAAGATTTTAGGAGAGCTGGATGGACTCGCTGAGAATGACCTGTCAATTACAAGATAGCTACTCCTAAAGCATACTCTGTTTTAGCTATTTTCCTCTAAATGGGACCATAATTTACAAAATGAACATCATGCTGTATGGAAGAAGACTTCAGAATAAATTCTATTCTGCAGCCCATGGATCTTCCCCCTGTTGGCCATTAAAAAGAATGCAGGTTTAAAGCTGCAGAAAAAAAAAGTCATATTTTTTTAAACTTACACTTTTACGGATATATTACTGATATCCTGGCAGTAGAACATGAGACAGATAATCTGTGAAAAAATCAGGTTTCTCTGGCTCCTCCTAGTGCCTCTAATGATATTTATAAGAATAATAACACATGAAGCAGAAACTCAATGCACAGAAAAACTAATGTTTCCAACACATTTGAAAGTGAGAGGCTTTATTAGAGCCGCATATTAAAAAACATCAAAAGTACTGTAACACACGTGGTAAAATGAGAAAAAGCAAAGAATCCAGCTCCAGTAACTATAGTGTGAGCAGAGAGATATGTCCCTTGAGTCCTCTTTCAAATGAACTGACAATGTGAACGCAAAAAGAACTTTGATGCTTTTCTGTTCATCCAGTCATTATTGGTCCACTTCAAGAGGACTGGGTTTAGTTAATTTAAATAGGAATATATGGGCACCCAGTTAGCTCACTTTGTAGAGCTGGCGACCATGTACCGAGTCCTTGCTGCAGCGGCCCAGGCT
>NW_023339762.1:919683-931463 GCF_004916995.1 Morone saxatilis | reverse complement strand
GGGTTAGGCCTATAGCAGCATAAACTAAAGAAGATGCGTTCAGGACTCACCTGATCCAGCCCTAAAACTATAAGCTTTATCAAAAGAGAAATGCTTTAAGGCGCCTACTTCTTAAATGTTGGAGAGGTGTCTGGGGCCTTCCCGAACCTACAAACTGGTAGCTGGTTCCATCAGGAGGACACAAGACAACTTCTCCAAACTGCAAAATAAAACAAGGCAGACTGTCTAAAATGAAGGCGCAGGAAACATTCTTATTTTTAACATTTTTTTATAATAAATAATACATTTTATTTAAAGGCGCCTCTCTGCCGGCACTCGAGGACACCGTACAACACATAAAAATAAAACAGTAAAAAACAAGAAACATAAGAAAAGACAACGGTAGATTTAGTTAAACGTGGGGGGTATGCAATTCTTTGAAAAGGGAGTTTTTTAGTCTTGATTTTTTTAAAGAAGTGTGAGGAGAGTCCAGCGTCCTGAGGGTCCGGTGGGAGTGGAGTTCCAGAGTCGGCGGGGGGCAGAGCAAGGCTTGAAAGCCCTGCCTCCAGGGTGACGCCCCCCCCCAGGCGAGCGGAGGGGAAGAGGAGGTGACAGGAGGCAGGCAGATCTGACGGGGAAAGGGAAGGGGTGGCAATGGTGGAGGGAGTTCGGACAGATTAAGGAGGAGAAAAGGTTGGTGGATGGGCCTTTGAACGTAAACAGGGAGGATTTTTGAAGGTCAATGCAGCAGTTTGACCTGGAGCCAGTGAGCTTTGCTTGCAGAACAGGGGCGTTGATGTGGGTGGGATGGAGGGGGTTCTGGTTGATGATTCGAGCTGCAGAGCCTTCTTTTTTATTAACAAAATGGAATGGTAAACAGGGCCTGCTTTTCATTATCCAACACTGGGAACAAGAATACTTCTCTTAAAACTAAAAGTTGTGCAAGTGGTCTTACTTAAAAATAAGGAAACATAATGTCCTAATAATCCCTCTTGGCTGGGATATTTATGCAAAACCATTGGTTTGGGAACCTTGTTACTGGTTAAATCAAGCTCAATATTCAATTCAATTCAATTCAATTCAATTTATTTGTATAGCCGGCCCAATTCATAAACAGAAGTAATCTCGGGAACACTTTTCAAATAGAGCAGGTCTAGACCGAACTCCTTATAAGCATTTACAGAAGACCCAACATTACCACCATGGAGCAAGCACTTTGGCAACAAGTTCGCAAGAAAACTGCCCTTTTTAACAGGGCAGAAACCTAGGGACAGGACCCTTCGGCCTCTAGGTGGGTGCGTCGTTTCTCTCTCGGACCAGTTGGGGGGTGAGAGCAGAGAAAGAGAGACAGAGGAAGGAGGGACAGACAGAGAGACAGACAGGTGCATAGCAACAGTCATTGGTAATTGGCATCCAGCAAGCGGACCAATTTTGGGGGCAGGGGAAGGCTCCACCAGGATCGATAAGAACCTGCAAGGACGATAAAGCACAAGAACTCCTGTTTTGGGAAAGAAGTGAAGTTCAGTAAACCTGCATTAATGCGGACATGAATGCAGCTGCAGAAAGAGACGAGGAAGCAGAGGAAGGAGAAGGAGCTTCAGTGGAACCATGGGAAATTTCCCCCGATAGTCTAGGCCTATTAGCATGCATAAACTAAGGGATCGTTCAGGGACTCACCTGATTCCAGCCCTAACTATAAGCTTTATCAAAGAGGAATGATTTAGCCTGCTAATGTCTTATTAAGGCAAAGTTAGACTATATTTTGTTAAAAGGAGATTTTAGTTTTCGAAATTGTTATAGCATGCCCTTTGAAAATTATTACTATTGGGCCTTTTATTACTTTCTTGACATTCCTTTTTTGGTAGTGTAGAACTAAGGACACCTAACTTGCCCTGACAGAGTGCGGTTGCTTTTGCTCAAACTTCCATTTTAACAGGAAACAGCACATTAAAATGAAGTTGATTTCCAGGTTAATAGATGCTGCAGGTGGGGGGGATCATCAGCAACGGTGGGCTGTTGTCGGAGGGTTTTAGCAGGTGCGGCTCACCAAGCAACTGCTGACCAACATAAGGATCAGAACCACAAATCATCACACTTACAGGTATGTTTGGTAATTTGAAGCCATTTCACATGATTGGCGGTCCAAACTTTGTATCCCCATTGGGAAAGCTGAATTAAATTCTCTTGTGGTTTGACTCCTATTTCAGGTCTTGGAATTGTTCTTAATTGAGCCCTGTAGATTCCCTGAAAATGTGCTCTGCGACTTCCAGGTGTCTCTCTGTTCCGCAGGTTGCGCTAAACATGGAGGAGCAGGCCGCTCTGGTCTGGGCGGGAACTCCCAGGTTTTGGTCCAAGTTCCCGCTTTCTGGCCCTCCACTGTGGGAGGCCCTGCCAAGCAAGGAACCTTTGTAGACACCACTGCTATGGCCAAAAGACGGCGACCCGGTCATCTGTCACACCCTGCCGCTGGCCTGGAGGGCTTTCAGGTACACAGACAGACACAAACATTAGTTAACCTTCAGACCTACAACACTAATGCGGTTATTTGCCGTTTTATTTCTCTTTTGCACTACAGGCACCTACAGGAAGAAAAACCCACCCACAATGGATTTGTCTTGCTATTGACTAAACAACTGCAGCATTTCTGCTGTGCAGGTAGTTAAGGTCGGTGCTAATGGGGGAGGTCGGAGACAAGGTGGAGCAGGAAGGATGTTGATGGGGGAGAAAGGGCCCATCCTGAGGGAGGGAGGGAGGAAGATAGGAGGGTGGGGAGCCAGCTGCTGTGGAAGAAGGGGAGGATGGAGCCCATTCAGCCTCCCAATGACGAGCACAAACTGGGCTAAAGACCCGGACTATCAGCCCCGTCTGGAGCTGTCAAAAAGACTAAAAAAGGCAAGATACGTTTGCGTGGTTTGTCAGTCTTGTTTTCTGGACATGTGAGATGGCTTGTAAATCAACTTAAACAACATCTTGACATGTCTGTCTTAAATTGTCATCAGTTGATGAGGTCTAATGACTTGTTGTTTGTCCAGGGTAAAAAGAGTCGTCTGCGTTACGCTGAAGGAGATAAGGACATGGACGTCAGTGTCTATGATTTTGAAGAGGAACAGCAGGAGGGCCTTCTCTCTGAGGTCAACGCTGAGAAAGTGGTGGGAAACATGAAACCACCCAAACCCACCAAGATCAAGAAGAAAGGTGAGGTACAGCTGTCTGCTGAACTGAGGGCACAATGGGAACAACACAAGTAGTCACTGTTGGATGAAGTTTGATTTGTATTGCCTCTTCTAACTTGGGTTGGCATAAGTAGCTGTTGTATAATCTGCAACAGTTACCACTACAAATGTATCCAGAATTATTCCACAATACCATACTATAATATTGAATCATGGCTTCCCTATCCGATATTAATTTACAATATTACTTTAGTAGTAGTAATAATAATAGTTATCATCACAGACGCATTATTATTATGGCCTTATTATTACTGTGATTAACAGTGCTATCGTAATCTTACTGTGTCAACATCTTATTTTTTTTGCTGTGAACTGACTTGAGTGGGCATATAATAGTGAAAGTAATGAAATCAGAAAAACATTCAGGTTAGTATCTCCTAACTCCTGTGATAATTCACTGTTATTGCTCATCAACTCTCAGTGGCATTGTACCATGATGAAAAGATTGAAGTTTTTGTTTTACATATGTGACAAATTTAGTCTTTAGTCTTCAGTTTTGTGGATGTGATGTTTAGTATGCTGCTGATTTGCACTGAAACGGTGGCTGCTGTTATTGAATGTTAGGTCTGTGTATGTCATTGTTGTGTGTCAGGAGTGAAGAAGACATTTCAGTGCGAGCTGTGTAGCTACACCTGCCCTCGACGCTCCAACCTGGACAGACACATGAAGAGCCACACCGACGAGAGGCCTCACAAATGTCACCTGTGTGGAAGAGCCTTCAGGACGGTCACCCTGCTGAGAAACCATCTCAATACACACACCGGTATACTTTGACACACATTGTCATAAACGCATAGTAGTAGTTTTAAAGCAGTCTGAAGGATTTTTCAGTACCGTGCCAGGATAGCTTACTTGTGTCTTGTTTTTTTTATCTATTCAGGAACTCGTCCACACAAGTGCACAGACTGTGACATGGCTTTTGTGACTAGTGGAGAGCTGGTTCGCCATCGTCGCTACAAACACACACATGAGAAACCCTTCAAATGCTCCATGTGTGACTACGCCAGTGTGGAGGTAAGACGAGTTCCTGAATGCTTTGTTTTACAAAGTTTAAAAGTTGAGTTTAATGTTTTACATTTGCTACACTAATCCCCATCCACATCTACTCCTCCAGTAAAGGATATTCACAGTTCTGTAGCCAGCAGCACCAAGTTTATTCTACACTGTTTGGGAGATATACAACTGCTCTGCTCCAAGAGTCACAAACACTCACTAACTGCAGGATCTTTATGATGGCTGATACATTTTTGTTGTAGTGTTCTGAAGTGTGATTGTGTGTGTGTGTGGGTGTTGTGTAGGTGAGCAAACTAAAGCGCCACATTCGTTCCCACACCGGCGAGCGTCCATTCCAGTGCAGTCTTTGCAGCTACGCCAGCAGAGACACATACAAGCTGAAGAGACACATGAGGACACACTCAGGTAAAACTGACACTGTAACTGCTCTTATATAGCATTATAAAGCAGTGAGGGAGGACAGTGGCGTATGACAGTTGGCAAAGATATTGGACCAGTATTGTTTTTTTATTTTGGGAAAAACCTCACATCAGTTGTGTTTTCATATGAAAAGTTATTTTCTAGCTCACTTAAAAAATCTACTCAGAACAAAAGGAAACCATTCCGCCATTGGTTATTAACTACAAAACTATTCTTAAAATCTATACTTTTTTGGGGGTAATTCATACATTGTGTTTCATACATCCTACCCTGTTGTTGCACAGTCTTTACTAATAGTTCTTTTCAGAGTGTCTGTCATATTTTACAGTCTAAAATCCAGTAATCTGAGATTCAGGTTTTAAAATGACTTTAATATGATTTTGACACGTCTTAAATTGTATTGTAATGTAAAATAATGTTACTTTTTTTAAAGTCTCAAAACAACAAAACAAACTGACATGGAGCCATAATGATTGTCCTTCATATCCTTCATCCTTTTTTTGCCAATATGTACATAAAATAGGTCTTAAATTTGATTTATAATGGTCCTAAAAAGTCTTAAATTTAACCCGTTGAAATCCTGCTTTTGTATTCTTTTATTGTTCTGGTAGATTAGACATGAGAACATTGAACAGAGATGAACCTGTGTACATGCTCAATCCTCTTCTCAGGAGAGAAACCTTATGAGTGCTACATCTGCCATGCCCGATTCACCCAGAGTGGAACCATGAAGATGCACATTCTGCAGAAACACACAGAGAATGTGGCCAAATTCCACTGTCCACACTGTGACACTGTCATTGCACGCAAGAGTGACTTGGGTAACTTAAGCGCGCACGCGCACACACACACACACACACACACATACAGACAGTGTAAACCTGCCAGACAGCAAAGATAGTTTACTTTGCCTTGTTGTTTGAGTTCCTTAATGTGTTTTCTCTCATCATTTGTGTGGATCTCTAGGTGTCCATCTTCGCAAGCAGCACTCATTTATTGAGACCGGAAAGAAGTGTCGTTACTGCGACGCCGTTTTCCACGAGCGCTATGCTCTGATCCAGCATCAGAAGTCCCATAAGAATGAGAAGAGGTTCAAATGCGACATGTGTGACTACTGCTGCCGCCAGGTGTGTGTACACAAATACCTTTGTAGTAATATGTTGGGCTACCATACTTCTAGTAGCAAAAGAGCAGTTTCATTTGAATACTAGGTTTGGGTCACCTAGGCCACAGGTTCCTAACCTTTCTCCTTAAGGGAGCCCTTTTCTATCATTAAGGTGAATAAAGTGACATATTTTATGAATATTTCATATTATATGCAAACAATAACAATAACAATATTTTGATATTTCCTGTGAATATTGATCAGAGAGTTTTCTGGCAACTTTTCATACAATTCTATATACTATGTAGTGTTTTTCTAACAATAATACACATAGGTAATAGGTGTTTTTAGTTTTTATTAGAGCCCAAGCACTAACCGTGCGAAGGCCCTATTGTAATGCAAGGAATTATTTTTTTCTGCAAAAACGTTGTATTTTCTGGGGGTCCACTGTGAAAAATGGCAAGTTTCACCGATGCTGCATAACCAACTGCGCCACCACGTAGATCTTGTTCTCTGGAGTACAAAAATATTTCCCTGCAGTCCCCGTATCCCAAAACCCAACAGGAAAGTCGGCCCCCATCTTTGGATTTAGCGGTCATTTCTGGCGATTTGCAAACAATGTATTTGAATGAAGTCCTGCTAGGAAATTTATCGCATCAACTTCAAATTTAATCAGCGCAATCTAAAGACATTCATGATTAAAAGTTGTGCTATTTACGACATTCCGTCGAACGGCGTGCCCGTGGCCATGAAAAGGGAAGTACTTACAACTTCAGTGTACATGGTCCAATCTCAAGGGAACTTCATATGTTTGATAAGAGTCCCGCCCTGAACATGTTTACATGACAATATTCAGATATAGTGATAGCGCCAACTGCTGGCGGCAGGAAGTAAGTGCTGCGTGCCGATTTTGATCTGATTTACGTCCAACTTTCTTCACCGAATTGAACGGAATCCTGAAATATTGGTTGATGGACGGTATATATTGTTTCTTACACCCCTTAAAATCAAGAAGGCCTCGCAGCCTCTAGTTGGGGTTGGGAACCAATGACCTTGGCTAGTGCTACACTGAAATGATAAAAATCATGTCACAATTATGTTAAACTAAATTAGTCACTAAGAGGACTAAGCAATGCGAACTGCTCTGTTACAAAGTTTACAGTGTTTACCGTTTCATCTTTGTTGAGCGTGTCAGCTAGTAGATGTTAAGTAATCTTACTGTATGAGTAAATTTGGTCTATTCTTGTCTTACCAGAGTCATCCTCTGGGGACCATAACCATCTGTATAAAGTTACATTGCTATCCATCTAAGTTTTGTTGCAGTCTGGACCAAAGTGGTGGGCAGACCGACCGATAGCTCGACATTTCCATCCATAGGACCTTGCCGCTACCATGGCTAAAATGTATTTAGAATGGATGTATCGTACTGTCAGTGTAACTGTGGTTTTTTAATGGCGTTCCATGCTGCTGGGTCCAGGAGCGCCACATGGTGATGCATCGTCGAACCCACACCGGAGAGAAACCATACGCTTGCAGCCAGTGTGAGAAGACCTTTAGACAGAAGCAACTGCTGGACATGCACTTCAAACGCTACCACGACCCCAACTTTGTCCCCACCGCCTTCGTCTGCCCCAAGTGTAGCAAGACCTTCACTCGCAGGGTGAGGACACTGTTTCTAGCTGGCACAGACCTGAAATGAACTTGCACGGGCTAATAACGAATAAGCTATAAAAGTCCACAGACTATCTAACAGTGTGTTCTTGCAGAACACCATGGCTCGCCATGCCGAGAACTGCAGCGGTGAGGTGGAGGAAGCTGAGAATGGAGCCCCAACCCCGAAGAAAGGGAGGAGAGGAAGAAAGAGGAAGATGAGAAGCAGGAGAGATGAAGATGACAGCGGTGAGAATTTGACTTTGTATCTGTGTTTGCTTAGCTCTGATTGGTCTATCTGATTGCTGTCATTGTTGTATCTCTGTCATTCAGAGGAGGATCATGCCGATCCAGACGAGGACGAAGAGGAGGGCGAGGGTGAGGGTGAGGAAGAAGCATCACTGCTACAGGAAGAGGAGGAGGCAGAAAGCATGGAACTGGACCAGGCCCCTGCCGCCATCCCCGTACCGGCTCCTGATGAGCCACCGGTCAAGAGAAAAAGAGGCCGACCCCCAAAGAATGCCCCCAAGCCTGTGACACCCAGCAAGTCAGTCAGGGTGGCTGCAAAGACAACTGCTTCGGGTGAGAACACCGAGGGATTTATTAGAAATAAGAAATATGTAACGTAGTCGCTATTTTAATTGCCTTTAACCTGACTTGTTAGCTATCTTCAAGAAGACATGCAGTAAGTGTAAATACACAGGGACTTTTCTGTGGCAGCCAACACATCACACAGCCTTTCAGTAACTATTGTACTGCAACCTGAATTTATCTTCACACTTTATGGCTGACTAAAGTAACATAACTACCCCTCAAACACAGAGAAAGACTCAGTTCCCTTAAGGAACCGGCACAGGTTACCCATAAGGCCACTTTTCTTAAAGGGGAAGGCTCGGCCAGTAACGCACACAGCGGTGGGTGTGCTAACCAGAAGTGGAGGAAGTATTCAGATCCATTACTTAAGAAAATGTACTGATACCACACTTTGAAAATACTCCACGACAAGTAAAAGTTTAGCATTCAAAAAACCGTGCTACGGTGCAAGTATTACAACAAAATGTACAAAGTAGGAAAAGTAAAAGTAGTGCAGTAAAATGTTCCCCTTCTATGTATGTTGCATTTTCCTGCTGTAGATGTTTAACACTAAGCTCATTGTAAATACTGTATATACAGTTGGATAATTGAATCTACAGCATTGCATCATACTCTATATATCATCATATGTTTGTGCTATGTGAGAATTTACAGTATGTTATTTGGGGGCTTGGTGGTCCGTGGGGCAGTGCGTGGGGCATATTTTATAAATGTCACTTTCTCTTTGCAACTGTTGCAAAGAAATCCCAGCTGCAGTAATTATGTCCATTGCAGTTTTGCAAGGTAAACGGTGTGTACAGTGCTACACAGCAGTGTATTGTACTGCATTGCATTATGATGTTGCCCTGCGCTGTAGCAAAAGTCGAGGCTTCTTTTGTTGTAGCTGATTTTGTCCAGTGCATGTGTGCTCATTAGATGAAAATATACAATTGTAGTCTATAATCAGCCTACAGATAGAGAGCAGAGGTCATTTCAGTCACTGTTTCTGCACCTTCAGATGAAGTCCATTCTTTCCTGTGGCAGGTGCGCCCGGATTACAGCACTAAAGTATGTCTTTGTTGTTGTGTCCTGTAGCTGCTGCCATCATTCAGGTGGAGGATGAGAGCACTGGAGCAGTGGAGAACATTATAGTGAAGAAGGAGGACAGCGACACCTCTGCAGCAACACCATTGGACCAGGGAGTAGCCCTGACTGTGGAGGGGGTGGGGCTAGATGGGGAAGGGGTGGAGACTGTTGAGCTGGCGGTGAATGAGGAAACGGCAGCCGCTAACGGAGACCTGACGCCAGAGATGATCCTCAGCATGATGGACCGGTGAACATGCCACACACATGTAGACGGACTATAAGTCAAATTGGCAAATCCACATTACCACAGCCACATCCTTGGCCTTCACCTGATGGCAGCCAGGAAGTGGCAGCAAAACAACCGTGCACAAAGAAGGGAAGCCACATGTAAATACTTCACAGCCGTAGACATCAACCTGCATACGGATGTTTGTGGGTCTCTCTCTCTCACACACACACACACAAAATACCAGATCCCACTGCACATACTTGTGTCATCACACACAGAATCGTCCAAGCTAACAACAG
The DNA here is from genome assembly GCF_004916995.1 of Morone saxatilis. Lineage (NCBI taxonomy): Eukaryota > Metazoa > Chordata > Actinopteri > Moronidae > Morone > Morone saxatilis. The sequence continues at coordinate 921,875 of NW_023339762.1, read as the reverse complement.
ACTGCTCTCTGCTCTTAAAGGCTGTCTTTCACTTTGAATGTCTTCTGGATGAATCATTGTGTATTTTGCTACTCGTTTCTACCCAAAGCCACATCCTGTGTCAACCTCTGCCCACACACACTGCAGTTTGTGTTCAGCACTCTACAGTGCTCTGCCAAAAGGAGACATTATTTGATCTACCTTCACTTTGATTTTCTGCTGTCCTGCTTGCTGTTCTTGCAATTATGCTGATTAAGCAAATTCCAAGCCTTTATATGTGTGTATATATATATATATAGATATAAATGTAGTTTTTCTTAATGAAACGTAGTATATTGTACTTGAGTTTGCCTGTGAGATACCACCCCCGCTCAATCATATGATCTGCGCCCACTCCCCTCCTACTTGGCCTGTGTAAACAAATGGTCCATGTGGTGTTAATAGTTGGCTGGTTGCACATGGAGTCTTTGTATTGGGACGTTAAGAGGGATTCTTCTTTCTACATGAGCCAACGGGCACAGGCAGATCCAGTCATTTTAATGGCACAGTTTTTCTGCTTTCTAGTTCATCTGTTCAACATCCATGCTGCCAGCACCCAACTCTCAGTCAGCTCATGCTAATCAAAGACTTAAGATAGCTGCTCATTTAGCACCAACAATGTTTGAGATGAAGTGTTCAGCTGTTTTCTATTAACTCCTACCTATCACTGATGGAAGATATTCTCCCTTTGCACATTTTGAAAGAGAAAGTAGATGGTTTGCTATCACATAAACTGAATGATCCCTCTCGGTTGGAAAAAATCCAGATCGTCCTGATTTAGTTGGTAAAACCTTAAAGTGTAGTTGTAATTTTGAACATTCCAAATACTTCAGTTAACACAGAATGATGTCTGTGCATTTGAATCATCTCACTTGAAGTAACCAGCTCTAACATTGTTTTGCAAGCCGTTCTTTATTTTCCTTTATTCACTTCCCAGTTCAGATTGTGAATCACCCACAGAACAATCACTGATCACCAACTGTGGCAGGTGGTGTGCATGTAAATGCACAGTTGAAACCCTCGGCTTTTTGATTTATTGTGAAGCTTTTGTTATGTTTTTAAATCTGGACATGTGTTGGTTAAAAGGGACAGCAAGGTAAACATGTTAGTGCCATAGCTGGTATTCCTGGACCTCTCCATCATGCTTCCCTTCCACAGCTGTGCCCCTCTTAACCAACCACGGAACGTAACCTTGGTAACTAAACTACCAGTTTTCTGGTAGTGGTTGCTCATAGCCATTTTGTATTACAGTTTTTATTTCTGGCCATTCTCTAGTTGCCGCTGTGTTCCTTTGTGGTTGGTTCAGTTCACTAGTATGACCGAAGCTATGACTCATTCTGTCCTCTTTTTTTAACCTTTGGGCCTGAAGGTGTCATGTCACCTATAAAGGAACATGAAGTTGGCATCTTTCTTGTTGTCTTTTCTGACAGGTTTTGATACTGTTTTTGGAAGGATGAGCTGGGTGTTTAGTTTGCTGTACCCTGGTCTTACAGTACCACTAGCCCTCAGCTTTCAGATAGTATCCAATATCAGCTGATACTGAGCTATGTCCTCACCTTTGCCCAGGCCCTCATTTGATTTCTACAAACACAAGGTTGAGACTGCTTGTGTGAGACTCTGAAGATCCTCAAACCAGGGCTAAAAACTCTGAAGTGACAGTTTGAGAAACAATGTTCATAAATGAAATTGAAAATCACTCCGAAACATCACTGACTGTACTGCTGGGTCTGAGATCTCTTTCTGTAAAACAAAAGAAGACAAAGTTCTGTTCTCAGTCTATCATGTTAATGTTCTGCAGGCGGACGGATGGAAGATGGATGTTTGGCTGTTTTGTTTGGGTTTTTTTGTACATCGCTTGTTTGTTTTGACAGAAGAATTGAGAGAACCAGTTTTAATATGGTTTTAAACACCCCCGTTTTAAGACCAAGAAAACAAAAGAAACCTTTGTCATATCATTTTTGAAGATGAGACACTGTACAGCTGATGGAAAATAAAATCATCCTAATGGGCCCATGACTGCTATGCTTCTTTAGTTGTCTCACATCAAAACAATAATAAAACTGTGGGATCATGGGAGTGTTCATGGTTCAGGATGTTTCTACTGGGAGCCCAATTATCCACAGAGGTCTCCTCCTCTCCAAAACAAACAGACCCGCTGATTAAAACGCTAAAAA
>NW_023339762.1:916745-919658 GCF_004916995.1 Morone saxatilis | reverse complement strand
GTCGCAGTTTAGGTGCACACGAGGTGTGCCGTTTCGAGAATCACAACTCGCCGCTTCACCGCACCTTTAAGGCAAAAGAAGATACTTACAGTGCCACAATAAACACATGAAAATCGCTTGGTTTGTTCCCATTTTCTGGCTGATAGTAGAGGTTCAACATGGTGGCCTCTACATACGGTAAACTGCATCTGCTCCGCAGGGGTGGATGATAAACAACTCATTCTAAGAGTAACATATAAACACCAAACATCCTGATATTCAGGTGATTTCACTAATGATAAAGTCATCGTACATATAGAATATTTATATTCCATTCTGACAAATAGATCCTCCTAATCGTTACACACCTGACTTTAAAACAAAGCCATAGCACACTGAAAGTAAAAAAAAATTTATATTATATATCATTATCATTGAAAGTTGATGCTAGTAAAACTACACTTCCACTACACGTTCAATGCGGTATTTTTAGGACACATAGCTCAGAAAACGATACCAGTTTTTAGTATTAGTATTTTGCAACTTTATAAGGGGCTTTCTCAATAGGTTTTAAACAAAATAAATTAAATGCTACATACTGGACCTTTAAGGTGCAGTTTATATTTGATAAATGGCACCTTGTATTTAATGCATCACATTCAAATAAATCAATAACTTGAAATAATAAATAGAAATGTATTAAAGATTCACAGTTCCATTCTGAAATGGGCGGAACCCTTTCACTCCAGTATTTACACAAACAGATTTATTCCTGGCAGGGAAAAGGCAATGGAAAAAGGAAACCTAACTTAAAATATTTTCTAGAGGAGAAAATTAAAGCTCCCCTCCAGTCAGAATCTGTTTCTTCTTGTCCTACAGCGTCGCTGTTATGGAATGCCTGTCTGTGCAGAGTTTTGACTCTAGAAGGATGTTTTTTACATTCATCTGCTTGAAGTGGAAGTTTTCTCTGTGCTCATTGAAAAGCTGATTTTAAGGGGCAGGGCCTAGCAGTGCGTTGTATGTATTAATACATGTCTGGAGGGGAGCTTTAAGAGATTGAGACTCTCTTCTGTCCCGTGGCTCTATTTTGGCACAGAGCTTCACAGACATGTTCATACTGAGTGACGCCTTGGAGGATTTCTGCACATCAACAGTGGAAGCAATAACAGAAAAACAACGCCAAATAACCCTGTGCTCTCTGGCTTCTCTTTACTCGGTTCATAACATTGTTAACAAACCACACGCTGAGTCATTTTTCCCTCTTTTTTGTCTCTCGTCTGTTGCTGTCGCCAACTGTCACAGTGGAAACACAGCTGTTAGCTGACAGAGTGGTTAACCTATGAGCACATCTGACCTTTGTAACAGTGAGTCTAACGCTGTAGACCAGTCTGACTGATGTTTGGTGCAGTAAAGTGCGGTCTCTCTGATAATATGCACATTTATTATCCGACCGGTTAACAGTTATCCCCTCACTGAGTAAACTTTTCCATAGATAGCTAGATGAAAAGGTCAAATGCGATTTTGGCATTAATGCTGTCACATGTAGGATCACATCAGCATTTGGGCATCTTTTAGGCCATAAACAAGTATTCTTCTAATATTTAGCCTGCCCTAGAGTGGCTGAAATATTAAAAACACCTATCAGTATAAGACGATACCATTCAACAACATTACAGTGAGCACAGACATCTTTCTAAAAGGGTTTGAACAAAAACTGAACAAGATACTGAATGTAGGCTTTATTACAGGCCTGTTGGATTAGAGCGCATCCGTTTTAACTAGCTAATAGTGGAGTGTAAGAATATGTGATGTGCAGTTACCTGGGTTAAAACATGACTTTAGGAGCCATTAGTTCCCGGAGCTGAAGATCACAGACTGTTCTATTCTCACATCTTCAAACTGCCCCAAGATAAAAGAGCACAGATGTTGAAGTTGGCTCGTCTTACCTCGCAGGTTCTGACAGACACAGTCCATGCTGTCGATAAAGCGTTGGTACTGATGGGGAAAATGCACAGAAGTCAAGCTGTGATCCTCGGCTGCTCCTCCAGGGTCCCACCTCCAAAGTAAGTCAACTACCCTGACTGGAAACTGGTGAGTGTTTTACACCACATTGTCAGTACACAGGCAAGAAATAATGGAGGTATCTCAACATGTAATTAACTACACATATGCCCAGCCTTAAAAGAGATAAATCCAATCTGAATGGGACAACCATTATGAATCTGTAATCATCCTGGAGTAGAGCTCAGAGGACGAAGGTGTGCGTGCGTGGCAGCAGATATCTGAACACAGGGTGAAAATATCAAAGGTGTGGACACACACACACACACACAAGCTATTACCAGATCTCTTCCTCATAGATGCACATCTGCATATAACCCACGCTCTCTGTTTTCCACTCAGATACGTGCACACACGTCATCTTTTCTTGCTTATTGCGTGCACGCACTTTTTGCTCATGAACTTAACACATCCTGTCTCACATTGTGAGTCACTATCGTAGTGAAGGTGGAGGAGATTGAGGTTGTAAGGAACCTCGCTACCCCTCCCACACTGAGAAACACACCACAGTCAGGAAATCTGCACCTTCACAAAGACCAGCTTCAAACTGTTGTGATGTTGAATGCTTGATGGGAACGTACTGAAGAATCAGACACACAGGCAAACACCAGTGCAAAAGAGCATGGCAGTGGCTGAAGGATTCATATCAGAGGATATAATCTTTACCACTAACAGGTGGTATGAACTCTGCAGACGCAGCAGTACTGTCACATGCACCGCCAATACTGCGCTGTTTAACTGACCTCTAACCACCAGGGGGCACCAAAACATCCAGTAAAAAATGAGTTGTACCTGGTAGAGCTGAAGCCCCACGTACAAAGTCTCAGTCCTTGCTGCAGTGGGCGTGGGTTTGAGTCCAACCTGTGGCACTTT
>NW_023339762.1:916438-916645 GCF_004916995.1 Morone saxatilis | reverse complement strand
CCCCCATTGTTGCTGCTGTCATCGTCATCTTCTTCATGTTCATCATCATCAGTCACTACTATTAGTGTAGTTGTTGCTGCTGTTGTTGCTGTGCACCTTTGTCTCCGCTCTGTCTTTCTCTCTTTACTCCTCTATGCCCTTCTCCCTCCCTCTATCTCTCTCTCTCTGTCTCTCTCTCTCTTAAGATAACTTCTGTTATAAATTGGC
>NW_023339762.1:914184-916394 GCF_004916995.1 Morone saxatilis | reverse complement strand
ATAAAACTGAACTGAACTGAATTGAATACAGATTAGCCTAGCACATAGCATATCTAAGTACAGGAAAGGAGGAATTTGACTGAGGATCTGACCAAGGCTTGCTCAACTATTAGGAAGGCTAAATTATTGTGGTATTGTGTATTGTGGTCCTGTCCTGTATGATTTCTTTGGTATGTCACTGTGTATATGTTCACTGTGTGTCACTTGGTTTGTGGTATTTTGTTTAATTTTGTCTAGGAATATGCATCTAAAGCACAATATCAACTGGCCTTTCGCCTGCACAGTTACCTAATCTTAGACTGCGTTTACACTGCAGGCTGCTCAATTCTGATTGATTGCTCAGATCTGATTTATTTTGTTTGGCTATATTTTAAATGAGGCCTATATCACAATCCAGTGTGAACAGACCATGGTCCTTAAGTGCCCCGATCAGACCTGTATCTTATTTAGACCACATATGACAGTGGCCTGAATCAGAATAGAAAAGATCAGATTCTATGTGGTTTTTCACGCTGTCATTAAAATCTGATCTGAGTCACATATGAGCAAAGAAATCAGCCGGCAGTGTGAACATAGCATTAGTTGTTGAGGGGCCTTGAGTCAAACTAAACTAACACACAACAAACCCTGAACAATACTGTATACTGTAACCACCATGTTGTGCCTGTGGGGGGAGCTATAGGTCTGTCAGTCCCACACCTGATGAGTTGTCTCTCTGTCTAGGTCCTGAGTCTATGGAGAGGTTACATGGTTATAAACAAACAACCTGTCAGGGTAAATATCACATTGTTAACTACACCAACACCCATCAGCACATTTTATGGCACAGTTTGAATGTAGTATGTGGGTTTTATTTTTCTCACTGACTTTAATCGACTCATTCTGACCTTTTCTGGACTATTTATTTAGCTTTTTATGTGAAATATTCAGTAGTTTTCAGCAATTATTACACTGCTATAAACTCAGAAATGTAATTTGTAGACATTTGAAAGCTGTGTTTTCAAGCAGAGTTGACAGTATCCCAGACTTGACAGTATGGAAAAAGTGTGGAATTTTATTTTAGTAATTTATTATTTTGTATTTTTAGATTAGTTTTTTATGTATGTAAATAAATTGTCTCTGTGTACTTCTGTTCTGCACACTCGCTTGTATTTGAACTGAATTGAACATTGTTACTAAAAAAGTAATTTTTTTGAGTACAGGTGGAGAGCACTTTCAGCTACCTGGAGATTTGCTCCATCAACATTCATAGTCTCACCGAGGTACACTCCACATCAAAATCATACTTTTGTACAATATTTAATCAAGGTTTCTTTTCTTTATTGTATATTTTACCCAGTTAGATTATATTTATTTAACAATATTTGTGAAATATTGTGAGATGAAATTAGTCTTTCATTTCTACAGACTTAAAGCTAAAAAACGTATGGCTTTTATGTTTGAGTGAGCGTCATACATGTGTGACGCGGCGTGTGTGTTTCAGATTGTGTTGGAGACAGACAGGCAGACTCTGTCTTTCAGCGCATTGCATGTTGAGGATCTCGAGTCCATGGTCGGTCACATGACTGCCTCACTGAAGAGGATCTTCCCTGATTCCTCTCCAGGGTGGGTCTAATTCCACAACCTTAACATCAGAGATCAGATAAGCTACAAGCTCATATTCTACGTGTATCTTTATATACTGCATCCCTGTTCTGGGGCCATTTGTAAATGCTGATGAAAACCTCTGTATATGGATATTCAGTAGTGTTAATTGATTCAGGTCCAAATCTTGACATTTTAGTGCAAAGTATTTAAATTCTACATATTGTGGTATAGATGTTCATAGCGACTGCCCTCTAGTTAAAACCCTTGCAATTGAATTTTGCTATTGGCTGATTTGGAGGCATAAAAGCAACATATATATATATATATATATATATAGTCAAATCTTAGCTTAGCTAATGTTAACAAACACTAGCTAACTAGCTAGATAATTTACATTCATTGCTAGCTAGATAATTACCCAGCATTTTTAACTGCATTCTAACTAACAAATAATATAGTTAGCTAGCGTTTTACTCTGTAGCAAAATGCTAACTAACTAGCTAATAATTTATGTAGATTAGTTAGCTCATATTTTGCTATCCTTTGCAAACTTAAAGCTGCTGTAGGTAACTTTTTAACTTTTTGCCATATTCACTGAAACTTTCACCATATCCTGACAGTAG
>NW_023339762.1:912688-914167 GCF_004916995.1 Morone saxatilis | reverse complement strand
TCTGTGAAACAATCAGGTTCCTCTGGCTCCTCCTAGTGCTCCTAATGGGATTTGCAATAATCCACCAGGCCTGAACGAAAACAACCAATCAGAGCCAAGAAAGATAGTTGATTGTTGAGTTTTCCAAGCGCATCAAATACATGTGGTATGTGCTTTTCATGTTGGAAATCTGGGAATGAGATTCAACAATCAACTATCCTCAAGCCAACTTGTCTTCATATCTTTCTGGTTGTGTGTGTGACCCTGGAAAAATAGCTGTTACTTTAGCAGCAGCTAATGGGGATCCAAGAATTAAGAATAAGAATAGAAAACATTATCCCTGCTAGACATCAGCATGTTAGCATTGTCAATGCACATTAACATGCTTATGTTAGCATTTAGTTTAGTGTGTCTAGCCTCACAGGCTTGTTATACAGTCAATTTCTCCTCCAGAAAGCTGTTGAAGACGATTGCTCCAGATCTCCAGCAGAGACTCCTCACACAGACTGCTGTGGTCGAGGAACAGATCAACAGTCAGCCTGGCTACTGTGGTATGTGCTTTTCATTGTGCAGTACAGGTGATCAGATGATGATCAGTGTCTATGTTCACACGTAAGAAGCCCCCTCAGCAAAAGCTAATGATGATATTGTCACCTTCTTAACAATCTGGCCATCCCATTACTGTGATGTGTATCTAGTAAGTAGTATTTTTTCCTTTTTTGTGAACAGCTGATGAACACATTTACAGAGATGATCAATGATACATTGGAATCTCCAGGAAGCTCATGTATTTGCGGATAGATAGTGTTTGAATGTGTGTTCCCTAGGAGGATTCTCTGATACCTACGCTGCTCTGTGTGATTTCAATGAGATGCCATTTAGAGAGGAGATTCAGTGGGTAAGTTTCACTTCTGTAATGCAACATGAAACACTTTTTTTTGCCATAAATTACTTGAACCCGTTCAGAAGCCAATTACAGTTATGTTTCAAACACACAAAAAACATTGTAAATTGGTGAATTTCTACTCTAAATGTACTGAATGTATTTTTTTCTGTCCATTCCAATGGACATATTAATGAGCAAAGTGATACACCTTGCAAAAATATTTGGGGACAAGAACACTTGGGGTCATGAAGCCTTCTTGATTTTAAGAAGTGTAAGAAAACTTTAAAAATATACACAGTAGGTCTATATCTCAGCATTTAGTTCATTTCTATGAAGAAGACTGGATGAAATTGTTGTTCAAAGTTAAGATTTTTATTTAAGATCTAAACTTATTCAGAGAGCTTTCACTCTGTGATAAACAGCCTCGTCCTGTATTAGAAAAGTTAAAACAACCAAAGGGGCTGATAGAACAATGAGGACAAATCACATGCCTATTAAGAATTTTAAAAACACATAATACAGACAGAGAATTGTATAAAAAGTCATCTCTGATCAATATTCACAGGAAATAATCTGCTTAAGATTCATCCAAATCTCTGGTTTTACACAAACTT
>NW_023339762.1:906292-912614 GCF_004916995.1 Morone saxatilis | reverse complement strand
GTTCTCTACTGTTATTGTTATACACTGAATATAAAATAATATATATATATAATATGTCAATCAGTAGATTAGAGAAGGGAAGTTGGGAACCAGTGTGTTAAGTGACACCTATAACCAAATGGTATCATTGGTGTATCCAAATAAAGCTAACTGTTTTGGCAGGACGTCGACAACATTTACTACATCAACAACTGGAGACAGTTCAACCTGCAGGACTTCAGCCACTTAGACAGCAGGTGAGATACAGGACAGTGTTGTTTCATCCAATCTTACCTTACGGACTATATATTCATCTCCTTGTCCCACATCCTTTCTCCTTTCCTTTCCTCTCAGGGACTTGGCATTAGCAGTAGCAGCTCTGTCTTTCAACCAGTGGTTTACCAAGATCTACTGCAAAGAACTCAAACTGGTACACTCTCTTCTAAGTTCATTGTATGTGTTGTTCTGTTGTTTGAGAAATAGTGCCACGTACATGGAAGCCCATAAGCTCATGTGAAAAATTGTCACCACCTGTTCATAGTTATGTAATCTGTTGGATGGCACAGAATGAAAGTGTTGAGACTGGATGACCAGCTTCTTTAAAATGTCTTGACTTCATATGATTTCTACGTATGGCACTTATTGTGTTCTAAATGGTCTGCTTGTTTTACCATTATATTGAAGCCCACATGGGCACGAGTGAAAATAAATCACACCAACAGATGTGCAGCTGAGCCACTGCCTGATGCTGTAGGAGTGGCGATAAAGGACCCTTCCTAAATCCGGCCCCTGTTGGAACCTCGTTCAGCTTTCTCCTTTCCTGGAGCCTACTTAGATATGCTATGTGCTAGGCTAATGTGAAAAGACAACCACATTTTAAAAATGGTTAAAAGATACAAGTTAGCTAATGGTGGCAAAACACTAGCTGGCTAGCTAGCTAATCTACATCAATTGTTAGCTAGGTAATTAAAATAAATTAAAAAAGCGTTTTGATAACTTTAGATGTGTAACTAGCTAGCTAACAATTAATGTAGGTTAGCTAGCTAGTTAGCCAGTATTTTGCACTCTATAATTTTGCAAAATTATAGAGTGCAACTCATTGCTCGTTCTTGTTCATTGCTTGGTTCAGTATCTCGGGTATCTTCGACATGTGGCACCAGGAACCGGGGATCGAACCAACAACTTTCCGATTAGGGGACGACCCGCTCTGCCTCTGCACCACAAAACACTGGAGCCTACATTTCCCAAAACTTTGTTTAGACCCTTTGCTCTGCTGGACTGCTGGAAGCCTTTTAAACTTATTGAGGCACAGCCATTTACAGGAAGATGAGCCGTTCACTGCTTCCAGTATTATCCCACCAGCAGCCTGCAATAGTCTCCCCTGGTTCCTGGTTTCAAGGGTTTTTGTGAATCTATGGGAAATGTATCGCCACATTTCTCTGCACTAACAGGTTCCACTCGTTGTTTGGAGCCATAAAAATAAAATATTGTAATACCAGACTGGGCTGTCCGTCTCTGTCCCTTCAGTCAGTAGACGTCCAGCAGCAGCTGACTTTCCTGCTGTCCAGATCTCCCAGTCTGGAGGAGCTCTCACTGGAAACCAGTGGACTCAAACTGTGAGTTTGTGTGTGTGTGTCTGTGTGTGTGTGTGTGTGTGACTGTAGGCATATAACAAACAACAAGCTTCAGCTTTTCTTTGAGGGTATTTTGTTTTAAGGAAGTATTAAGGAGTATATTTGTTTTCTATTTTTAGATGTGAAGATAATAAAGTCCTAATAGTCAATCAATGATCAAACTATGATCACTTTAAATTACAGTCAATAAAAATAGCCAGCCCTATTTCTTGCTTTGTTGTACCAACTTCCAAATATGTGATTAAGTTTAAATATTATATTATATATATTATATAAAATTTCTGTTGCTCATTTGCTGGGGACCCCATACAACCCACTCAAGGACCTCTGACCAAGAGACACTGGGTTAGGGAACTACTGCTCAAGAAATAATTAAACACAGGCTGTTTCTTAGTCTGATTTTACAGGGATTGATTGAGATTGAATAGTAACCTTGGTATTCTGCTGCAGGGACTTTGCAGTGAAAATGGCAGCTGCCCTACGTGAGCACACCTCCTCTGCCCTGCAATCTATCAACCTCTCAGGAAATCCAATCGAAGACAAAGGTGGGCACTTTATACGTCACATCTAAGTTGTATAAGCACGGTATTAGAATGGACCAGTTGTTGTAAGCCATTTTGAGGCAAGTAGCCAGTTCTTCTGCTTGCCTTTCTCTGTGAAGTTATGTCAGTTAGTGGAATGGGCAGCTTCAGTATTTATCTGGAATTAAATTTGGCATCTTGTTGAGCCAAGGGTCAGTTCACCCAAATTAGAAAAAAAACTACCTCTGGTAGTATCTAGCCGTGCATGTATGGGGGGCAGGAGTGTTTGGTACTTTAAAGGTGTGTAACATTAGAGAAGATCTATTTTCAGAAATGGAATAATAATATTCATAGGTATGTTTTCTTTAGTGTATAATCACCTGTGTAAGTGTGAATGTTGGAATCGCTAGTTTTTTGTTTTTAGTTTTTGTCTGCTGTGAAAACATGTACATGTGATACAATGAGGAATGGCGACAGTACTCATATCAGCTCTGCATTTTAAATGAACACTAGCAATTTCATATGGTTTGTGCATATTATGGTGCACTTGTATACTATACTACTATAATAAACCTTTGTTTGACCACATGCTTGTTTAAGTCAGTATGCGTATTGAATTGTAGACTACAGTTCAGCAACAAATTTCAGACCAAAGACCAATTTTTGGGGGACAGCTTGTCCAATTGGGGACAGAAGGCAGGTCCCCAATTTGGAAAAAGCTGATCTTTGTGTCAGTGGTTAGGGTTAGGGTTAGGGTTAGGTAAGTACTGGTTATGGTTAGGGTTAAGGTAAGTCTCCAGGAAATTAATGTAATGTCCCCCAAAGTGACATAAGTATACATGTGTGTGTTTTCATTCCTAGGTGTAATAGCTCTCAGTCAGGAGTTTGGCAATCTAGCTGAAGGACTCAAGCACCTTTCTCTATCCCGGGTATCAATGACTGCTAGAGGTACTCACACTATACATTTTACAACATACCCCCTGTGGTCTGTTTTTTATTGTACTTTTATAAAAAGAGGAAGACATATGAAGAGGAGGTGGATATCACCTGGGCAGTGTACTATTAGTCCTGCAGTTGTCCATCCTGTTCTTCTTTCCCAGGGTGAACAAGAATAGAAAGAGCTATGATTTTACATTCAGTTTGGTGCACAGTCTGATATATCTGTTTGCAGGTCTTGGCTGTCTGAGTCAGGTATTATCCTCCACTCAGCTGTTCTCCGCTACTCTGACCCACCTCGATCTGTCCAGTAACCCCGGCAGCCTGATTACTGAAGAGGCCACGGTACATTCTGCACACATGGATACACATACAATACACATACTGTACATACACATTCAGAAGTGGCCCTGTAATACGGAAGGCTCAGGAGAAATCCAGGAATAAAAACAAAAAACCCACCTTATGAGGCTTGCTTGGATTTATAGACCTTTTTCACAGCAGCCATGTTTGTGTTACCTATGATACTAATTAAGGCTTTGTTCCATTTAGTGTAGCCGAGCCCTTTTTTGTAAGCCAACATGGACAATGTCAGTACCCTAAATGTTTGTCCTGAATGAAACAGAGCCTTAATTAGATACAATATATACAATATATAGCATATACAATTATAGTAAATATGTACAATATTTAAAGGGACACATACATGGTTTAACTCCTGGACTCAAAGGCCCAGTATATGTGCAGGGAAGGACCTTCTACATGTCCAAGTTAACACTGGTTTGTGGGAACAACATGTCATTTACTTTTCAGCAACACTTGTGCACTCTTGCACCAAAACATGCCGAAACATCTTAAACATATACTAACTACACAATATGTACACGTGTGTGTGTCTTGCAGTTTCTCTTCAAGTTCTTGTCAAGTACTAACTCTCTGTCTCATCTGGACCTCAGTGACACTACCTGCCCTCTGGACACGGTCAGTGAGAGACAGTTTTCACAGACGTTTTGGAAAATTAGCTTGCTGTCAGAGGAGAAACAATCACATTAAGGGACAGGTCTGTGACGTAGTTAGCCTCACTTAGCAGAAAGACTAGAAGCAAAGTGCTAGCCTAGATCCAGATTATTATATAATCATAAAATGTTATATGTACAAAAGAAACATTGTGGTTTATAAAGTCTCAGTGAGGGGAATAGTGGAACTAAGTACACAGGGACATCAGAAAGCCTGGGAATTGCCTGAAAACTTCAATTTTGAAAATGTTTATTAATATATTATTAATAATCTATTACTGTCTGGCTATTTATTGTCTCTAAACTAATAATAGAGCCTCTCTGATTGATGTGTTATTAACTGTGAACGTCTGTGCTTCCCTCATTCTAACTTTGTCTTGCAGTTATTTGTGTCCCTGTCAGCTGGATGTTGTTACAAACTGATGCACCTGAACCTGGCCAGAAACCCTTTCAGCCACAGGTCAGCTCCCCTGAGCCACTTCAGTAAAGTCACCAGTCCTCAGTTTGTTAGCTGTGCACTTGACATCCTCTGTCAACTTCCTCCTTCGCTGTACTTAGATATGCTATGTGCTAGATGGTTGAAAGATAAAAGCAACATATATATATATTGCTAGCTAATCTACATTAATCATTAGCTAGCTCGTTACATCTGATATTTAATGTTAGCAAAACGCTAGCTACTCATAATCCACTATAGCACAGTTTTCATGGTGTGTTCGATAAAACTATGTGTGTGTGTGTGTGTGTTGTTGTGCCCGTGTAGAAAGGTGCGCGAGGTGACCAGGAGCATTCGTGAGTTCTTCAGTCAGAGCTGTGAGTTAAAATACGTGGGCCTGTCTGCAACCAAACTACCTCCACAAGCTCTCAGGTGTGTTTCCTTCCAACAAATGCAACAATATGATATTTAAACCTTTAAACCAGTGTTTCTCAAACATTTTACATGGCGGACCACCTCACAAAATATCAGGCTCTCCAAATCACCATTATTACCAAGGTTAATCTCATCCCATATTGAAAAATAAAATGCACTGTCCCTTGCTGAAACAATCCAGGATGCAATTTGTCCTGTATTTTGGTGCACATCCTTCTCTAACGCATTAGAAATAATGAAACCAAAAGAGTTTCACAAGTATTAAATCACAATTTGCAGAAGAGAATGACACCTTGAATGACACGTCATCATTGCCCTGGCTATGGAGACTCAGATGCACATTTTTTTTTTAAATGTTAGCGAATACCTCCAAAAGAAAGCAGCTGTCCAAACACAGATCTCAATGGCAAACAGAGCACCAATGGACGTCAGTTGGAATGGGTACAAAAATGTCCTGTTGCTCCTGATAGACTGTCCAACCTGAAGCAAGATTATGCAAGGGACACAAATTGGTGCATAAAAATCATCATAATGTGGTGATTAACACTCAAAATCTCATAGGGGAGGACTCGGAGACCTGCCGCTTGATTTGGCATTCCGGGCATGGGACCGCTGACATGGTATCCCTTAGTCCTCCATGTTGAAGGTGGCAAACTTAGCGTAGGCCGACCCGGTTCAGCTACAGACAGTTCACACAGGAGACAGGTTTAATCCTAATAAGAAGATTATTTGTTGACTGTTGTCAGCCACAGCCACACTGTACAAAAGTCTCATATACTGCAACGTGTAACTAGTCATGGATGTATGCTTGTGCTTCATGCATGAACGTGACTATGTAGCAGGCTGATATTGAAAGCTTGCATACTACCAGTGGTACCTGTACCATAGTTGGCAAACTGGTGGGTTAAGCCAATAAATTCAAATTCTTTCATTCAGAATACTGTTATCTCTGCACACACACAACACACATTGTACACATGTACAAACTATAGCTATAACATGTATGGACGTGTATATTTTTTGTATAGACTTGTAGATATGTTTTGCAACTAGGTTATTACTGCAGGGCCTGGCGACCAACACTCGTCTCTTTGGGCTGGAGTTGGACCTCAGTAGCTGTGAGGTAGAGTACACATTTTTACACAAATGCAATTAAACACCTTTTTTGTTTGTGATGATGTTGGCAGAAGCCACAGTAAACAAATTACTGTATACCTGTGTGTGTGTGTGTGTGTGTGTTTGTGTGTGTGTGTAGCTACGTTCAGCGGGGGCCCAGGTGATACAAGAGCACATCTCTGAAGCTACAGCTATCAAAAGTCTGGATATCTCTGACAATGGTATGGAAAACCACACACACACACACAC
>NW_023339762.1:905980-906205 GCF_004916995.1 Morone saxatilis | reverse complement strand
AAGACTGGAACCAGGGGGAAACATACCCTGACCAAAGCAGTGCCTGAGGCTGCTACTGAGCACATCTGATTGATTGTACCCTCACTTTTTATTGCATATCACAGCCTCATGAGGAGTCTAGTTACTAAACACCTTCGTAAGGCTAGATTTGTTTTTGTTTAGGCATGAGGAGTTAGATGGTTAGGGTTAATTATGGCTGTAAAGTTCCCTGAGGTAGGGTATAAA
>NW_023339762.1:895805-905880 GCF_004916995.1 Morone saxatilis | reverse complement strand
CAATAGATCCTCCTAATTGTTTCACACTGGACCTTTAAATAAAAGCCTATTAAAAAATAGCGATGAACACATTTAGAACATAAGGGGTGAACAAAAGGGTCACCACTGATGGAAATGTCATTAGTTTAGTATTTGGTGATAAATATTGGACAGATTGATAGCACTGAATAAAGACCCAAAGGATCATCAAAATTGTTACAGTTTGTCCTGAGGGTGACAGGAGCGTTTGAACATCCAAATAGTTTTACAACCCAACACAACGTCAGTTTCTGAAGTGAAATGTACTGCGCAGCATGCATTAACCTGTAACTCTGTGTAGATGTGAATTTGATGGTTGGATGTAATGATGATCTATGTTGTGCAGGAACTTCACTCTGCAGCAGGTGTCTCTCCCCCTGGCTGATATCACACAGAGTTACCGCAGCAACCCTGACAGAACAAGAGAGGCCCTGCACAAGGTCAGCGTGTACATTTAGCACTTTATGAGTGTGTTGGAAAATGTGACTAATATGGAAAATATAATTAAAAAAACGGACTGATGTACTGTATATACCATGCATTTGCTATTTCTCACATCTTGTTTTCTATAGCATGCCATCTTTCTGTCTTAATGAGTTTGCATGTAAGCATTTTGCTAGGGAAGTTTTTTACAATTTCATCCTGGGACATTGCCTATCAATGACTGTGCTAGGCTTTGAAACAGGCTTTTTGTTACTATTTATGTATCTCACTGAGAGTATGTTCAGGTTGTTGGGGGAGACCTGCAGGTAGAGTAGAGCAGCAGAGCAGATATATCAAGCCACTGTGGTGGTGAGGGATGCAGGTTCAACTGCCATGTTATTAACTTACGTGTGTGACACAACCAGTCAGTCAATGTGTGTGTGTGTGTGTGTGTGTGTGTTTGTGCAGATCCAGCAGTGTTTAGACAGAAACAACCAGAGACAGTCTGACAGAGTGGAGCTGCAGCAAGTGTTTAAAGCTCAACAATCTGAAAAGGTAAGATGTAGAATAGAATAGACATATAGCATATGTAGTTGTCAGTTAACAACAAGAGTGAAAATACTTCTGATTAACCCTAATATAGTATAATAAAGGATAAATGTGTTAAAATACCAATATATTTTAATTGGGACAGTCAGAAGCAGACATTTTCTCCAAATATTAAATATTGTAACAACTAGATATGACTTAAAGATCCCCTCCAGAGATGTATTAAGACATAAATACAAATAGTCTGCTTGGAAAAACAATAATGTATGTCTGATGTCCTTTTTTTCACAAAAAAAAGTATAATTTGCAGTTATCTCCTCCTTCTACCTCATTAAGAATTCCAGAATCTCTGAATATGCAAATGCTGGACACAAGATGTCTCCTACTTCACTTTAAAGTCCATTCTCAGTGGTTGTGCACTGGTGGCTTCAAGTTTATACATCACACTGTACAAGTTCCATACTGGATCACGACTGACTTCCAAACTATTTGTGATGTCACAAATCCCGCTCGTAGCCTCCGCCCCTTAAAAATCAGTTTGGCTTTGAAATTTGCATTTTCAGTTTGGCAACATGGTTTTTTAACATGTTTTATTGCTGTGGGATTACTGTACATTATAGTATGGCGTAAAGTGGAACATTATGGATGCTACGTAGGGAACACTGCACACGCGCCGCCATTGGAAATGAATGAGCTAAAGCTGCACACATACAGAACCGAAGCAGGTAGAGGGTGGAGTGGAGGACACTCTTGCACAAGCAGCAGGTGTAAAAATGACCAACAGTACTGAAATGGACTGTTCATTGCATGTATGAATGGCCTGCAGGAACTTATCTATAAGTTTATTAGTAACTGGAATTATCATGTCAGTTAAGGTTTGTGTATCAGGGTCTGTGTCAACTTCAAATAAAATACAGGTTCCAACAACAAATCTTTAAAATACTGGCAGAGGTGTGGTGCATAAGTATGTGATCAATCAATCAAACGGAACCGTCATGACAGTTTCTGTCTAGATCTGTACCCTCAGCTCTGTCTGTCTCCGTTCTCCTGCATTCTAGATGGTCCAGGGTTTGTATCAGCAGCTGGAGGACAGCCTTAAACGTTTAAACCACTGCAATGTTCAGGAGGTCCAGGCCGACATTCAGACAGCGCACGAGGTGCTGCACAATGCCAGGGAGTCCTTCAAGGTACAGGCTGCTCACAGGTTCTGGAAAACCACTGTGTTACGTCATTATGGGCCAAAATAATCACTGTTTTAATTGTCACAGAAGGATTAACTGATTCTTCTGATTATTATGTTATGAAGAGGAGCAATTTTTCAACTGAACTGAAAGACTTGCCCTGTCCAGTGGGGAACTGAAATCATTATAGCGCTCTTTTCAATGTCACCAGACTTTGATAGAAACTGAAATTTTACCTCACAGGACACAGGAGTTGCTGGTTCACTGCTGCCTTGCATGGTTAATTTGTTTGTTATTGTGTGAGTTTGGTGTTTTAACACGTTCATTTGGATCTGAACTAACGTCAGTTGCTGCAAGTTGCTGCACATCGAGGCAGCCGTAGACCAGAAACCAAACAATTTTTTGTTTTTTTTAAAGGAGTTTGGTGGCTTTAGAGAGAGCATAGGTGGATATAACAGCTTTAGTTCCCCATTGGAAAGGGTCTGACGGGAAGGTAAAATGGTGAAAATATAGTGTATAGTGCATAGTAGTAGTATAGTTTAATTTCTTGCATTTCGCCCCCTATGAACAACAACTTTTTGTACTTGATAAAAGCTCCTCATAGATTCTCGGTTTGATCAATTTGAGCAAAACAGGCATTTTGAGAGTTTGTGATTGTGCTTCTAATGTAGGAAATCACTTCCTGCCCTCCATGTGCAGTTTGCACAACGTGAACGCTGATGTGTAAACAAGCAGTTAACATATCTCCGAAAGTTTGAACAAAAAAGTGGCCATTATAAGTTTCTTTAAGGTAGAATAGGTGGCACAGTTGTTGTACTGGATTGCATTAGGTATACCAGGTAGTGTAAATGATGCTTTATGCCACTAATGTTTTTGTTGTCTCTCCCTGTGCAGTTTCTTCCCTCTCTGTATGAGGCAGGGAGGAAGTGTGCCTCTGATGGAGACCTGGTGAACTGCATCCTCGCTGATACTGCTACTGCATTGACTAATGAGTTTAACAGAAGCATACAGGTAAACGTTTAACACTTTTTAAATGTTTTTGTATTTCTGAAGGGTATGGAGGGTTACATAGCCACAGATTTACCAAAAAAGGTGTCAAATTAACAGATTTTCACTCACCGCAGATAATGTTTCTTTAATTCCCCAGTGACTTAAAGGTTAATTCAATTCAGATTAAAGCTAGGCTACTGAAATGTAACAGTACATCATGACAGCAAGATTACAAGTGAACGTCACCAACATACCCCCAAAGAAAGTTGGTAGTTTGAAATTAAACTCACGTTTCTGCTACTGTTGTTGCTGTCTGTCTGTCTCTCTCGTCTCATCTCTCCTTCTCTTCTTACTAAAAGGCAAGGTTTCTTCCGTTTGCCCCTTGGTCTCCAAAGGTCTTGCTCCATGGGTCTAGTACTGTTGGCTGGGTCTCTGTAAATAGTTAAAGTTTGAGTTCGGTCTAACCTGCTTATTTGAAAAGATGTCCCTGAGATAACTCTGTTATGACATCTTGGCCTATACAAATATAAAATTGAAGTTGAAAATTGAAATTGAAATGTTTAAATGTTGCAGCACACAGACCTTTTTCCAACAGCCATTTGACATGAGAACAGTAGTAGGGTAAACACAGGCTTTCCATGTTACTCATAAAGTTGCTGCCGGTTCAGGTCAAACCAGAGTCAGGGTGGCATGCTGTTGTATGACCTTAGCTACTTGAAAGGCGTCTGCTACCACTAAATGGAACGAACCTTAATTAGTGTCATAGGTAGAACAACCATTGTGTTTCCCCTATATTTGCTATCAAACACTGACAAATAGTCACACTATTTCAGCAACCGCGTGGGTTGGTGTTTGGTTTTCATGATTCAAGATTACGCTTTGAAGAGACACAGTCAGATATCATCAATGCTCTTATCCTATAGGTGCCCGTATTATATCATATGATTGTTTTAGCTGTGAGAGTGTTGGAGTTTGGGAATCGATAGAGATGTCTGCCTTCTCCTCTCGGATATAATCGTACAACCAGGTAATGGTACTAGCTTTGGTGCTCAAGCACCAAAATATAATACATTAGACAAAACTCACACAAGCAGAAATCATTGATCCAGCATACTCAACGCAATATTTAAGATTTTCTTCTGCGTATCATCCAAATGCAGAAGGAAGTGCATCTATCTATAATACGCGACGTGGCTCTATTGCTCTGACAGCGCAGGATGTAACATTAAAGAATTGTCCCCCTTTAGAAGGAAGCTGTAAAAAGTTATATCTGGCATCATCCTGCTTATCAATGTAGACACCGATAACGGTCAGCAAAGCTACACTGCAACCAGCTGGGATTAAATAACTTACATAACAGTATTCAGACCAAAACATTTATTCAGTGGGACTGGTCAGATCCAAGTTCAACGCTTGGCGTTGGGGAGTGGACTTTAATTGCCGTGCTCAAGCCCGTCACTCTGTGGTTTCCAGGAACTGGTTGCTCAGGCTGGATGGGGTATGCCAGGAGGCAGCACAATGTCCACACGCGTTGGTCCAGCAACCAGTGTGTGAGGCGAGTGTCAGTCAGGTTGTGTTGTCCAATAAGGAATGCAGCAGATACTCGATTCCTAAGAACTACTCTGCGTGGGAACACAGGGCAGTTCATCACAACAGAACTGCGGGTAGAACCAAATTGACTATATACATTGACTTCTTCAATGGTACAATTGATCATCAGTCCACTCAGGACTTTTGTGGGGCTTTTTGGGGGGAATATTTGTGTCTAAAAATGCTTATGATTTTGCAGCATGCTTTTCTAAAAGAATTGTGCATGCATGTTGCAAAAGTGAATACATTGCAATAATATATTAGATTTTTAGGTATAAATTGTTTAAACATTGAGGGCCACTTCTTCCAGAGAGAATAAAATTGCATAGGAGGGCGGCTGTGGCCTCCGAGGAATCGATCCACTTAATTGGAGAGGTTAGTTGGTTCGATCCCCCGTCTACCTTCCCGACCACACATGGTCAGAAGTCTCCTTGAGCAAAGATACTGACACCCGAAATAGCTGCCCCGATGCTGTGGCCGAATCGGTAACGTCAGAATGTATATGAAGAACTTTGCCATCACTGAGTGGCATGGCGTGTAGTGTAAAAGCTTTTTAGAACTAGAAAGGCGCTGTAAAGGTCCATTTACCATTCACCACTGTTGAGAGTAAGGTATGGCTAAACGTTTTGTGCAGGAAACTACAATGATAGGGCTTTTTGTGTTTTTCGGCCACAGTAGTTTCTCCTACACGTTTGGAAGGTGGAGCTGTGTGTATGTATGAATTGCCTGCTAGAACAAATGATACCAAAGATCAATTTTTACGTGTACAAAACCTACACCATAGTCAGATTATGACTTAATTAGGATTCAGAACTCAAAGCTTGGGACTTGACTCCGGACTTGCAAAACAATGACTTGTGTCATTTCCTTTCAGTCAATCAATTGAACAAAAGTTCTATTACATTTTCATGGAGGGTTGTTGTCTTGTGTGTGTCATGTTTCATTCAGATGTATCACCTAGCTAGCCAACTATCTTTTTTATGAGGACCTCACTACTCCACTCAACCTCCACTATTTTTACCTTTTTTTAGGTGGGAGGAATGAAAATGAGTCATCCTCAACATTTGTGGTGTTCTGGTTTTCAGAATGATGAGTTGTTGGAGAACAATTAGATACAAAATAGGATGTGGGCTCTACAGGATGACTTTTTTCCTCTGCAACTATCATGTTTTTCCAAAATAAGGGACAGAATATAGGCATTCTACACTGCGTACACAATTATTAGGCAAGTTGTATTCCTGTGAATTCATTTTATTTTTGAACAAATACAGTGCTCTCAGTCAATCCAACATGTTAATAAACCTCAAACCTGAGTATTAAACAAAGGAAAAGTGAGTTTTGGCTTTCTCAGGAGAATATCTATGTGTGCACAATTATTAGGCAACTAAATAAAAAACATAAAATTTCCCATTTCACTTGTTTATTTTCATTTATTAGAGTGAGAATAACTAATTAACAACTCGAAATTTACAAATAAAGACTTCAGAGAGGTGAGGAAGATGGGCACATTCTGAAATAGATAGAAATTTAGGGAGCACAACCATTTTAACAATGTTGACACGGCCAATCAATGAAAAGGGGAGAAGTTTCCATTTAAGGTACCATTTTTCACTTAGCAATTGACCATCCGAAGCAAGAGGGGGGCGATAACGTCAATGTGCGTCTTGTAAAATTCTATCCCAAATCCATCTGAACCGCATGCTTTGCCGCTGGGAAAAGAACGAATGGCATTTCTGATCTCCTCCAGTGTAACGTCAGAGTCCAATTCCAGTCTTGCAGGCTCAGGACTGTAATGTCTAAAGTATGGAGAAAATTGGCAATGTCTGTATCTGTGGCAGTAGATCTGGTAGTATATAGCTGGCTGTAAAAGCTAAAAAAAGTGTGTCTTTAGAACCTGTGTTTCGATAATCCTCCTCCAGTTCCAGCTAGTTCAGCCTCAATATCAGTGCAACTCCTGGCCCTTTTGCGAGTGATACGAGATGATGTGTACTCTTATAACGACTTTAAAGGACTCCCACAAAGTAGAATCTGAGACAGCGCCATTGTCATTAATGAGCAGAAAATCTGCAATCTTGGTTGATATGTAGCCACTGATTGTGTCATCTAAATATAGAGAGGGGTTAAATTTCCAATTATATTGAGGGGCATAAAGTTTGAAGTCAATCACCAATGAGAGGGGTGCATGGTCACAAATTAAGATACTATGGTAAGTTGAACTTATTACATTTGAAATAAGTCTAGAGTCAACCAGCATATAATCAGTTCTAGTGAAACTGCCATGCACGGGGGAGAAAAAAAGAATATTGTCTTTCTAAGGGGTGCTGGTGCCTACAAATGTCAACCAGGTCCAGAGATTTGGTAAGGTTATTGAGTACAGAGACAGATTTTAATAATGGGGCCGCAGGCGAGGAGGACCGATGCAATAGCGGATCAAAATAACAATTAAAGTCACCGCCGATAATTATATTATGATCTTTATATTCTGTGACAAGGTTGAATATATTACAGAAAAAATCGGGGCTATCGAAATTGGGGTCGTAAATGTTTAAGAGAACTAAAGGGACTGAGTTGACTGTACCCGTGAAGTATGAACCTCCCACTACCTCCGGTAGTCTGCGTTTTGAATACAAATGGAATGGGTCTGCAAACATGTATGGCAACCCCCCTCGCCTTGGAGGAAAAGGTGGACTGGTACACATGAGACACCCAAACAGATCCTAAACGCCTCTGCTCTGAAGGTTGGATATAGGTCTCCTGCAAAAAAACAATATCCTGAGACAGGGCCTTAAATGCAAAATCATGGTCTTCTTGAAAGATGCAGACTTTTTCCTGTACCACTGCTTGAAGAAAGTGTCTTCTAAAAACTGGCAGTAGGTTTGGGAGTTGATTTTAAGGCCATCTTCAACCCGAAAAGGTCCAACTAGCTCATCCTTAATAATACCAGCCCATACCAGTACCCCACCTCCACCTTGCTGGCGTCTGAGTCGAAGTGGAGCTCTGTGTCCGTTACTGATCCAGCCACGGGCCCATCCATCTGGTCCATCAAGAGTCACTCTCATCTCATCAGTCCATAAAATCCTTAAAATCATCTGTCTTCAGATATCTCTTGGCCCAGTCTTGACGTTTCAACATATGGGTCTTGTTCAGTGGTGGTAGTGTTTCAGCCTTCCTTACCTGGGCCATGTCTCTGAGCACCGAGCACCTTGTACTTCTCCACTCCAGGTAGGTTTCATTTCTGGAATATGGCAGCATTGGAGGTTAATGAGTTCCTGGTAGCTTCAGGTTTAATTCTTCTCAAGTCTTTAGCAGTTAATTTGTGGTTTTTTTTCTCCACGTTTCTTGCAATCCTGTTAACTATTTGCAAACAAAACCTTTGATTTTCAGTGATCACGCCTCAATACCATAGCTACTTCAAGAGTGCTGCATCCCTCTGAAAGACATTTTCCAATTTTTGACCTTTAAGTCTGTTAAATCTCTTTTTTGGCCCATTTTGTCTGAGGTAAAGAAGCTGCCTAATAATTATGCACATCATCACTTTAGGCCAAACCCTCCCTCATTTCATAAATACACAGCACCTGATAATGCTTTAATTCAATTAGCATTCAAGTTAATATAGCTTGGAGTTGGAAAATGCATGAATGCATGCATTAGATGCATAAGAATAAGATAAGATACTTACTTGCCTAGTAATTGTGCACGCACTGTATTATCTCAGTTGGCTTGAAAAATAGTGCATATAAGTCCCCAGTATTTCCTCTGTTCTTTCTTTACATCCATCCAGTGAACTGAGACAAACACTGAGCGTCTCTCTGGCTGAGAGCATCATAGACCAGGTACTACAGGATCTGACAATTGCACAGAACAAAATGGTAAGTGTGTGTGTGTTGTGCTTTATTTATACGTGTGTGTGTGTGTGTGTGTGTGTGTGTGTGTAGTGTTATGCTGAATACTGCGCTGTATTTTATATTTATTCTATGGTAAAATAGATACTGTTATGTGACAGTTTTTCGGCTGTATTTTCATTTAATGACCGATTAATTTCTATATAACTTCTACTGACCTCAGTTGGTAAGTGAAACAGTGAGGAACATTCAATTCAAAAGAAGAATTCAGAGAATTTGGACATTTTGTTCTTCAAAAGGACTCAAAAATAATAATAATTAATCAATTATCAGAATAGTTGGTGATTAATTTAATAGTTGACAACTAATCAATTGATCAGCTACTCAACTCTACTTCCAATAAATCCAATACTTCTTCTTAATGTCACTCTATGGCACTGCTTAAATACTGTTAAACCTTGAAAACACCAGCTGCAATTATTACTCATCATTATAATCACAGCTTTATTATTGATGTTTTGTTCATACACTGTGTGTAAATATGTTTAATATGTTCTTTATTTACTGTTTAGGATTGCCTTATAAAAGAAAATTCATGGCTCGCTCTGAGAATCCCAGAGCTCCGACTGGCCGACAACGACTTCCCAACTGATGACGTAAGAGACACACAGCCATCTATTTGTCCACTCATTCTGTTATTAATTTATGTGTTGCATTTTTCTTCATCCTCTTAATCTTTCCATCACCAGTACAGTCCAGCTTTCTGGAGAAATAGTTTCCACTGCAAGAGCCTGAGGCCTGCCCCTTCAATTAAGAGTAAGATACAGCTGCTATTACTGTAATGTCTCTTTTTGTCTCTCTGAATCTGAATTGAGGGTCCTCTTTTACAGGGTCCGCCATGTTGAACCGCCATGTTTCAACAGTAGCCCAGAGTAGACAAACCCAACACTGATTGTAGATAGGGTCTTTCAATGGACCTCTATAGTTTCTCCTAAACACAATTGGTTGCAATCTGCAACTTTACCACTAGATGCTTCTAAATCCTACACACTGGACCTTTAATGTGAAATATGTAATTTCTGCTGCTAGGGGGTGTCTCACACCAAAACTATAACAAAAGAGGATTTTTGATAGTGTTGTAAAGTACTGTGGGATGACGCCACCATTGCAGTCAGCTTCTCCCCGTTAGGATTCCTTCAGTGTTCATGGTTCAGGAGGTTTCTACTGGGAGCCCAATTATCCACAGAGGTCTCCTCCTCTCCAAAACAAACAGACCCGCTGATTAAAACCGCTAAAAACACTGAATTAAGCAGTTCCACCTTAAAAATCACTGCTTCTCCCATGCTGTTGGACAGACAAAGGACATCCCGGAGGAGGGCTGCGAGCGAGCTGACTGCTAACATTACTCAGCTGTTCCTGATAACTTTAAGACCAGACGTCCGAATGACTAAAAAAAAATCCTTCATCTGTTCAAACTCTAGA
>NW_023339762.1:893598-895780 GCF_004916995.1 Morone saxatilis | reverse complement strand
GGGGTCAGCACTATTTAAGAAAAAATAATCTGGATGTTAAGAATTAATATGATGGTTGTTTCCATTGTGTTGCGCATACAACAGTATTTAAATCTGCTCTGCTATTACAGCTATCCAATGTTAATTATAGCAGTTCCACCTTAAAAATCACTGCTTCTCCCACGCTGTTGGACAGACAAAGGACGTCCGGAGGGGCTGCGAGCCGAGCTGCCTGCTAACATTAGCTCAGCTTGTTTCTCTGATAACTTATTACTCCCCAGACGTCTGATGACTAAAAATCCTTCATCCGGTTCCAAATCCTTCTAGAGTTAAAAAGCACCAAAATAAAATACTAGTGGGAAAGAAATTATACCATTTTTTATTTAAACCACCAAAACTTTTCTGTAAAGTTGACCAATCATTGTGATTTCCCATGGAAAACAGTGAGTCATACGTCACCAAACAAACTTCCTGGTTTGTAGTTGTGCAGATGCAGACCATGGAGACATGTGCAAACGTCTGACACTGACCCTCCAAACCAGTGCGGCTTTATTCTCGCTGGAATTTAGAATTTTCACTGTTGGGGTGCTCTGGTAGCACCTGGTAGAGTGTGCATCCCGTGTATCAAGGCTGAGTCCTTAACACAGCTGCTCCTATCAAATAAAGGCACAGAATAATTCTTTATATACGAAATGTCATACAGTCGTAACATGCATTGCAATTTTTGTGCAGGTGTTTTACTGCAACAATCCCCAAAAAAGGCCTCAAAATCCTGCAGGCACTGGTAACAGTGTGAAAAATAACATTAGTTGTTGCGTCCTTTATAAAACGTCACACTATTTAAGAAAAAATAATCTGGATGTTAATGAATTAATATGATGGTGTTCCATTGTGTTCCAACAACATATTTAAATCTGCTCTGCTATTACAGCTATCCAATGTGACATCTGAGCTCAGGTATAAACCTTATCGTATTCTGTCATTCTCCATGTGTGCTGTGCCATGCTGAGCCATTCTGTGGCAGACAGCAGCACTGTTTGGCTAATTGGAGCATGGCCTGTTTACTTTCACACCAGTGACTTTCACCATGGGAGACATGAGATGGGGGAGAAGATGGAGGAGGGGATGATGAAGGAAGAGGAGGAAACACGGAGGGGGAGGGTGGAGATTTGGGGTTTTGACACCTCACCTCCCACTACTATTGTTTGTTAGAGGATAGCCTTGAAATAATTAATAATACATCAAAATAATACATTGTCAAACATCATTTTGTGTGTCTGTACACTTGTGTAATTAGGTCAATATGTTATGGAGTGTCTTCATAAAGGATGTAAATTTGAGCATTTTATTTCTAAAAATGTGTCCATCAATTTGCATTTCAAAGGCCCCTGAAATACTCAGACCAGCAGGGGACTGTGTAACTGAAAGATTAATAACAATGTAGGTTTAACTCTACCATAGCATCTGTGTATGTGTGTGATCTTTGTGTGTCAGTACAGAGTGGCTGCAGCATCCATCTGCTACTGCTTCCTCTCTTTTTTCTCACTGCATGTCTATGCTTAACTGATTATTTCTCTCTTGTATGCTCTGCCCCCCCCCCCTTTTGTTCACCCTCTTTCCTTCTCTCCTCCCCCTCCATCCTAGTCTCTTAACACCCCCTCCTTTTTACCATGTTTTCCCCATATCTTCCTTCTCTGCCTGCCCTACATACATACTGTGTATTCCAGCAAAAAGCATGCTTACTGCGTGGGCTGGATTCCCACATTTCCCTCCCTCCCTACATCCTTCTCTCTTTCATCATCTCTCCTCTCATCAGTCATACTGCTTCACTCTCAGGTCTTCTGGATGCCGACTGGGAACAGCAGACCAGGGACAGAGGAGCAGAGAGAGAGAGGGGAGGAGAGGATGGAGGGGGAAGGTGTGGCCTCTCTCAGTTGCCGACAGCAACCCCACTGTCAGTCACAGGCTCAAGCCCCGCCCCTTCCCCTTCCCCTTCCCCTACCTCCCCGTCCCCTCCCCCCCGGGACGGAGGGTGGAGGCGGAGGGGAGGGGAGGTGGTGGGCAGTGGATGCTGCAGCAGCAATATCAGGAAGCGAGAGGAGATGTTATTCCTCCTCCCAGTCTCCCTATCCTTCACTCCATCCCCGCTCGACTCCAGAGGAGGAGGCTGCGGCCGCGGAGCTTACCCACGAGAGGCTCCCTT
>NW_023339762.1:892861-893498 GCF_004916995.1 Morone saxatilis | reverse complement strand
AGGCCCCCTCCCCAGCTCTGGATCCCCCGCTTCTCCCATGGAGCCTCTACCCACCCAGGGACAGACTCTAAGGCACTACACTGCCTCCCGACCACGGCCGCGACGCACACACACACAGCCCCCCTCCTCCAGGCCTCAGGTAAGAACACACACACATAAACATATACATATTAAATAATGCAGAAATTACATAGCATTTGCATTTCTACATACACACAACAATACATGTGCCTACAGAATATATGCTCAGTAAAAAACAGCCACAGTAAAAGGTAGAGAGCAGGATGCAGGGACAGAAAGATGAGAGATAGAAGGAAAGGAGGGATGGATGAAGGATAGAGGGAAGGGTAGATGAAGTAAGAAGCTAATTGCATGACTACACAGGGATCCCCGAGGAGAAAACGATGGAAATGGAGAAAATCAAAACATGATAGAAAAAAATATATAAAAAAAATATCTATCTATCTATCTATATAATGCTGTAGTAATAATGGTAGCCATCTTTATCTTTGCATTCTCTTGCTCCATGTAGTCGTGCTCAGCGCGTGTCTGTGCGTGTGTGAGCAAAGGCACATGCATTTTGGGAGTGGTGTTCCCTGGGTTGTTCCCAGTGCTGATTTCTCTCTCTCTCTCTCTC
>NW_023339762.1:886558-892836 GCF_004916995.1 Morone saxatilis | reverse complement strand
TAACTCAATTTTCGTATAGTCCTCAAACACACCAACAATTCTTTCGTATCAATTTCCTTCGCCTCTGTCTTCTAATAGCAGTCAATTAACTTGGCACGTGACAATCATCAGCGTCTTTCTATGCACCGACTGCGGCTGGAAACAGCCGCAATTTAACTTTGCTATCTCTCTATTTTCTTACTGACAACCAAGACACTTTCGTCCAAAAATTACTCTCTAATCAAGAAAGTCTTTTAACTGACTAAGTTTCCGATTTAATTTTTAATTGTCACATCTCGTCTTCACAATTTTTGTAAGCTCAGAAACTAACGCAGTGCACTTGCCTCAAATACTGCTAGGAGGTTCATAAACTTTGATGAACATGAGTACTGTCGATCGTGTCGATCTACGCTGCATATCAAATTGTACAATTTCCTTTTTTTAAGGGGTGATTAGCGGGATCCGATTATGGGAGTTTTTTGAGACTGGTACCAATTTTAGAAAGGAAAAATTCACGCAAATTTATCCCGAGTATGAGCAGGCAATATAGTTGCAAGTTTTTGAGCTGGAGTGAAAGAGGACCTTTTCTATGTGACAGTAGTGCACTCTCTGTCTGTCTGTCTTGTCTCTCTCTCTTCTCTCTCTCTTTCATCTTCTCTCACCGCCAACTTGGTCGAGGCAGAACGACCACCCACGTCCAAAGTTTTTTGCCCTCGTCTCCAAGGTTGCTGCATGGTGGTACTGTTGGGTTCTGTAAATGTTATATGGAGTTCGGTCTAGATGTTATTTGAACAAGTGTCTGAGATTACACTTTGTTATGAATTGGCGCTATACCAATAGACTAAATTTGAATTAAATTTTTAGATTGAATGCGTAACTCATGCTAAAGGTACTTAGACAGGCTGGCTTTTTAAGACCAAACTAACTTTGCGATATCAGATACAATTAACCAGTGTCATGTTCATATTAGGTCAATACAGTCGACTGAATATGTCGGTTGGGCTCCTGTAGTTAATTAGTGTATTGACTAGTCCTTTATCTATTGGGAAGCAAAGGAAATTATACAGAAAGCAAGAATGACCCATCTTTCTGATACAAGGCTACAGTACTGTGCAGGGACTGGCCTGAGCCGGTCAGTGCTATGGCTGGGGTCTAGAACTGTAAGCGAGGAAAAAATGCTGTCAGTAATTTGGGTGTACTTGATTACTTGTTAGGAATTCATAAAGCTTCATCTTGCTAAAAAATACACTAAACCGGACCAAGTACAAACTCATATATAAGACCGGGTACACAACAAGTATGAGTTCCTTAAAAAAAAGGGGGGAAAGGGCCCCAGATTTGGGGAAGGCAACCCATACTCCAGTCAACAGTCAAAAGACCCTATTCCCCTTTTTTTTCCCCTTCTCTACCCCTTTCCCAACTTCCCGGTTCCCCCGCGGGAGGGAGGCCGGGGGGGGGAGGCGAGAGGGGGAGGTGGTGGCTCGTGCCCTGCAGCCAGAAACATAACCTCAAGCCGAGCGAAGAGGAGCGAGTCGTTATTCCTCTCGCAGCTTCTCCTGTCTTTCACTTCTCCCCCATTCGAGCTCGAGAGGGAAGGCTGGCCGGCGCGCAGGGCTTCACAACAGAGGCCTTTCTCTTCGCTGCGCGCAGCCCAGGCTCCCAGCCTGTCCCCGCTTCTCATGACAACAGGGACACCGATCTACAGCGAACTACATAGCCGTTCCCGACCACGGCCGCGACGCACACACGACACAGCCCCCCTCCTCCAGGCCGTCCAGGTAACGAACACAAAACAAACATTAATATAAATACACGCAAAATACATACGCACTTTGCATTTACATAAACAACAATCACATGTCCTACAGAAAACATGCCAGTAAAAAACAGCCACAGTAAAAAGTAGAGGAGCAGGATCAGGGACAGAAAGATGAGAGAATAAGACAGAAAGGATGATGGATGAAGGCATTAAGAACCGGGTAGGATGATAAAGAACAATTGCATGACTAACACACGGATCCGACGAGAAACACATGGAACATGCAAAAATCAAAAACATGATAGAAAAAAAAATATAAAAAAGATTATCTTATCTATCTACTACTCTTCTATCATCTATCATCTATCTATTCTATCTATATATGCAGCGGGGGGGGCGGGGGGGGGCGGCGGCGGGCGGGCGCGGCGGGGGGCGGGCGGGGGGGGGCTGTCACGTCACATACATGGTACCATTCTTTATCTTCTGCATTCATTCTTCCTCTCCATGTAGTCGGCTCAGCGCTGTCTGGCTGCGTGTGTGAGCAAAGGCCACCAGCATCTTTGGGAGTGGTCGTTCCCTGGGTTGTGTCCCAGTCTGATCTTCTCTCTCCTCCCCTCCCCTGTCCTCTCCGGTCTGTCTGTCACTCTCTCTCTCCTGGGAATGCTTTCACTAACTCAATTATTCATGTTTTCAGATTAATGGGGGTCTCTCTGTGCTGTCAGTGTGTAAAAGGAAAAAGAGGGTTTATCTTCATCTGTGGTGACCTTGTGTGTGTATATCGTGTTTTGTGTGTGAGAGTTCTGATTTTGGAGAGAATGTTTTGTAGGTGTCAATGTAAGGTGTTGTGTTTCTCTAACACAATCACATGTCATTTTTGGTTCTATGCAGTAGATGTACAGTCTGGGATGGATCAGTCATTATGTCAGTGAGTGATGAGTGAATGTGGGTCCTCAGTGGTTAGCAATTTATTGCAAAATACATGACTACTAACCAACAAAATGACTACTGGCCATTGCTCAGTCAGGCTACCAGCATGCTACATAGTGATACATTTGTAAAACTGACTATTGGTGGCTGGAAGATGATGGAAGATGTTGCTGATAATAGATTAAAGAGAAGAGTACATGATTTGTTTGATTTGCTTCATTCATTCTAATTGAGAGTAGAAGCTCAAATTAGCCTGTTAGCACGCTAGTTTGATTTAAATGACAACTCCCTCACTTCACCCTCTCGCGCAAAGAAGAAACTTCAGTGTTTGCGAAAAAATGCAAACACCCCTATCTAGAGTTAGTGTTTGGTTTGTCTCTTCTGGGCTAATGTAGAAATATGGGGGACTCCATGAAGGGCAATACAATAGTAGAAACATACTTCTATATATACCTATATTAAATTTCTGCAAATATATCCGTCTAAATGTTACACCCTGGCCCTTTAAAAGGGGCTAGCATTACCATGTTTTCGTGTTAGCTTTAGTTAAGATAGTTTAGCATTAGCCTGCTAGCATGCAAGTTTGAGTTTTACATTATTTCATCTAGGACACTCTTCTCAAACTGTGGTACGGCTTCTAGTGGTACGCGGAGGAATCTCTGAAATATTGTTCTGTAAATGAAATAAAATAAATAAAATAAACATAAAAGGATTTAAAAATATAACAAAAAATTTATAAAAAATATAAGATTGCAGAAATGTAAATTAAACAAAGTTTAGCATTTCCTGTAATATTTAGTGTCAATATCAGCCTGTCATGGTAAGTAAGCGTAGGTAAAATGAATGGTTCAGAAACACTGTAATTCTGGCTCCTAACTGGAACTCTTAGGTAGAGAAGTGTGGGCCAGGAGGACCCCTTTTCCACCAGATAAGCTCTGGTTCTTGAACCGGTTCCCTTCAGGATTTAACATCAGTCAACGATAACTAATCTTATTAGGAATAAAACTGCCTCTGTGTGAACTGTCTGTAGCTGAACATGGTCGGCCTACACTGCTGTATTTTAACCTCGATCATAATGGTGGTACTTGGAGAGCCTGATATTTTCTGAGGTGGTACAAGTTGTAGAAAGATTGACACTGGTCTAAGAAGAGCTTTGTATTACGTGGCAGTTCCTGTCAACATCCACATCGTAATTACATCTGGAAAACTGTGATTTTTTTAAAGTTCAGTTATATCTTGGTGCTAGATCATATGGAAGTGCCTGATAATGTAATTACATGAATATTTACATGTAAGTATGAGAATGTTTCCCGTCGCTATGCTAATGTGGAACTTTAGTGAGCTAGAGCCTGTATGAATTGCACCTGGCTAAAATGTTACCACCATATGTCATAAAAGACAGCAGTATTTATCAGTAAAGTATCAGGACTATTTCTGTTAAATGATTGTTTTTCCTGAAAAAAAACAAACATTCAAGACATTTGCACTTTAAAAAGTGTAATTATCAAAGAAATAAACCAATTTGGTGAAACAATTCATTCTAAAACAATAAATAGACCCTCAAATTGTACTGTCTGTTTCTGAACACTTGTGTCAATGTGTGTGATAGCTTACATGCACGTGCAAATGAATGTTTAGAATAAACAACCAACAGATTTACAGTACTATAATTGTATCTAAAACTTGCGTAGAAATCATTTTACAGCAGGATAAACAGTATGATCCCCATGATGGAGGATATTTAAACCACCATTTACCAATTACTTTGTGGTGTTTTATTCATTGATGCATTATGTTTCAGATACTGTCCATCTTGTGTGTCCTCAGAATCAGCAGCTGTCAGTACTTTCTCTGCACACTGCATTCAATTTATCTCATTATCTACACAGGTGGGTGGGTTAGTTTGTGCTCTGTCCACACAGAGATTCTGTTTCAACATAATAAGGAAAGACTGGATTTACATGATTTCCCCCAGGCAGTGTACAAAATTGTACATTCTGCAGTTGGTTTTAGACTATTTAAAGATTTACATTAATTTACTATGGCCAGCTATGTTTAGCAGTTCATGACAGAAAACTGACTGTGTTTATCTTTCAGATTTATCATCATTTTTGTACACCACAACAGAAAAATAATTTAACAAGCAAGAGAAACTGTTATTTAAAAAGGCAAAAGGATAATAAACTCATTCTAGCCAGCAGGATGGAGGGCTGCACAGTGCCTGAATTAGATTAAAAAAAAACTGCCAGTACCCTAATTCAGCACAACCCTAACCTCAACATAACCTGACCTTTATTTCACTAAAATCAACTTGGACTCTTTTTTGTATTAGTTGCTAATTGCTAAAAAGTTTGGATGTAAGGGGGCATAATCTTTTTTTTAGCTTCTGGAGGCGACATGTACTGCTGTCAGGATATAGTTGCCATAACCAAATAGTTCTAGTTGTAGTTTAATTGTAGCTAACAATAGAAACTGGGAATGAGACTCAACAATCACTATTTTTCTCGGCTCTGATTGGTTGTTTTCATTCAGGCCCGGTGTATTCTTGCAAATAACGGCATCTTTAAATTAATTCTGTTTTCCTGATTCCTGAGTTCTGAATACTGCAGCTTTAAGGATGGCTGCTGCCACCTCTCTAGATCCGCCGCTAGTTTCAGTCACTAATCAAAACATCTCCAGTAACCATGTGATTGCGAAAATATGGGGGGATCAATTTAAGCAACTGCTTCTACGAGCTGTTTACTCCAATGAGCCAGAGGATAAGCTGCATCCATAGAATGCTTATTAATGGAGACTATTATTAAACACAGGGAATGCAAAAATATTTTTTTTAGCATATTTTTCCCCAGATGAAGTGGATTAGAAGAAATGTCCTGTCCTCTGATGAAAGGGAGCCTGTTTCATTCACACACCAAAACACACAGGTCCCACTCTAAGAAGATGAATTTATGTCAGGGTAGAGGTTTTCATATACTGTATGCATAGAACACTAATTGATTAAGGAAAACCTTTAAAAAGCCAACTCAGCATACTGAAGCAAAAAGGGATTTTTGTTGCAGGAGCAGATTTTTCTGTAGGCATGTACCATAGCAGAACCTTTTGTGTTGCTAAAAGCAACCCTTTTCACTAAGGTTCTCTATAGCATCATGCTCAAATGGTTCTACATAAAACATTTATGGTGCCACGAAGAACACTCTTCCACAATGACAATAATTTTAAGACCTTTTTAAGAACCACAGTGAGGTCTATGAGTGAGGTTTATGTATTTTTTTTACAAAATAAGGGCTTTATTGAGAGTTTCCTGAACAATAATTCAAGTACACCCAATACTGACAGCATTTTTTCTGCTTACAGTCTAGACCCCAGCCAGCACTGACCGGCTCAGCAGTCCCTGGCACAGTACTGTAGCCTTGTATCAGAAAGATGGGGGTCTATTCCTGGTGCTTTCTGCTAGTAATTTTCCTTTCTTCCCAAATAGATAAAGGACTGTCTACACTATTACTAGAGCCCAACCGACATATCAGTCGACTGATATTGACCTATTGCATACATGTTATTGTATCTGATATGCAAGTTATTTGTTTAAGAAAGCAGCCTTCTAAGTACCTTTGCA
>NW_023339762.1:884960-886533 GCF_004916995.1 Morone saxatilis | reverse complement strand
CAGCAGTTTACCGCATTCAACTTAAAGTTTGAATCAATTTAGGTCTTCATTTGTATAGCGCAATATCATACAAAATCTAATGCTCAGGACCACCTTTTCAAATAGAGCGGTCTAGACCCGAACTCCCTTATAACCATTTACAGAGACCCCAACACTAACCACCGTTTCCCCTCGTCATGGCAGCAATGACCTTTTGGAGACGGCGGGCAAGGAAAACTTGGGGTGGGTGGGTCGTCTGCATCGACCAGTCTGGGGTGGAGAGAGAGAGAGACGAGAAGAGAAGAGGAGAAGCACAGACAGACAGACAAGAGAGTCGCACCTACTTCCACATAGAACAAGGTCCTCTTTCCTCCAGCTCAAAATTGACTATAATTCGCTTCCGCATCAATCCGGCAATCCGCCCGGGTCGCACAGTTTTCCCTTCTAAACAGTGCGCGCGCGGAATCACCCTGCTCAACAATCCCATCACGCGGCGCCGCTATCACCCCCCCTCTCGAAAAAAAGCGAATTTACCACCTTTTCTATACCTGGCCCATATCGACCCCAGATGCACATCACCATCCGTCATAAGTTTCTATAACTCGCGCCTCTTCTCTGGCGACGTGGACACTGCGTTATTTTAGACTTTACAAAGAATTGTTGAAACAGATTACATTACAATTAAACTCAAACTTCGACAGTCAGCTCTCTTCAAAAACTTCTCCTTGAGTCAACGCTCAATGTTTTTAACGAAGTGTCGTTGGTTTGGTTCAATAAAAACGTAGAAATGACAAAATTAAATCGGCTGCTCACTCAAAATTAACTAAAGCTACCTTGATCAAACCGAATGTTTCTTTTTGACTTACAAAATTGAGTTCACCGTTGTTACTCTAAAATTTCCTTTGTACATCCGTTTTCAACATTCCCTCCGTTTTTACATGTCAGGATGATGGAAAAATAAGATGTAGCCGAGTTAGTACCATAATTCCCTCCGTCAACAAGGGTCGGTGAGGCCTCCTTCCTCACACCTGCTCTGCTGCAACACCAACTCTGTCCAGCATCTGACTGCCTGCTAACACAGTTTACTCTCCACCTGCTCTAGTGTGCCCAGTCAAGGTCTGCGGTGTGGTGCAGTGGGTGGCTGCGGCCTTGCGGCTCGTCCTGCCCTGTGCCCCATGGGGAGGAAGTCTGTGTTTGTTCCCCTGCTGTTCCATCTCAGCATGTAATTGCTGGGTAAGCAGAGAGCAGCTTAATGCAAGAGCCACAGACACTAACCTAACTGTAATCGAACACCTTGTAAGAAAAACCTCTGATGGGAGGCTTACAATCCCGAAACTGTTTCCGTAAATTGTATACCCCACATGTTCGTTTTATTTAATCAAGCCTTTATTGTATGATTTATTAACCACAACAAGAAATTATTCCACTTTCCTGAGAATTCTGCTTCTGCTGACACCGAAAAGATTGCTGCAGGTTCATTACGTGTCTGGTAAACCGGCCTTTAAGTGTCATATCATGCAGGTACTACTACCATCAGTTGACTTTCAAACTTAATATGTGGGCCAGCTGAGAGCTGAGTGAGGGGCTAAAATAC
>NW_023339762.1:884695-884878 GCF_004916995.1 Morone saxatilis | reverse complement strand
GGTATTTCTATGACTGGAAAACTAGTCAACGACACCTGAGAACCATGGAAGGGCTTCCATGACAGTTCCCCTCTTCTCTTTTTATTCTTCCTGCTCAGCAGCTGATAATGTCCCAGAAATGTGGAATTTATATCAACGCTAAGGCTAAAATGGAGCTGTACTATAGCTCCTTTCTAGTCTTCC
>NW_023339762.1:878790-884565 GCF_004916995.1 Morone saxatilis | reverse complement strand
TCAAGGATACTTGGACATGTGGCGGGAGGAGCCGGGGATCGAACCAACAACCTTGTGATTAGTGGACGACCCGCTCTGCCTCTGAGCCGCCCACATTTTATAATGACAAATATTGGCCTAAAAAAATGCAGAATCTGAACTCAAATGTTTATAAGAGCTGTTTTACCAGTCTTTGCATGAAAATAAAAACATCTAAGTGGCTTATTTTCTCCACAGGCTTACACATGGTAATAGATAGAACCACTGGCTGTGATATGATGTCGGAACATCTCAAAAAGCTCAAAATATTTTCCCAAAGAAAACTTAAGAAGAATTAGTCTACGTTTAGATCTTAAGACTGTGTGGGTCCGGGGTCTCAAACTCAAATTATACAAAACAAACTAATGTGAACAGCAGTTTATTTATATATTATGTTTTGTTTTAATATCATCATTTTATATAAAATGAAGGCCTGGAACCTGCTCTCTTCATATCAACTTTCTGCATGCGTTTGCAGGAACCTTTGACCTTTGCCATTCCTTCCTGCCAAAAAACAAAACTCATAATATAATATAATATAATATAATATAATATAATACATAAAAATGGATGGCTGTAGGTAATTGAGTAAAACTGATACAAAACTTAGTTAAACAGTCGCCTGCGTCACCAGTATATACCAGTTACAGCAACATGACTCATATTGTGGATGAGGTGGCTATTTGCAATAACAAGCAAAGTGCCCAATAACAGGGACTCTGCATGTAGTTCAGATGATGTCAAGTATTTGCTCAATTCATTTAAAAACATCACAGCTGCATTCTGATCTCAGCTAACTGAATAAAACTAAATGACAACTGACAAAGAGTAACAGCTGCATAGTCTTGTTTGCCACCTAACATGTGTTTGTTTGTAGGATCCAATGTCCATCTATCTTTATATTGCTAAATGTGTGGAAGCTGGAGAGGCTGTAGTGTAACGTTAGGCCTTCATACATGCTTTGACTTATGGTTCGACAAATTCACCACAACATGGCAATGTCACTGAGCGCCCAGCCGGGCAGCTGTCGCCGCCTTGCGCAGCATTTATGTAGCGGTATTTTTGTAGCTCTCCAAGCCGAATCGTAGAGGGAGCTCTCTGCTATAATATATATCTGAGGCTATGATGCTCTAGGTGGGCTTAGGATAGGAGACAAGCGGGCGACGGGCGCAACAACAACTGCCAATTCAGAGCACGGCGCGATGACATAAAACAAGACAGAGAAGTGCAGTATTCGGCGGTGGAAGATGGCTGATTTTGGAAGAACACAAATCGTGTGTTTGGTCTGAGTGAATGAGTAGCCGCTGATCGTCGAGGATCGTTTTGCTGTTAATGCCCCGTCATTGTCTGTTCCGCTCGGGCCTTACCGCTACAGCCTGTGTGTACTTTGCTACCTGGAAAGCAAACTTTAATTATTAAATGGCAGATGCGACAGCGACCAATTCTCTTAAACGAAATACTAAAAGAAACGTCTGCGCTGGCTGCTTTTGGAGACTGCGTCGCTTCGGACACTTTGAGGGCACTGGGTGGGGAAGGGCCTTGATTCTGAGCTAACACAGCTAGCTAACGTCATTTGCTACTCTGACTTCTTCAAATAAAGCTGCAAGTTTACGTTAAGTGACACGCTACAACTCAACTGGGTAATGCGACTCTGTTAACTCTGGTGTCTGTAGTAACGTTACCGTGCGTGTAGGTATGTTTGTTCGTGTTATAAAGGGCGTAACGTTATATTAATGCAAACAAGCTAGCGTTAGCTAGCGTAACTTAATGTTAAACCCGCCAGTTTCCATGTCGTCAAGGCTGTAAAGACGGGAAACAAAGAAGCGAGAAAATGGACGCCTTGGCCTAAACTCTCCCACCAAACAGTCGAAGTATTAGTAACTTATCCTCGACGACATTTCCACAGATACACGTAAAAAACAGTGGGTTGTGTGTACATTTATCAGAACTTCGGTTATTTAAACGTATTTTGACGGGGTTTTCAATAACGATAGAGGGAGACAAACACTCTCCGATGAGCAGCCCGGACCCAGAGCCCCATCGTGACACCTAGAGGCCGATTAAAGATCCTGCAAACTCCCCCCTTATCAGAAAAGTAGTGATACTTTACCTCCTTTTAGTGTGTTTCTCTCCCCGTTTAACTCAGCCAAAATCAGAGAGTCTGCGCTACAAAGTTTAATAGGCTGCCAAGAAATGCAGGCTTCTTCGCAGTTTGTTTTAATCCCTCTCCCGCTTTAGCAGAGTAGCCTCTGCCACAAAATGGCAGTTGGGAGCTCAGTGCGCCTGTGCGGCCGCTGGGGGGTGGTGTCGAAGCATCTGCACACACCCTGATTGGCCAGGAGGGGCGCCCCGTTGGAATACATTGAAGCCCATTTATCACAATGTTGGGAATGGGGCTGCTTTCAAGACCCTCGGAGATATGAACTTCACTGTCCGAAAAATGACCTCGACATGTCAAAATCTGTATTTAAAGTAAACATAACAAACTATAGAGGGGAAATTATGTTCTAATAAAACACATTCATTATAAATTCAGTGAGTGTATGTGAGATTTGTTTGTCATGGCAACTTAGAAGTCGTTTGTGGCGGCTCCTGTTGCACTTCATTGGCTGTATATCAAAGTCACATCTGCACATGTGCTCGTATTGAGAGAAAAACTGATAAGGAGGAAATAATGTCCACAGAAATCTCAATTCATTGTCTTTTGAAATATTTAAATTTGTACAATAATGTATGTCCATCAATTATTAATCAGTGCATCAATGACGAGGCTTCATCCAGGATTCTCCTGATTCACTTGCACATCTGAACCAAGAGGTATTCCCTACTTTCAATATGGCATCCAAACTTTTATACATAACCTAAATGCAGCATATGATATTTTCTGCACTCTGTGAAAATGCTGTTGTACATTGAGGTTCTGAAGTGCCACCCAAGATACCACAAAGGCACTCGAGGTCCTCAGACAAATGACCACGAAGTGAGTGTCAGCAAAAATATGACGCTTCATACTGTGATAGTGCCAACACAACAAGTCATTCATCTGTTTAATGAGGACAATGTTCTAGCTACTGTCCTTCTCTGTCAGAGAATCACTGTTCTAGGAGACGTACCGTCTGCTGATGCTCTCAACCTAAAACTTCTTCTTCTGACTTGATCTCAAAAACTCCCCTGACTTTAAGGAAGCACAGAATGTGTGTTATTTGAGTGTAAACAGTATCATTAAAAAACACAAAATGGCACATGAAACAACCTTTAAACACATTTTTAATTGTATATATTTGACACCAGAATGCCTGGAAATATATTTTAGAAAAAGAAGAAAACATTTTGTTTCCAATGCTGAACAATCTATCAAGATAGATACTGTGCTGCATGGGCTTTCCACTGCTTCACACTCTATTCATTCTTAAATACAGTATCTCATCCATGTCTTATTGCAGCTCTACTATCAAACCTTGAGGCACTTGAACACTGAGGTGCTTTATGGATGCAGAGGTATAGCTGCAGATTGCTATACTACAGACTAATAATGGTAATATATCATATATACAAACAGTAAGTCCCCCCATGTGACATCAGTCCTGTATTCCAGTATCACTGCAGCCTATATGCTGAATTAATCCACACTGAACACAATATACAACTTGCTAATTGTTTGATCACCCCTCACATCAACAATTAGTAATTCATTATTGCCTTCAATAGATATACATCTACAATGCATTGAAGAGGATTAGGGCTATGTGACAAAATCATTCTGTCTATCTGCCCAAACTCTTCTTCTTATACTATTTCTAACATTATTATGAGGATTCTGACTTTGATCTGTGTAGTGCATTTTCCTCATCACACAATAGATTTTTTAATCCACGGCCCCAATCCTCAGGATGGTTACATCCTTATAAGATCAGCTACTACTCATTTGTTTCTCCCAAGGGTTTCAAAGAAGTCAATTCTCAATACAATTTAGTGTTGCTAAGAATATTTAAGTCAGTTTAAGGGAAGTAAACAGGGTTGGCACATTATACATTAGGAACCTGAACCCACTACACTGATCAGCCATAACATTCTGACCACCTGGGCATCCTGACTGTTCCCATACCAACAAACTGATGCACCTGAGGCAGAGGGAGAAGGCTGGGCCCGGGTGTACTACTGGTAGCTCAAACTGCTGAACATTAATGCTGAGCTTCTGGATAGGAAAGGGGTTTAGAACACACGGGGCATCAGTTTTGTTGGTATGCGGAAACAGTCAGGGATGCCCAGGTGGTCAGGAATGTTTAATGGCTGTATCGCCCAGCAGCGCATTGTGGGGTTCAGGGGTTCTCAGGATGGTATGAAATGTGCCAACCCTGTTTAACTTCCCTGTAACTGACACGTTACATTATTCTTTAGCAACACTAAATTTGTATTCGAGAAGTTGACTTCTTTGAAAAGCCCTTGGGGAGAAACAATGGTAGTAGCTGACCTTATGAAGGATTGGTAACCAATCCATGAGAATACTGGCCGTGGAGTAAAAAAGTGCTGATTGTGTGATTGGAGGAAAAAAGTTGCACTAACAGATACAAAAGTCCAGAATCCTCCAGATGAAATAATTGTTAAGAAATAGTATAAAGAAGAAGAGTTGGGCAGATAGGACAGAATGATTTTGTCACATAAGCACCTAATTCCTACTTCAAGACTGACGATATGTAGATGCTATATCTATTTGACGGCAATAATGATTACTAATTGTTGATGTGAGGGGTGATCCACACCAATTAGCAAGTTGTATTTATTGGTGTTTCAGTGTGGAAGTTAATTCAGGCATGTATAGGCTTGCAGTTATAGAGTACTATGCTGGAGTTACAGGGGATGATTCACAATGGGGGGACTTTGACTGTTTATTATGGTCTGTACAGTATTGCAATAGTGATGCATTTGTATTAGAGAGGGTTGTTTGCATTTTTCCTGAGAGTAATACTTCTATATAGAGTCGTATTTACCGATATAGTCTGTAGTATAGCAATCTGCAAGCTATACTCTGCATTCCAGTAAAAAGCACCTCAGTGTTTCAGTGCCTTTCAAGGTTTGATATAGAGGCTTGCAATGATACTCGATACTCAAATGGGGACTCGACACGAAGTAGCTGCTCTTTATAGATTGAGTGATACTGTTAGAGAGGTTGTGACAAGCAAGGGAAAATGCCACTGCTCGGTCATCTTAGTTCTCATCTATCTTGATAGATGTTTCAGCACTTGGAAACACAATGTTTTCCTCCTCTTTTGTCTCTTAAAGAATTATTTTTCCACCCGCATCCTCTTCCCTGGTGTCCAGAATATTATACCAGGATAATAATGTGTTTAGGAAGGGTTGTTTCATGTCCATTTTGTGTTTTTTATATTTATACTGGTTGGTACACTCAAATTAACACTCATCATTCTGCTGTTCTTAAAGTCAGGGGAGTTTTTGAGATGCAAGTCAGAAGAAGAAGTTTAGTTGAGAGCATCCAGCTCAGACGGTACGTCTCTAGAACAGTGGATTTCTCTGACAGTAAGACAGTAGGCTAGAACATTGTTGTCCTCATTAAACAGATTAATTGACTTGTTTTGTTGGCCACCTATCACAGTGATGAAGCGTCATATTTTTGCGTACACTCACTTCGTGGTTCATTGTCTGAGGACTCGAGTGCCTTTGTGTATCTTGGGTTGGCACTTAAAAACCTCAATGTACAACAGCATTTTCACAGAGTGGCAGAAAAGTATCCATATGCTC
>NW_023339762.1:865962-878765 GCF_004916995.1 Morone saxatilis | reverse complement strand
CACTCCCCACGTGTATCAGTGAGCCTTGGCCGGCCATGATCCTGTCTCCGGTTCACCGCTTTTCCTTCCTTAGACCACTTTTGTCGCTCAAATCCATTTTTCCTGCTTCTTACACATCAACATGAGGACAAAATGTTCATTTGCTGCCTGATACATCCCACCCACTAACATGATAACCAGATAATCAGTGTTATTCACTTTAGCCGTCAGTGCTCACAATGTTATGGCTGATCGGTGTATAGTCACATATTAAGTTAGCCAATGAGGGCAAAATGCTAGCTAACGACCTAGCTAATCTACATCAATCATTAGCTGGCTAGTTAGCAGGTTAGTTATCTGGTGTTTTGCTTAAGGGCAAAACACGAGCGAACTAGCTTGGTAATCTACATGAATTGTTATCGAACGTTAGCTAGTTACATCTAATAGCTAATGTTACCCAATGGAAGCTAGCAAACAGTTGATGTAGATTACCTAGCAAGTTAGCTAGCGTTTTGCTAACATTAGCTAATTTAAGATGTGACTAGTTATGAATATATGTCACTTTTATCTTTGAACTGTCTAACAACAGATGAGCCTATCACATAGCATATCTAAGTACAGGAAAGGGGAAAGTTGGTTCTAAAAAGGGGCGGGGTTTAGGAAGGGTCAATTAGGCTAATGAAAGGTTGACCTGATGATGGAGCTAAAGAAAAAGTGAGAGGATCATCTTGGTTATTACAATTTATCCCTAAACCACATTTCATGGATCCATCTACTATTTGTTTAGATATTTCCATAGATATATTTGTTTAGCCCCACTGCTAGTGCTGCTAGGAGTGACATCATTTCCTGTTAGAAACGGCCAGAACAGTGCACTGTCCACATTAATATATCATGTATCATCCTATTTGTATACAGTAAGAGAGTGGGACATGTCTATATACTATTGGTATACTAATTGTATATATACTGAGATGACCTTCCAGTAACGGTGCTCAGGGAAAAAGAAAAAGGTGAAAAAGGTGTGGCAGCATCATCACTGTCTGCAGTGTCACTATGAAACTAATGGAACAAGATTACAATTAACAGGGACAACTGTAGTCACTGGGGATGGACAAGTTGGCATTTTCAGTGTGGATTACTTGCGAAACTATAAGGACAAGAACATATGATGCTTTGTC
Organism: Morone saxatilis; assembly: GCF_004916995.1. Classification (NCBI taxonomy): domain Eukaryota; kingdom Metazoa; phylum Chordata; class Actinopteri; family Moronidae; genus Morone; species Morone saxatilis. Next base: position 877,605 of record NW_023339762.1, on the reverse strand, counting down.
TGTGTCTTTGTTCTAGTCAACTCTGTTTAAAGCACAACACCAGTGTTTTTGTATCTTTACCCATTTAAAAAGCATATTCTTGACTTCATGCTGTCTCTTGTCCCAAGCTAGTAGCAAGGTACATTTTTGAATGTGTACAGTATCAATATCAGGTTACAAAGAGCTGAAACTTGCTAGAGTTTGGTAATACATCATAGTCTCTTTACTTTTTGTTACATTATTGTTGCAGACATGGTGTTTACTGTGCTGGGTTGCCTCAAGGGAACTATTACTTAGTATTTCATAATTATGAAAATATATCAAAAAAAAATAATGAGATCCTATTTCATAATTATGAGGAAACCATTTTATAATGACATGGGGGTAATTTATAATTACAGCTTTTGTACGCCTAAATTATTAGATACACATCTTTTAATTATAAAATACTGAGCCATTAATACAGATCTTGTAATTATGAGGTCATTAAGAATATAAATATAAAAATATAATAAGACCTTCAATGCTTTTCTTTGGTGAATACAATGTGCAAAATTTGGAAAATAGTCAGCAGCGTTGTAAAGATTTTGTATGTTAAATGAAATAATCATCCAAAAACACTAGTATGGTCCTTTAATAATTTATGATTCCATGTCTGGGGTCGGTTCACTTAGTTATGTTATAATGATACTACTATTCAGATGTATAAAGGATGCTAATAATAACACAAAAGGATAAAAGAGAATTCTTATTTTTTCTAATAGGTTTCAGGTTTATTGTTCTGAATTTAAAGTGAACTGATCCCAGACCTGGATGGGCTGATCCATCTCTACTCAGTGACCCCCCCACACACACAGCGGTCTGTGACAGTAATGCAAACATTCAGTGACTCCAAACTGAGCGCCAGCCCATTTACAGCAGGTATGTCAGTATAGACAGTAGTGCCATCCACTCAGTCAGTTCATCAGACCGATTGGTTGAATGACTGAAAATAAACTGTGTCATTATAACAGTAAAAAACCATCTCATAAAACAAAGTGTACATTTTACAAATTAAGATAAAAACTTTTACAATCACAGAATATTGAATTCCAGTGTCATATAGTCATGTTAAATGTATTTCAATCAGGAATAAGATGTCATAATTGTAAAAAAAAGTAATGGCACTGAATTGTTTGAACCATTCTCTGTACAGAAACAAGTCTTCTCTAATCAGACCTTTATATAAAACTACAGTGCGTATTTTCTTTCTTTTGAATGTGTTGCCAACATATGGACAACATTAAACACGAAGGCATGAAAACAGAGAATAAAAAGCTTTCATATTTAACTTTTGAATTGGATTGGAAGACATTTCACAGTGATGAATGAGCCAGCAAAAGCAGTGTTGCAGTTCTCAGTTTAAGTCTGCCAGTTGAAACATGCTGCTGGCCGTTTACTGTAGCTGTTTGAGCTGCTGAAACTACAGGATCCAGGGTTCTCTCCCTGCATCAGCCACCATGTGCCTTCCTGAGCAACTCAGTGAAGCCCTACACCTGTTACAAGTGGCTTGTAATACAGACTCCAGCTCCACTGACAGATCAGGGTGCATTTGTCTACAAGGATTAACGATAGCTTAGCTGGCCAACCATTGCAGCCATTTCACAAATATTTTCACATCTTAGCATCTGAATTAATGGGTTTAATTCAACCAAAACGCAGAAGTTTGATGACATCCAGTGGTCAGTGGATTTTGCATAATAAGAAAGGGGTCTAGTGTGTAAACATTTAGGAGGACTCTATTGTCAGAAATGGATATAAATTTATAGGTATAATCAGCTATTTCATTTAGTGTATAATCAACTGAATATAAGAAGTGTGTTTTGTTACGCGTTATAATGAGGCTGGTTTTGTATTTTATACAGAAGGAGCAGGTCCTCTTCTACAGAGTCCGCCATGTTGAATTGCCATGTTTCTACAGTAGCACAGAATGGACTAACCAAACACTGGCTCTAGATAGGGCCATTCACGTTTTTTGCATATTTTGCAGCCACCACAGTTTCTCCTACACACTTGGAAGGAAGAACAACAGTTAGTTGCAATCTACAAATTCACCACTATATGCCACTAATTCCTACATACTGGTCCTTCACACAGTTTTAATAATCTCCTACTTCTTCCTGCGAAAAAGGAATTTCATCAATAAATTCAGAATATGTATATTTTGAGAGTTTAAGCAAGTCAATCACAGTTTCTATGCACAGATAAAGTGTGGGCATGGTGACTTAATCTTCAGATTCAGTGTATCCCTTCTGAAGTGCATTGCACAGTGTCAGGGCTGTAGTACTAGTTTGGTTTTGAAACGATTTGATTATCTTATGGTTGTTGCATGTGTTTGGACTCATGCCTCATAGACGACTGTAGTTCTGCTGTCAGATCCCCATAGAGAAAAACATCCCCTCATATCAGCTCACCGTCTCGTGCAGGTAATCCTCATTTTGCGTAGCGTCTTTGCCATGTAATTACTAAGCATCTCATTTCAGATGTGGGTTTATGCATTTCAGTGTGGACCGACATCATATTCTCATAGTTAGCTTGTAACACTGTGCAACAAGTTTTTGTCTGGAATACTATTTGATTATTTCTTAGAGCAGTAATCTCAAATATGGTTAGCAAAAAATGAAACATTTAGGCTCATTTACAAAAAACAGTGAGACTAAAGTATGAAGAATTTTGAATGGCCTTGGCGTGGTCTCAAAACCAGACTTGAACTTGTCTTAAAGCTGCAGTATGTCACTTTTATAAAAACATCAGAGAGAGACAGTTGATTCTCGATTCTCATCCCCAGGACCCAAAACGTAGGTATTTGACAACTTCAGAATGAGACCCCACAATCAACTACTTTTCTTGGCTCTGATGGGTTGTTTTCGTTCAGGCCTGGTGGATTTTAACAAATCCCATTAGGAGCACTAGGAGGAGCCAGAGGAACCTGATTGTTTCACAATTATCTTCTCATGTACTACTGTCACTATTGCCTTGCTGCAAGTGCTGCAGACAGGGAACCACAGTCATCTGGCAAAAATAAAAATCAAGCAGCAGAAGTAGGTCATACGATACGATAGTAAAGGCAGAACTGCAGAACATCTGTTTTATCTGGGGCAGGATCGCTCAAAAACGCCTTCTAGCCTACACTAAAGACAGCAGTATCTATTAAGAAGGGTAGCCTATGTAAGAGTTGGGGTAGCATTATACTGTACAGTGGAATATTTACTTTATGTAGACTAATATTTTATATTATATTTTTGGGCACTTGAAAATGAATGAATGAATACAATTATGTAAAAAAGTGACTTTACATAGCTTTCTAGACTGTTGCTAAGTTGCTTTAAAATAATAAAAATTCACCCAGTGTTAGGCAGAGTTGCTGTCTTTGATGTAAGCATTATGGCAACCTCTCTGACAGTGTATATGCTGTACACAACATTTATATTGTGTTGCTGACTTTCTTTCCAGTGTGTGTGTGTGTGTAGAGTGTTAGAAAGCCGTGCTGGCCATGCTTCCTGGAGCGAAGAGTCTCGGTATGCTGTCCTGAGACGTCTCTACGTGTCTGTGGGCCATCTTCCCCTCCTCGCCTGCTCCACACAATGGAAGGAGGACACGAGAAATAAAAATGGACAGAGTGAATGAATGAGTGAATTTGTGTTAGACAAAGACAGAAAGCAACAAAGATGTAGATTTATATTTCTACAGTATTGTCTGATGTCACAAATATATGAATGGAATGAAATAATAATGGATGGAAAAATACAGAAAAGAACAGTTAGAGTTGATTATATCCATTTTACCCAACCAATGGCATTTACAGCAATTTTTTTCTCAACATGGGTCTTACTTTTACAGTTTTGGCCATCATCAGTTATGAGAATGTTATCTCAAGACATTTTTCATATCTAGACCGTACTCATAACGTTATTAACAGAGACCCAACATTTTGCAACAGACCTATCATGAGCTAGCACTTTATTTTGTGTTGGTTATTATTACCGAGCACTAGCAGCGCTTGTTTGGCAGCGTCGCGGACTTCCTCCTTGTCCGTTCGACAAAGATACACTAACTGGTCAATGCTTTCTTTGGCCTGGAATGACAGCAGATGGAATACAGTGGTCAGTACATACTGTATTATACAGTACAGACAAGCTGCACACACCACAGATGCTGTTCATTTTACCACTCCATGCCATAAACTAGTTAACGTCGCCCTAAAATATCAAACTGAGAGTACCTTGAGCAAGCTAAGGCCTTGCATCCACAGACTCTGGAGTCACATTCTCATCTTCAGCAGCTCCAAACAGCTGACCAAAGCCTAAAGAGGAAAGGACCACCAGTGGTTACTGTCTTTGATTACAACAGGTGCTGATTGGGGTGGCTGCTGCCTTCTGCAGTGCATTGTATCATGTATCTGTTCACATTGCTTTAACATATCTTCTATATTTATATATATATATATATATACTATATATATATATGTGGTGTGTGTGGTATTTGAAGCCTTATCATCCAGCCTTTTTTCATTATTACAGAATAAAAAGTATTTGTCAGTACAAACAAGCATCCCCATTCATACTGTTAAAATGTCACACTAAATATCTTGGTTACAAGTTGGACTTCTATCACAATTAGAATGGGTGGAGGTAGCATTTGAGTCATTCAGTGAAATCATCATGTGCTTCGCAAATTGACTGTGTGTTATGTTTCATTTTGCTTTGGTCAATCACTGAAGTTGAAGCGTATTTTCTACAGATTTGCCATACTTCATGGTCTTTAAATTCACACTTGAGTATACTTATGCAGCAGGTTGTTCAGATGGTTTGGTACATGTTAAATGCAGTTTGAGAGATATTTCTGCTGTAAATTAATATAATTAATTTAAACATAAAACCAGCAGCGTAACATTATCTTTTTTATTTTTAGGACCAGTGTGGAGGATTTAGTGGTGTCAAGCAGAGAAGTTGCAGATTGAAAACCTATTTAAATACAGCTTACGTCTCCAAGCACTACGGAGAACAGAAAACTTACAGTTTACTACAGGCCTATCTTAGAGACTGTTCTTGGCTACATTAGTAACACAAGTTGTTCAACATGGCAGACTCTTTAGAGAAGGGCCTGCCCTTCTCAGATAAAAACAGCTTCATTCTAAGTTAACAAATGACACGACAATCTTATATTCAAGGTGATTGATACACTACTGAAAACAGAAACTATGTTACATTTCTGACAATAGATCTCCTAAACGTGTACACACTGATGAAACTTTAAAATTCACATTTAATACTTATTTTTTATTTTTTTTACATTTATGGGTTGTGACAAGTCCTTAAAAGGAGTCATTCATAAACAAAACATTTATTTAGTGTAGTGTGCAACATACTGGCACAGTAAATCCCTTCACCTGCCTCTTGTCTGGCTGGCAGCCAGACTCCCAGCACAGAGCTGGCAGAGCTGACACTTTGCCTTCGTTGGGTCTTTCAGTAATTGGCCCACAGCATGAAGTCCTTCTCTCCTCAGGCTTACTCTGCAGGACGCCGCAGGGTGTGACGAATCACAATCCTGGTCCCACATGTCGCCAGGCTCTTGCACACCACCACTGTCGGTGGGATGTTATCATTGATAAGTGTCCACTGATGAGAAGCTTTGTTCTGCATTCTAAGCTTTTGGTATGTGTGTGGGTGAGAGAAATACCTATCTTCTGCCAGCTCAGTATGGTGTTTCCATGCACTTGATGCCGTTGGCCTCCAAGTAACTCCACAGCTGAAAGAGCGTTCACCGTGATCTGTCCTCTATTGCTGCCTCGCCGTGGTAATTTGATCCAGCTACGTTCAATCAGACACAAGAACACTGGACACAACACACACACAACACACAACACACACACACCCACACACAACACACACATCAGCACAGGTGTTTAACACTGCCAAGACACTAATATTACCATACATGCACAGATGTTGCTGTACCTGTGTCAGCCATGCTGCTGGCCCTCTCGGGGCAGCATGCTGGAGTAGACTGTAGACAACGGTCACCAGAAAGCTCTTCGCATGGGACCTGTACCACGCTGCCCTTGCCCCCACACACTTGTTGCCATAGTGACACCGCGCCCAGGCACAGGCCCAGCTGGGGTATCACGTGACGGGAGATAAGATGACAAGTGTTGTTTCTTCATCCTTTTATTTCTGGATCAAGGCAGCTCTAGTTTAACGTGGTTTTTGTTCAATGTGGATCGCCAAGGAAGTACATTCTTGAACTTGTGTGGACAGATTAATCTGAACTCAAGATCACTACTAGACGCTTAACTTTTGTTTGAGCCTGGGCTAGTGGAAGTATGTTTTTTGAGTGCTCTCTAGGTTATTTTTCCAGTAACAGAACTGGATCTTACAGCCATGTTTATGGTGATCACACAGGGTTATTATACAGCAATTTAAAGGTCTATATATATGAAACATAAAAAACATGAAAAGGCGCAAACAACTTATTTGCTATGTAAGATAAGATAAGATAAGATAAGATAAGATAAGATATTCCTTTAATAGTCCTACAATGGGGAAATTCCCAATATTAACAGCAGCGAAGAGAAAAAACAGTATAAATACAGTATAAAAAAAAGTAAGAGTATGAAAAAATATTATAATATAAACAATATAAACACTGTACAAGAGAAAAAAACAGTAAATAACCACAACACAACAACAGATAACACAATAACACAATACTAGCAGCAGTTGCACATTGCAATAAGATTGCACAGTAATTATTGTCTGCAAATGTTTATGGTTATAGTGGATGTCATGTTTTCTTTAATGAGCATCGTTATGCAAGCACTCTTGGGCTGTAATGATATATTCTATATTGATTATATTATTATTAATAAATTTCAAAATTAAACATATGTTATATGAATATTGAGAAAATCAAAAAAATATAAAAAAGTGTTTTTCTATGATGAACAGAACTTCACTTCAATTTGAAAAATGAAAATTGTTAGTGTCCATCTGAAATCAAGTCAGATATTAAATAATATATAATTGTCTGTTTTTTCCGGATTTCTGTGAAGTGAATGCCTTAATGTGGAATTTGTCTTGAACTCTGATTACTTTTCTAAATTGGTCAGAAGGGCAGCTCCATCGCTGCAAAAAGGAAGTCTGATATGCATTGATTTATGTGAGAAATGAGCGACTCAACAGATACCATTCAGTCTTATGGAGAAATGAGCCGACTTCTCAGTTGATTTATGAGCTCAGTAAACAGTTTCCTGATGAGCTTATGGTCTCAGTCTCTAGTGTCAGTCTTCTTCCATACAGCATGATGTTCATTCAGTAAATGATGGTCCCATTTATAGTAAAATAGACGATAAAGCAGGGTAAGTTTTAGGCTGTGGCATCTTGTGATTGTCAGGTCATTCTCAGTGAGATATGGATCCAGATTCTGTTACTGTGTTGACTATTTCTTACCTAAAATCATCAGAAATCATTCAGAAACATATTTTAGGGTACCGTTTATCTGGAATACGAAAACGTGTGACCAAGTAAGCTGCCATTGTTTCCTGCTATGGATGAGTCGAAACTAAACGCAGGCAATGAGAGCAGCTCAACTTACAGTACGTCACCTCCGCTGGCTGCCAAAAAACGTCATGGCGATGACCACAATGCCGAACTTGAGGCTTCAAAATGGTACTCCACAATCCAATGGGTGACGTCACGATAGGTTTACACAGTTACCATGTTATCACTTTTGTCTATGACGTAGTCTGGTGGCGAGCGATGATAATTTAATAATAATAATAAACTTTATTTATAAAGCAACTTTCAAAATTGGGTATACAAAGTGCTTTACAGGATAATAACAAATTAAGGAATCAAACACTACCATATCACCATCAGTAACAATATATAGAATAAGCAATAAACACTGTAAAATCTAGCAATAATAAAAAGGAAAGAGAAAACCATAACAAACTATAATAGTGATAGTGATAGTTTGGCTGTTTCTGGTTAAAAAAAAGGTCTATCTCTGTAAGGATCCTTTCCATAATGTTGTCACACTCTTAGAATAACAAAATGAGTCTGTCTGTGGCAAAACAACAACTTTTAGTGGACAGACTTTGATGGCACATTTGTCCCCAAGGATAGCTTATGTTACAGTTATTGCAGCCCTTTTCACAAATATTTATCTAACTTAGTGAATTGAGAATTTACCCTGTTGGAAAGAGGGTTATGGTGAGTGTTATTTTGTTTCTGTCCCGTTTGAAGTATGTTTTACAATTATCTGTTAGGCAAAATTACAGATTTTGTCAATGGAGTCTGGTCGGCTGTAGTACCCATTGTTTTGGTCTGAGATGCTGCTTCTCTAGTGCGACATCTAGTGGCAAGGGAATTTTGTATATATAACTTGAGGATAAGGTATGGTACATGGTTCACTTAAATGCAAGTTAGCAGGTTCATCCTGATTCACCTTATCAAATAGCAAGCAACCTGCACTGTATACTTTGGGTAGTTATTCACTGTGCCCATTTCATCAGGAAATCTGCTGCACGCACTGATCTGAATTTGATCTCTGGGTGAGTCATCTACGTAGGTCACTGAACACTTTTTTTTTTTATATTTTAGTAATTTCTGCTTAGCTGTCCAGTTTGTCACTTGCTGTCAGTGAAAAGTCTCCATATGTGACAGCACTGTGACTGATGATCTGTCGGCTCTCTGCATATGGAGTGATGGCTGCCTGCACTGTTCAGACAGAAAGGTACAGGAGCTTACCTTCAGCGGGCTGTCTCAGGCGTCTTGGGTTGTCCTTGGTAATGCGTCGGATGATTTCGAGGACTCTAGCCTCTCTCAGCAGTCTGTCTAAGGCGTACATCTCTCCACACCGCAGGGGACCAAACGTACCCAGACGCTACACACACACACAATGCCACATATTACTTTACACACAACAGATTGGTGTGCAGCCATCTTCAGAACAGCTTTAACACAACAGTAAATCTTTCCAACTGAAACACTTTTTTACTCCTCTGTGGTCTACCTCTAACAACAAGGATCTGATGCCATTTTATTTACTATACTGTGTGCTTATCATAGTTTATCCAATCTTATATTGGTTTTCCACACAATCTACCTTTACTACTATAAGGTTTAGTGGTACAACTATCAGCACAATTATAAATGATAAAACTGCTAAAGCTGCTACAGCTCCATGTTGTATTTCAACAAAGACTAATTTTCAATAATTGCAGTAGTGAAACTATGTAAGGGTGAACTGATTAATCAGCCACCAATCGTGATAGGCCGATATTTGCTGTTTGATCGGCAGGCCACTATAAACGCTGATCAGAAGAGTTGTTCAGCTGATGAACTTCATTCCACAGGAACGTTTATTCAGTCTTTCCCACACATAGATTTACTTAGGTGGGCCAGCTGGTATATTAACAGCCAGGGACTCATTTTAGCATTTTGCAGAGAAACACAGAGAAAATATGTTATCTGGTGGATAGGTAAGGCAGCAGTTTGTTTTTTGATAGGTGGCTCACCTGATGTTGTGAAAACGGAATTGTGGGTGAAAAATGGATTAAATACAGTTAAAATGGAGAAAAAAGAAATGGCCTACTAGAAACAGAAATAAATATTATTTATATAAATACACGACAAACAGAAGTCTTCAAATAAACTCAGTGATTGGTATTAGTATTGGTCGATACTGCTTCCGGCGATCAGCCCTAAAAACTCTGACCGGAGAACTTTTGTACACAGAAGATGCATTTAAATGAATTTATTCAGATCAATTCTGTTCACACATTTAAATTAAGTTTGGAGAAATGCTGCATATGAATGTAATTTACTTACTAGTTTTAGGTTCAATTAACTGAATTTACCCAAGTTACCCTAACAATAAATACTTGAGTTACTTTACCAAAAATCAAATATCTTTCATTCTTAAACTGTTTGAGTTAATAAGCAAACAGTCAGGCAATTAGCTCCTAAGACATTTTAAGTTAAACTAACTCATCAAGTTTTACAGTGTAATGCTACAAACGACCATGCCAGATAATCAGAGTAACTATGTACTGCTACAATAAAAACTACTTCAATACTTCGGGATTTGGAAGTCCTTGACAACAAAAAGGTTGAGAACTACTGGTGTTGACTTTTTTTTCATTCATCTCTTTGATGCTGCTTATGTCCAAGATAGATCAGCGTAGCAAGCATCTCCACTCAGATGGAAATTTGACAGATTGAATTTGAGGTGCCGATGTCACATAAGCATGTACACTATAGCGGCTAGACATCTCTATATGGGAAAGTCTCCTACCAACAGCTGTGTGCTGCAGTTCTTCAAGTGGACCACCAGGGTGCAGTCTAGCGTGGTGCAGCCTGTGGTGAGGGGGCAGGTGGGGGAGAAGGGGCTGTCCCAGCCTCTGTCCTGCAGAGACCTACAACACATGCGAGAAGAATTTCTAGTCTTCCATTAACACTGTTAGTGTGAGGGGTCAACTGGACTGAGCTTGTTGGTTCTTGTGTGTCCCTTAGTTGGAGGCTAGGCTCTCAGCATGGCAGCTATAGACACATGGGGCATCATAAGACAGTGGTGGTGAGTGAAATATCTCAACTATTGGATGCATTGCCATGAATTGTGACTTAGACATTCATGTTCCCCCCAGGATGATCTGTAACCACTTTGGTGATCCATTAACGTTTCCTTTAGCACCACCATCAGGTAAAACATTTGTCCAATAAATCAACTATATGTGAAATTCTCATCAGTCTAACCCTCAGTTTAGCAGCTAGAAAAACTGATCTCAACGGAGCTTTTAAAAATTGTGTTAAAGCTGCAGTAGGTAATTTTTTTAAAATATCTTCTTGTCATATTTAAAATAATTTCCCTCTGGGATTATTAAAGTATTTCTGATTCTGATTCTGATTCTGATTCTGATATTTGCTGAAACTTTCCATATATCCTGACAGTAGTACATGAGAGAGATAATCTGTCTTCTACCTGGTCAAATAAAGGTTAAACAAAAAAATAAAAAATCTATTTACATTTCACATAATGATCCTAAATTAATTTCACACTGGGCTCCACCACTAAAACCTGCTAATATTAGCTGTAAGATGATACTGTGATCAACAAGACATGGCAAACACTGACCCAAAAAAAATAAATGAAGTCATATTTCAATGTTGTTGTGTTGAAAGTTCTGAACACATTAGCGGGTTTTCCAGCCTGCTCACATGCTCTCACAGAACAATGTGTCTGTGCTACAGTGACAGTACAACACAGCTCCACTAGATGGCGTCAACATACTACAATAACAATGACATCTTCAACAACAACAGCTAGATGTTAGTGGATCCCTGCTGACTCTGAATAAATAAAGTTTTGCAATAACAGAGTATTGAACGCATCCTGAGTTATTCTTATGTATTTTATTCTGACAGTTCATTTGGTTGGGTTTCATTGTGTTCACTAACAGTTCATTTGTCAGCACTGACCTGCCATTTCTCCTCTTATCGCCTTTCTCCTCCTCTTCCTCCTCCCAGATGAGTTCCACACCTGTGAAGGCTCCTCTTCCTCCTCCTCCTCCTCGTCGTCCTCCTCCTCCTCTTCCTCCTCCACCAGTGTGGGTCGAATGCGTTG
>NW_023339762.1:859481-865862 GCF_004916995.1 Morone saxatilis | reverse complement strand
GTTCAATGGACTTTGCCATCACTGAGTGAATGTGTGTGAAAGGGCGAGTGTGGCACGTAGTGTAAAAGCGCTTTGAGTGGTTGGAAGACTAGAAAGATGCTATACTCTATATGTATCTATATGTGAAGCCATGTGTGTATTTAAGGCAGCACACAAAGAGAATAACTGAAATGAATGAATGAATGAATGATGCAGTGTAGAATGTAATTAATATAGCCCAACCAACATGTTGAGGCTGACACCAATACTGAAATTAGAGACACATCTTTTGAAAAATATATCTAACTATTAATTCGTTTTGATGGACAAACTTTGAGACACTGTTTCTAAATGAACTCAAACATATCTTTGGAATTTCTGTACTGCCGTTTGTTTTTCTGATACTAATATTAATCATATCATATAATTGCAACTTCACGTAACCAACGTATCACCTTGAACTTAGCCTTCGACAGAGGTGGGGATATTATACCAAATTTCAATGTTGCGCCATGAAACAGCAGGGTGTAACTTGAGTATACATGGTCAAATCTGGCCCAAACTTCAAATTTTTTAAGAGTCTAAGACTAGAGACTGATTTGGCTACTCTGTAATCTTATTGTCTTCATGAGATTGGAGAGGCCTGCATATGGGGGGCTCACAATTGATCTGTGGCTGTCTGTGATGGGGTTCAGTATCTTGCTCAAGGATACTTGAGGAGCTGGGGATCGAACTGCCAACCTTCTGATTGGTGGACAACCTCTACCTCCTGAGCCCCGTTTTGATTACCCCTTTTACTTCTACAAGGATACTTTGTTTTAACAAAGTATCAAAGTACTTTTACTTGAGTACAGTTTGTGGTTACTCTGCCGACTGCGGAAAGCAACTTCTCTCCTTTCTCACACACGTTCCATCCTCACCTTCAATGTAACCTGCAGCAGCCTCAGCTCTTGTTCCAGCAGTTGTAACTCAGGGAACTGTCCCCTATAATCATCCAGAGAGGAAACTACAGCTCCCAGGGCGTCTTCCAGCCCACTGTCCACTGGCCCATCACTGTCTCTGGACAGACAATCTGCTCCTGCATCCGTCATCTCCTCCTCCACTGACACCCGCCGGGCCACATAGGTCTCATCCCCGCTCTCTGAAGGAATGTGTGGGGGTGTGTTTGTTTGTGACAGAGAGCTAGGGTCCTCTCCTGCAGTCCTAGGAGAGAAGGATGTGAGGACGGAGCTGGATGTATCCTGCTTCTTCCCGTTTTGATGTCGATCTGTGACCTCATCAGTGGTTGTGTCTTCGATGACACCGAGCCTCTTCAGTGACAGGTCAGCAGGGCTGGGTGGATCAGGAGTTCTGCTGGGCAGCTCCATTTCAATGTCATTGATGGAGACCCCAGAGACCAAAGACGTGACCTCCCCTGATTCAACGGCTGACCTGTCCGTCAACAGAGTGCCATCAGCACTGCTTTCACTAATGTGACTCAGAGAGCGCAAGTAGCTACGCGAGGAGTGGCTATTGGTCACCACCTCATCCACTGTCACTATGGATGACTGTCTCCCTGCGTCCTCTTCCTCACTGTCAGGTTTTGTCATCACGGTAACTGCCCCCTTCGCCTCTTCACTGTAAATCATTTCATATATGAGTTAATGTAATTGTAGATGGAGCACACCATATACCAAGCTTGCAATGGGTGTTGTATGTGGTTAATGTTGTGAAAGGGTCTATTTTGACCAGAACCATGATATTTACCTAACCCATACCAAGTACTTTTAAACCCAAACAAGTACTTTTGTTGTTAATATACTACGTATAAATGATTACGCCCAAATGTAACAAGTAATCAGTCAACAAATATGATTTAGAAAAATGTATGAGAATGCCAAAAATCAAAGTGAAATCAAACACTACCTGTTGCTCTCTGCTTGGTGTTTGGATATGTTGGGAACCTCACTGACGGTACTGACTTTGTGGGTAGAGTTTGGAGTTGAGGTGGAAGAGTCTCTGAGGCAAAATGAGATGTCAGTCTGTGAAGAGGAACTTCCTGTCACAGCTGGCTGGATCTCTGGTGTCACCACCACCGCCTAGACAGCAAGAGAGACATGGACACACTGAATCACAAGGAGACACTAACCCAGCACACTAACATAGTAATTCACGTTTAGGCTAATTTTTGCCAAACACCACTACAATGAAAAACATTCAGTCACAGTCAATGAAAGGCATTGTTAGCTTACTATTAGCATGCAGAAAATAGGTCAGTTTTGCCAAACGTAATATTTAGGGCTGCCCCTAAACATCAATTATTCAAATCACCATTAGAGGAGCCTGCATGTTGTCATGCAAACTGCAAACTTAATTGCAATGGAAATAAGGAAGGTGATGGAAAAGGGCAGAGCTGTTTCTGTTGAACTAGTTGAAGTGAGTTCTCTACAATTAATTCACATTCTATATATGTATGTCTGTACAGTGTCTTGTAATGTAATCTGTAGAATAATAAAATGTAACATCATGCACATGATAAGGTATGGACTGGTAGCTGGAGAAGTGCCAGTTTCACCTCCTGTGCACTGCCAAGGTGCCCTTGAGCAAGGCAACCTAACCCTGAAACCTGCTCTTCTTCTTCTTCTTCTTCTTCTTCCTCCTTATTTGTCTGTTTGAGTCTTTGGGACCACCTTGTTTTTTCAGTCTCTGCAACTGACCAATTTTCATTCTTACCCTTTATTCCGTGCCGGATGAATTGTGTGAAATCTTCGGCAAAAATCCTATTTTTCTAGTATTATCCTAGTTTTTGGGGTGCTGACGTTTAAAATCACAGACAACCTCTGTAGTCTCATTTAGCTAATTGTTAGCAACTGCCCTTTTAATGGCACGTACAATTCACAGGTGAGAACAAAACGTACAAATCTCTTAAGTTTGTGTTAACCACAGACCTTATTTCAGGTATATAACCAAAAACACATAAAAAAAACCCACTGACTCATTCTATTCTCTTCATTCACTGTATATGAGCCTGCTGGAGGGCATATGCCTGAGAGTGGCGTGCTGCAGATGAATGCACAGAGCTACTAGTAATGTATGATAACCCTCATACCTTTGCCAGGACTCTCAATTCTATCTAAGTCCCTGTGTAACAAGCCAACAACCTCCATCATTTCAATGGCTCATCTAGTTTAGGACAAACATGGTACGGTTTTGGTCACAGTACCACAAAGAATGCAGGACTTGTATGCAGCCTGAAAGGAAGTGCTCCATAGAGGCCTACTGAACTTAAGTCCACAGATTGTGAACCATGACTGTTTGCGCGTATGAACAGGAAGTGGTTGAAGCTTGATGACATCTCATTTCCATCCACAAGTTCAAGCTGGAAAAATAGTTATATTTCCAGTGTCCCTCCCTCTGTTGATCTAGCTCATAAACCAGTCCTTAACAAAGATACTGATACAATGATAAACAGAGAAGAGGGCTGGATAGAACCATAATGTTGTAATCCTAACAGCACAAGACTGCAGATCATAGATAACATATAGTGTCTGCTGTGTGTTACCTTCTGATGTGTGGAGTTGCGTAGCCCTCCTACCGACAGCTGAGGACTGGAGGAGTCATCAGAGGATTCAGATGAATTAGACCACGCTGTTCCATTTTCCAACTCTTCATGGCGGCGGAGCATGTTCTGAAAGAGAATAAGCACTGTTTAAATAGCTGGACTGATGAAAAAGGAGATGGATATGGACCAATACGTATATGTTTGATTAAGTAGAGGTGGACACAATCTGATGCCCAATGTAATTATCACAATAGTGTCTTCCAGATGGTAGAAGGTTGTTTGAGGGGACTAGTCATTGTTGAGGGGGATAGACTGGAACCAACTTCTGTTCATCCATCCGCTTAGTGTCTCAGTCTGTAGCACAGGTTCCAGATATGGCTGGTAAGCACAATGGCATCAAAACCGGTATCATCACTGTAACAATAAAACAGTTCTAGCATAGAGCTCCCCTTAAACGCATGAATTCTGTTTGTGTACTAATTAAACAAATGTGATACCTTTTATTTAGTAGACTCACAAGACTTCCCCTCAGCTTTTGTTAGCTAAAACTGGACGGAAACATTCTGAGTGTCGAGAGTTTAAAAAAAAACCTGTATTGCAGAACACTGTTGTACCATATAACGTTGCTCGGGAAATCAAAACAAAATTTTCAGTTTCTTTGTCACAAACCAGTTAACACACAGCAAGCCAGGTCCCCGGGGGTTCAGGGGTAGTTACCCACTTTCTCTGGATAATAATCCAGCCTTGCATAGAGCCTCACCAGCACAGATGGTTCTGGTATGGACTGTATAGGAGAGATGGTTTACCTATTCCATTATGTTTTTCATTATTAAATATCCTGGATTTTACTTGACAAAATTAGAAAACTGAAAGGGGTCACCTCCACTTCCAACAGACTGACAGCCAGCAGGCTAATACAGGCCAACAGAGTTTTGTAGCTAGGCAAATTCCTTGTACGTGAAAATTTACTTTAAACCTCATTCTGATTCTGATTAGTGATTCACATACCAGGCCAACTAGCTGCTTCACACAGTTCCCACACTTTGCCCTTCTTGATCATTTTCACTGTGTCTCTGGATTATTCCTCTTTGTTGAGCAGTCACATGTCACAAGCTGTCAACAACCATCTTTAATGGCAATCTGTTGATTGGGTTCAACTGGACCACAGCGACAGAGTCAGGGTTCTTCAGATGAAACAATTTGGCAAGCTCAAATACACAGCCCTTAATTATCCTCAGTTGATAGAACAAGCAGTGTTCAACTCTGCTTTGTTCTCTACTATTCTGCTTCAATGAGCACATTAGTAGAGTACTGAGCATATGGCAGAAGAACAACCATCTGAAAACTGATATGTCAACAGTGATCATTTATGCGAACAAAGTGGACTCCAAAATGTATATCAATTTTAAGTTTCACAAAAAGCATGTTGTCCTAAACTGCAATTGCCCCTACTTAAGTCCCACCCCTTTTTATTTTACATGAGCCTAGTATATAGCGTATCTTTTTTTTTATTTCTTTATTGAACAAATGTAGGTTATAAACCCAAGAAAGGAACAGTATACATACCTAGTACATAGCACAGCTAAGTATATGGCCAGTTACCCTACAGGCTAGTACAGTCATATGTTTGCAGGAGATTTATAGTTCCTACCCTCAGATGCAAGCCGATAATCAGTGCACAAACAGAGACTACTGACTACTGAGACTACTGTTCTAGGTTCCTAATGTTCTACACTACCATTACTGTCACTGTACAACAGTGGGCTCTGTGTTCCCACATTCTCCGGGGTTTTACTCCATCATGACTTACTGCAGTGGGCTGTCTTGTTGGCGAGTTGTCACTACAGGAGCAGCTGTGGCTAAGTGTGTCTCTGAAGATGTCCAACAGCGGCCAGTGCTGCCGCCTGGTCAGAGTCCGAGGCAGAGACTGAACGTCAAGAGTGGCAGCAGGTGGAGAAAAAGGCAACGCAGCAGTTAGGGACCAGTCGCTGTTGGCTAGCAGAGGTGTGGACTCGAATCACACCACTTGGACTCGAGTCAGAAATCTGATGAGTTTAGACTCGACTTGACCAATGACTTGTGAATTCACTTGGACTTGAGTCTTTTAATGGAGCTATTATTGTAGCAAAACTATTTACAAATGTGTGTGGAACGTTGTGTAACTATCTCAATCTGTGTGTGTGTAATCAGATCTGTGAATGTGTAAAATAATCTGTAAATATATACTGAGATTTGTGAATGTGTACAGGAATCTGCAAATGTATGTTTAGAATTTGTGTGTGCATAATCAGATTTGTAAATGTGTAAAAAATCTATAAATATGTATTCAGATTTGCAAGTGTAAGGATATTTGTACACGTGTGGACAAATCTGTAAATGTGTGGACAAATCATCGGTTACAACTCAGGCGGGACTCTCAGTCTTTTTACACGTGACTTTTGCTACTGTGCCTCAGTAGCCACAACCACTTCTGTCTGACGAAGGCCCTGAGGTCATAAGTAACGAACAGTAGTTTCAGCTCCGGTGGGCCAGGAGCCAAACCCGGCAAGAAAACCAACTCGGCTTCCCTGTCGTCAGACTGGTCTCCATCAGTCCCAGGTCGGCGGCATTCACACTGAGCTCAGCTAGCTCCAGTACCCAGCTAATGCTATCTGTCCACCAGTAAACTAATCACAGAGAGATGAGCGAGCAGAGAGGAGCCTTCTCTCATCTCATCTCTCCGGCTCGGAGGGAAAACCAGATAATAATTTCTCCATGAAATATCATCCACTTTCACCAAAATCAGTGAATAAAGTTTAAAGTTGTGTGTTTGTACCATTGACAGTAACTATAATGTAAGTACCGTATTTTCCGGACTATAA
>NW_023339762.1:856152-859381 GCF_004916995.1 Morone saxatilis | reverse complement strand
CTGTTAGTGGCAAAAACAACAACTTTTAGTATGCTTAATTTTTGGTGAGTACTATTCTGTTTCTGTCCCATTGTTTTAGTCTGAGATGCAGGTGATCTAGCGGACATCCGGTGGTAAGAGAATTTCGTATAAATAAACCTTTAAAAAGGTCCAGTGTGTATGATTTAGTGCTTCACCCTCCTTTTCCAAGCACGGAGGAGAAACTACAGTGGCTACAAAACACGGGAAAAACTCCCAGTGTTTGGTTTGTTCATTCTGGGCTTCTGTAGAAACATGGTGGTTCAACATGGTAGACTCCATGGAAGGTGACTCGCTCCCTTTGTATATATAAACGGCTCATTCTAAGGTACCCAAAACACAATGATTCTTATATTCAGGTGATTATACACCAATGAAAACATTGTTATGAACATTATATTCCATTTCTGCCAATAGATCCTTCTAAATGTTACACACTGGACCATTAAAACTGTGTATGAAGTACACTATTAGAATAATTTTATCATTTGCCCATGCCTTTGTAATGCTGCTTGCCCCTGGTTGCTCCTCAACACTTACATACACAGGAATTCAAAACAATAGGCTGCTTGTGAATGTGATTTGATTCATAATAATAAAAATAGACTCCCGATACTGTATACTCCTTATTTGTGTCAGTGGCCTGACTCAACCGACCAATCAGGCTGTGATTAAGTCACTGCTATTCATTGCTGTATCAGCAGGTGACTATAACTGATATTTATTGTTGCCAGAAAATGAATGATGACATACATATACACTGTGTGGGTGTACACAAACACAAAACCATTCAGTCAAATAGAAATGTTTTAGGCAGCACATACAAGTTAAAGATATCAACTATGTGGCCCAGTACAATAACACCTGTAACTGTATGCTGAATGCCTAGTACATCCAGTCTTTTCCTGACTAAAATGCTTCATTGTCTTACTAACAGATGTTTTAATCCTAGGGGACAATTTGTTTTAACAGCATGGGACTGCCTCATGGTCATGGTGTGTAGACTCCATAGAAGAGGATCCGCTCCCTCTGTAGATAACAAAACGTCTCATTATAAGGTAACTTTGAATATTATATTAGATTTCTGACAATAGATTTTCCAAAATGTTTCACACAAGTGTTTAGTTTTATTAACAGCTGCAAAGCCAGAGCACAATGGATTATAGAAAACAAAGGATCAGAAATGGATTACGTTAATACAGCTCACACAGATCAATTTAAAAAATCCTATATTGACCATCCCAGATAGCAAGGTAACACTGACTGAGTGCTGACTGAGTGTTGGTCTGCTATCTGGAACAGATGCTGTAGACCAGCTCAGCCATGTCTATAATACAGTAACTCTACAATCTCTGACTGTTAATCATCCACTGACCATGTTACAAAGAGGGAGACAAGAGACAATAATTTACTTTACAGCAGTGAGAAGTTGGCAGTATAGTAAAAATTGTGATTAATTTCTGTATAGTTTACTGCAACATCACACCATTATGTCAGATTATAAATATTAATAATCAAACTGGAAATTAGTTATTCAGGGAGCTAGACACCTAACCATATAACAACCACATTGTGGTTTGCATGTTTTGTTCTTGTTTATGACAAAAATGTACAGTAGGTCCAAAAATGATACCAAAAAACATCCAAAGACTGGATTTAAAGATTTCACCTTGACTCCTTTATTCAGCCTATCGCGATAAAAACACAAAGAAAATTAGCAAATTTAGTTAATCAGGATAATGGTGAATATCCTCACATGGTTTGGCTTGAAAATGCTCTATATCTCTCCAGCAAACAGTCCTATATTGATGTACTGATTTATTTTGAACAAGGGGACAGGGGGGAGCTTGCATCTTTCCATTCATTCCAAAATCCTAATCCTGTCACCATGGCTGGAAGCTCATCTTACGCTTTGCATTCCCACACACACACAAGTTAAACTGGATGTGTAGAAATAGTATAGATTCTAAATAAAGAACAGGGAGATGAGATTCCTATCTGTGATGCAATACATGCGTTTCTTTGCAAAACGAAACAAAGTGATTACAGTATGTTTTAGTGCCACTTTAAAAGTGAGTAGTCAATTCACTAATATTCTCCTACAGGATTTACACATTTTCCAAAAAGCAGGCTTTCATCAGTCAATCAGCATTGCTCTCTATCACTGTATGGATTCCGATCCAGATGCAGAGGTACAGGTAGTGCAGGGCGGTATGATTTTTAAGATTCCGTCAGTTTCATGCTATATTATGGTGTTTTCTATTCCCTTAATTGGGTATTTATATGGGTTTATAGTGGCCTATATATAGTGGTTTTCTTGCTGCCACAAAATGATACAATATATGAAAGAATCAGAATGCATGAAACAGAACTTATATTATTTTCCATTTCATTTCCATTTTATTGATTTAAAAAAAGTTATATACACTATAAACTGACATAAAATGTTTCAGTGTCAACATTTATATTAAACAAGTATTCAAAGGGATATTTCTCAAACGTTCTATTGGACAAGAACCTAATTGTCACAAATTGTTAGTTGTGAGTTATTAATTGTTCTATTATAAAGTTAGAACCGTTAGTAAGAAGGGTACGCAGTTAATAGGGCTCTCTAAGTACAGTACTATACACCGACTGTAGTGCTTGTTGCAGCAAAAACAACATGGCTGCCTATTGAAGAGCTACAGCAGTTGTTTCAGCTCTGCAACGGATCAAATTGTCAGGGGGCATTAAAATGTAATATGAAGACAAAAACTCTAAACTACTACATGTAAGCAACCAGTCTAATGGAGTTCAATCCTAAACACATTTCTGTGGATTTATTATGGAGTTAGAATCATGCCAAAACCTCACACACACACAAACGTGTTTTACCTAGCCTCCCAACCGTATCACATAACAAAGTTACTCAGTGGTGTGCAATTACAAAACATCATTCAACAAACTTATGCATTTGTTTATGCAATATAAGAAACGTACCTATCAACAAATACATCAGCTTTCAAACAATTAAAATACAGTATGTCATACACATACATCATCGAAACATATTTCTTCAATTACAAAAAAATATCCTCCAAGTACAAACTAAAATCCTTCAAGTACAAACTAAAATCCTTCAAGTACAAAAAAAAATTCTACAAACTGTCACGTGACTTTTGGCACTAATTTTCCGCCTTGCTGATCCACACACAAATGCATTCAGTTCCAC
>NW_023339762.1:853400-856052 GCF_004916995.1 Morone saxatilis | reverse complement strand
GTTGAAATAAATCCTTAATTCACTGACGTAGATGATAAAAACAGCAGTTTCAGTCGCTCTACTCAGCTGCACACGGAGCAGACCCGATATGGAAACAAACCATCTACTTAAAAGGTTTGATGTCGAGCCACTGGGTAACTTTTACCTCTTTTTCCAGATTGAGGAGCTATATGAAGCCTACTGCCTACAGAGAAGACTCAGGGACGGGGCCAACAAGATGGTGAAGGCTTACACTGCCTCTCCAGGCAGCAAGGAGGCCAGGGAGAGTTTAGCAGAAGCCAATAAAGGATACAAAGAGTACACAGAGGTGAGATGAAGATAGAATGAGAGAAAATGGTAAATGTCTAGATGTCTAGTGAATGTTGCTGAATAATAGGACTACATTAAATAGGATTACATTAAAGAGTAATTGTAATTCAACTGAAAAACAAATAAATAAATAATACAATTTGTATTTTTTCTTCAACTCATTCAGTATTTAGTGTGTTTGCTGATTAGTGTCCATTCAGTGTTCAGAGAGTCCATACATGCAGTGCAACCTGTCATATGCTTTGGCTCTCATTTAGCTTTTATGTAAGAGGTTTAGCACTGTCACAGTGCGTCTCTAATTGCTCTTCCAACATAATTTCACTGTTCTTTCTGTTGAACATTTCATGTTTGTTGCTCTGTTAGTTGATCTTTTTGTCTTTTATTGTGAAGGTGCTTTATAAATAAACTTCCTTCCTTACTGCTCTCTGTAGAACATGTGTGTGTTGGAGAGTGAGTTGGAGAACCAGCTGGGTGAGTTCCACATCAAGATGAAAGGTAAGAACCAAACACTGATGGCGAGGTCACCCCTCTGTCTTCACTCTTTCCTCCTTTCTCTCAGCCTCCATTTTTTCTTCTCTCCTTTTTGCATTCTCTTGACTTTATTTTTTGCCTTTTATTAAAAATCACATACTGAACATGAACAAAACATTGTGACCAGGAGACATGCATAATTAAAAGATTTTTTGAATAAAACATATTTTTTATGAATTCTTTCCATGTATTCAAAGATGCTAACATTTGGATTGCAGCTACTGGGTAAATGTAAAAAAACACGAATTTCCTTCCAAAATTCAACAGGTTATTTGGTCTGCTCTGGAGGAGAAAAAAAGTAGAGGCTTGATACATTTTAATTAGATGCAGTCTTGAACAGTTATTCTATGATCACTGGTAAATGGTACTGTACTGGTATAGCGCCTTTCTCGTCTTCCGACCACTCAAAGCGCTTTTACTCTACTACATTCACCCTTTCACACACATTCACTCAGTGATGGCAAAGTCCATCGAACAGAAACTAACACATTCATACACATACACATACGGGAGCAATTTGGGGTTCTTGCTNNACACACATTCACTCAGTGATGGCTATTGAACAGAAACTAACTCTCATACACATTCACACTAATGCACAGCATCGGGAGGATATAGGATACTTCAACATGTGACGGGAGAAAACATTAGTGGACGACCTGCTCTGCCACTGAGCCACAGCCGCCACTGAGCAAACAACAGCCGTCAGACTCTGCAGATGTTTCTAGTCCAGCACTAATCATTATCTACAATGTCTTTAATAAATAATCGTAAATAAATCTCCTTAGAAATCATAGGAAAAAAATGTAAAAGTCACTTTGGAACTAGAGAATCCTCATGTTTTTAAGTTCTCTTTAATATCGAAGTAATCCAATGATAAAGGTCTGTACACCCATGGGTGCATTGCAAACAAGAGCTGCTGATAGCTAATTCAGCAAACATTTAATGTCATTTAATGTAACATTTTTAAAATGTAAACAAATATTGCCTAAGAAATTGGGTTGGTGTTCGTATGTTTCCATCTATCAGATTAGCAAAAAGATTTCTGACTCCATTTTCACACAAAAGTCAAAATTATCTGATTTTTAAAAAAAGAAGGAGGAGCAGCTTCTTCTCTCTTTAAAAACAGTACAGTAGCTGTAATCATTACTGCCGTACTACCCACAAACAGTTCAGACAGATAAAAATCACAGACCAAGGCAGGTAACATTACCCCACCTCCCCTAGAGAAATAAATCCAGTCCTTATGAGAAGCTGAAAGGCTACATCTGTTTCTGTTTGTCTTTCAGGTCTGGCTGGATTTGCCAGGTTGTGTGCTGGTGACCAGTATGAGGTTAGTCCATTAGTATCTCTCTCTCAGATAATCAGATACAGAATTAGGTGAAAGTCACTTTTCTTGTTCTCTTTCTTGTCAACTCCGCAATCAGATCTGTGTGATTCATGCCATATCCTTTTCATTGCAGTCTGCACAGTCTGTCCTCAGACACTGATGCACACAGATACTTGATTTTTTCAAACTTGAATCATCAGGATAGTCAGAAGAATGTTTGTCAGATGCTTTTTAGGAAACAGAACGTTTAAAGTGCTGTGGTTATTGTTCCTTTTGGAATTATACGTCTGTCTTTCTGTTATGTAACATACATTATGTACATTCATAGTGAAAGCTCTGTGAAGAATAGAAAAGAAAACAATTAAAAATTTAAAAATACAAAAATCTCATGAAAAGAAAGAAAGAGAAACTGTTGAACACAAAGTATACACACACAGGTCTACTGACATGCAAAATTGAGACTGACTGTGTGTGTGTGTGTG
>NW_023339762.1:840676-853300 GCF_004916995.1 Morone saxatilis | reverse complement strand
TTCCCCAGATGTCGCGAGTGGCCCGAAAGTACCTGTGCGTCTGTGCCACAAGCTCACCATCGGAGCGGGTTTTCAGCAACGCAGGTAAAGTTGTCAGTCCACAACGTGCCCTGTTAAAGCCGGACAAAGTAAACATGCAATCTTGACTAGATTTGTTGCCACTTGCCACACAGTTCCCTATTCGCATTGTGTGTGTGTGTGTGTGTGTATTTTTTTTATTTAATTGATTCAGCTATTTTTATTTGGTTTTCGTTAAAAACAATATTAGAAAGAAGACTGGACTGTGTTTTAATTTAGGCCTATTTGCAATAATTTGTTATAATATGGATGTTTATGTTAATTCAACTCTGGTTGACTATTGTGGGTCTATTTGCACTTTTTTATAAGCTGCTCTTTGTTGTTATTAAAAGTTGTTTGGGCTGTGATTTAATTTCATTGATTTGTGTGTGGGAAAACTGTTCTGGATGTTTATGTTAATTTAATTCTGTTCGCACTTTTTTATAAGCTGCTATTTGTTGCTCATAAAAGTTGTTAATATTGTGCATGTTATGTTGTTACTGTTTCAGTATTAGTGTTTGGTATTCAGTTTCTGAACGGTGTAGGCACAAGCCAACAGTTTGGTGACGCCGTCTGAGCCTTACGTCATAATTTTTAATTAGTCACGGTAATGCCGTATACCGTGGTAAAATAGGGAGGAGGTTTGACGGTATCAAAATTTGGATACCGCCCAACTCTAACTAATACTAACACTCTCAGAAACGTCTGAATTCTTTAAAGAGTTTAGAAAGAATCTACGTGGTAGCAATATAGAGAGTCAGTCTGTGGTCCAGTTTATCAAAAAACATATCCTGTCCCGTCTTGACCGGAGCCTATCACAGCACATGTTGGCAAGCATAAATCAGTGTTGGTTAGAAATTAATGTTTAGTAGTCTAGCTGGGTTGTTAACACTATAAGTAAAAGTGAAATTGTGTGTTTGTACAGTTAAGTTATGTAACATACATATTGATACTCTTTACAGGAGATATCAGAAAAAGGTTGGGGCGGCAGTAGCTTAGTCTGTAGGGACTTGGTTTAGGTTTAAGTCCAACATGGACCCCATTTTGTCTTTTCATATTCTTGTTACAGTATCCTCTCTCAAAAAAAAAAAGTACTGTATTTTAGCAGGTATGGATTGTCTGAGAGTAAAGTTATATCCAAATCTGTCCATCTCTACCATGTATAAACAGGCGCACACACACACACACACACACACACCCATACAGTCAGACTGTCTGTCTTCTGAGCTCCACCTGACAGGATGTCCTGTAAAGTGTGTACTTCCCCACATGCGTGTGTCTGTACCTGTAGGGCTTGTCGTAAGTGTTGACTCCAGTGAAGCTCTGGCTCCTAGTGATGGATCTGGAGGTGAGGCGTCTGACTGGGCGAACGGACAGCGACATGGTGGAGAGAGTTCGGGATGGACTCCCTGCACAGAGCAAAGGAGAAGAAGCATCAGTAGACTGCTGACACCACAGCATGTTTCTATCCCACATCTCACACACTCAGTTCCCACCGGGTATTAACATCCGACCTGTACCTGGACATCTTGCCACAATTTAACAGTTTGACAGTGGAGACAGAAAAAAAACATGGGAAGAGACTACCAGGGGTGCCATGTAACAGGGTCCCAGTCAGAACTGAGGCAGGGGCATTGCAATTATGATCTAAACTCCATTCAGAAAGCAAGCATTTTAAAAGTTCTTTGCTTGTCGTCTAGCGTACAGACTCAACAAAGTATGAATTCAGACATTTTCCAAATCATCATCATGATGTAGTTATTTCAGCATCCTTTTGATCTGTTGTTTGGAATTAAATCACAGCAAAATCTGTCTATTTGGGGCTCATACCACCATAGTAAGCCAGATTAAAAGTGAATATTCACTTGTGTTACTTGCGAATAACACAAATGATCCTGTGAGTAAACTTGCAAAAATTCACTGGTTTTCCCTGTGTGTTTTAAGGTCTCAAATAAACTGATATGACTTGAACTTCTCAAACAAAAAAATGAAAAAAAAGAAACTTTACATTAAACCAGAAATGATACAGAACCAGAAAATAAAAATAAAAATAAATAGAAACCACAAACTGTGCTGTGTTCTGATAACTCATTTCCTTCTGGAAGCACTGATAAATGCCATAATGAGTCACGGATCGGTTATCTAATCAGTGTCGACCATGAGAAGCAGGTAATTATCGGTTATTGTATCAGTTGAGGAAATATCCGTATTGTGCACTACTGGATAAAGATTAGAGGTTGTTTTTTTTATGTAACATGGTAAAGTTGCAAGAGGTGGTTGGTGGGCACAGACAGAGTCTAGACATAAGCACTTCTGTTAATGTAAGTTAAGGTGATTTTGTTAGGTTTAGGCAAAAAAAAAGAACTTTGGATAAGTGTAGGCAAAGATTGTGATTTCAGTTAAACGTTCATTAAAAATCTTCTGTCTCTAGTCACTGCTGACTTTTGAATAATGCTGTAGTCACTATGAGTGGATAGTATTGCACCTTTGTCTATTTTGGTGAAAAAACTAATGTAATATGTTTTCAGTGAACATTTTGCAACATTGTGACTTCCCAGGTACGTTAAAACTATATCTATAACTCTAGTAGATATTGAGTCCACACCACAACTATAATGGCAACGACCTTGGCGAACAATATCGTTGTGATAACTGTCATAGCAAGCTGATGAACCAACGCTTATATAATGTAATATTAGTCTGCATATCACAGAAAATTTCATTTTAACTGCTACCAACTGTCTCTATCTCCGAACTCATGAACCCATATCTTTCTGGTTTTATTTTTTTTTCTCTCTGCGCAATGTACAGCAGTAACAGCTCATTAATAACTTTGCTATTTTAAGGAATGGGGGTTTATCGTTCATTAGTGTGGATGCTCACATCGTTATTGTTATAGTACTGGTTATAGTTACTGCACTTTATTTATGCTTTCTCAAATAGTGGGTTGAGACCACTGGGTCCAGTGGGTCATGGACTGGGAATGGGTCTTGGAGTGTGTGGTCAAAAAATTAATCTATTTTAAATACACTTTTTGTATTGGGATTAATGCAGGGATATGCAACACTTTTAACATTAAGAAATACAATTGCCTTTTATAATGTGCCATAGAGGAATAAAAACATCTATTTTCATAAAGAAGTGAGCATTAGACACTGACCCCACTAGAACAGTAACATACACGCACAGTAAGAAAACAACAACTTACTACTTAAAAAAAGAACTGTACATAAACATACTAATTAGGATCTACAATTGCACATTATTGTTGTACATTTACTTCCAAAAAACTCCAAAACAGACTAAACAACAAAAAGAAACTAGAAAGAAACGTAAAAGCTGTAGAAACTGTACCACACCTTACTCCATAATTCCTTTATTAGTTTGGAATATCTGAAGATTTACGATTCTTAATGTACTTGAGAAAGGGACCCCAGACCTTGAACATTGCATTGGATCTTCCTTGGAGAGTCTTATTTTCCCCAGCCTATGAAAATAAAGCACATCTCGAATCCAATGTACAAGAGCACTGAAAGGGTTAGGATCAAGCTTTTGGCCTAGTATTTCAGACACAGTATTAAACCATTGCCCAGAAGTTAAGCAAGGATGGACAGAGCCAGAGCATGTGTACAAGGTTAGCAGGGGCCTGATAACACCTATCACAAATCAGCGAGACATCGTTGAATATCTTGGCTAGGCAAGCCTTGGTAAAATAAGTACTACTTTACGCTGTATCAAACCATGTTTCACACTTATAGAGGAGCTGTAACCCTTTCCAGCATCTCTCCCCAAACCTCACTCAATATTTCCTCCCCCAAATCTGTGTCCCATGATAACTTGATTGATTCAATTGAGTCGATTCTTAAGTTATGAATCTGTGTATGGATTCTACAAATAGCCCCTTTCAGGGATGAATACGGAGTCAAGAAATCATCAAGAGGTGAGCCCTCTGGCAGATTGGGAAAACTGGGGAGCATACTTTGTACAAAGCTACGGGCCTATAAGTGCCTTTACATTTTTTTCTAGGAAGCGAATTAACATTATTAATGTATAAATCTTCTAACGATTTAACACAGACGAAGATTGGAAAAAAATAAGAGTAAATGATCTGCATACAACAAGACCTTTATTTCTACTCCATTCCTGTGTATGCCATAAATGTTAGGGTTGGTTTTAAGTGCAATTAAGAGGGGCTCAATGGCAATGGCAAATAATAAGGGAGTCAGAGGGCAGTCCTTCCTAGTAGATCGATACAAATGAAAATAATCAGAATTTATATTATTATTAGTTCTGACTGATGCTTGAGGAGAAAAGTAGAGCAATTTAACCCATGAAATAAAATTTCCCCCAAAACCAAATTTTGTATGAGCAAAAAAAGGGGTAATCCCACTCCACCCTGTCGAATGCCTTCTCTGCATCTAGCGAGATCAAGGGTTCAGGAAGGGTAGAGGGAGAAGGATTATAAATCACATTAAGCACGTGCCTTAGGTTAAAAAAAGAGTGTGTCTATTTTGAATAAAGTCAACTGGTCAGGGGAAATGATAGAGGAAAGGACAGTTTCTGTTACTGTAAACACAGTTATAAAGGTGATCTATGAATCTAATTCATATTCATTAGAATCAGCAGCACACAATTGTGATGTCAAGGCAGACGACCACCCACCTAGACCTGAAGGGTCTGTTCTAGGTTTCTGCCTGTTAAAAGGCAGTTTTTCCTTGCCCTTGTTGCCAAGTGCTTGCTCATGGTGGTACTGTTGGGTCTCTAATGTTATAAAGGAGTTCGTCCTAGCCTGCTCCTATTTGAAAAAGTGCTCCCTGAGTACACTTCTGTTATGGAATTGGCACCTAAATACAAATAAAACTAAACTGAATTGAAATTGAATTGATGTTCACACTCAGTTTAATATTAGAGTGTGCTCTGATCGCAGGGTGCATATTTAATTTTATAAAAGGTATGTGTTTACTAGCCTATTTATAATTTTTTTTTAGCTTGGTTTGAATTCAAGAAAAGTGGGTCACGACTTAATGAAAATGATTAAATGTGGGTCCAATGGGGAGACCAGTTGAGAACCACTATGCTAATTAACATTTCCTTATTATGTTTATAGAAACGTAATCTAGTTTGCATTTGGTGTACTGTTGCAAACTAGTTGTACATCAATTTAAAAAGAAACTTCTGTAAAACAGGAATCCTCCAAATGGAAACAAGGTATTATCATGGTCTGATGTCACTTAGATATAGCGCTATATCTGTTATAATAGCTAGCATTGAAAACCACAATCGTTTATATCTGGATACATTATGTCACTTGTTTTTTATGTTGCATAAAGCAGGCTAATCCACTCTGTGGCTGTGGCCTTTAACCAACATTTGAAGTCTGTGGCCTGAAGCACTGTTTTGTTATTGCGGCTTAAGTCAGCGGTTAATTTCTGCCAGCTAAAGTAGTGTTTTCCTACTGTGGCCTATCCAGTGTCCTGTATCCTGTTTTTTCAAACAGCTGAAAGGCTTTTGCAAGAAAACACCCCCCTCCAGAGCACAGGAAATGTCACAATCCTACAGGAAGTCAGAAGCAACTGCGTCTCCTGACAGGAAATTTAACAAAGGAAGATAGTCCTGAAGGCCACAGTCATCTGGCTGAAGAGAAAAGGTCAATTCTGTTTAACTAGGGATGGAGAGAGTACTTTATTGGTATTTAAGTAGTGGCTAAAGCAAATTGACAGTACAACTTTCACATCATTCTTTTAAGTAAAAAAATTTGATGTTTAACAAGAATAAAAACTATTCATATCTTACTTTTGACTGAGAGTAAACATGCTAAAAATACTTCCACCATTGAAAATCATCAAGAATGTGTGTGCGTTTGTGTGCTGTGAGAGTCTGGTCAACCATTTGTTGACTTAACCTAGTTTAAGTACTCGAACAGAGTACAGAGAAGCTGAAGGGGAATGAGAGATAACGAAAGACAACACATTTCAGAGAGAGAAACTGAGCCTACCAGAGTGAGGTGAAGAGTGGATAAAGAGGGCAAGTAGAAAAGTTGGGTCATGCTGGGTCCATCAGATTCAGATACTTTCCTCTTTAAGTTCCTGATAAATCGTCATTTGTCACAGCAGTTCACTGTCTCTATCAGGAAGTCTGTTACTGCTTACACAAAACAGTTTTCGCTCATTAAAAGGTTATATATATTTCTCATGTATATATGTGACATTTTGTGTGTGAGAAGATTAATATAGCAGCAAACAACTGTTCTCTCTGTAAAAATATTGTGGAGTCATAGTGTCACACTCCCTCCGCCTGTGTTGCTATTCCAGCCTCGCTGTGGTATGTTTACATAGCAGGTCTGGCCATGCGTGCATATTAGTGCATGTATGGCTGTCTGTGTGCAGCTGAGTGACTGAAACTGCAATTTTTCTCATCTACATAAGTGAATTTTTTCTTGCTGGCTGTAGTGCCCTTGTTTCGGTCTGAGATGCTGGTGCTTTGTCGTGCTTTCTTTAGTCTTTATGATTTTTTAAAAATCTTTATACCAATGAGTTATACAGTTTGACTCTTTTAATTAATGTCAGTATATAGGAACATCACCTTAAGACACTTATACAATACATCCGAAGTATCCTGAGTCATTTTCAAACCACAGCAACTATCCTGCACCTGGTGGGGGGAGGTGGGGTGGTATAAGGTACCCAATATGATATAATCCAATACAATAACACCACAAACACTCAGAAGTTCTTGTTTCACACCACATTTTATGATTTGCGACATAAAATGTCAGAAAATGGTGAAAAAATATTGATCAGTGTTACCAAAGCCCAGGGTAATGTCTTGTTTTGTCCACAACCCAAAGACATTCAGTTTACTGCCATATAGGACTAAAGAAAGCAGAAAATATTTATATTGGAGAAGCTGAAATCTGTAATGGACAGACATTTTTCCTAAATCAACTATTAAGAGCTCTAGGTGGGTGGGATATATTGTAAATATACAGTATATTTCTCATCTATCACATGCCAATGTTTCACTTTACAGTGAAGTTATGGCAAATGAGCCACGATTTGATGTCTCAATTTTTCAAAATAAATGACAAAAATGTCTTCTGCTTTTCTCGCGTTTTCTGTGCTGTACTGAACCATAAGCCCAAAATGAAAACCCTCAACCCTGAAACCAAACACCAACCTTGATGGGGCTCCGTGTTTCGGTCAGAGTCCCAGATCAGACAGGGCAGTGGTAGTCGGCACATTTCTCTCTATCACACCCCTGTCCTCTCTCCTGTGTAATCTGCAGCCTTATTCCACTTTCATGAGCTAATCAGGCACCATCCTTTTTGGTTAAATCATCCATCAGCTCTATTCAAACTTCAACTAGCTCATCCAGAAGTCAGTCAGTCAAATCCATCAAACTGAAAATGTCTGTCAAACTGTGCTGCGTTTGTGTTCCCTACCTGATCCAAACAGCAGTCCAAACCTGGCCAATGGCAACAGATTCCAGTCACACCATCTCCTCTGCTATTGATGCTCTCATATAAACACTGGGACGTGGCTCTGTGCCACACACTCCGCCTTCCATACGCCTCTGTGGTAAGCGAGTGTGTGACACCACACCTATTGTCTGATGCTCTCTGGCCTCTCTCTCCCAGACCATTCTGGAAACTGCAAACTCTGCCTGGGACCCACACACATTCACACTCTCTTTCTCTCGCTGCAGCAACAGCTCCGCCTCGACTCATCGAAAAGAAAAACATTAAAACAGTTTTCACATATGAACTCCAAACATCTTGTCAGAAGTGTTCTCACATGTTGGAAATGCTCTGTTTGGTTTAGGGGGGTCGCGCCTGCAAGAGGAGGAGGACTCATCTGTAATGATGAATGATTTTCTGATATCAATACAAACCGTGTGTCAATGTGACCACAAACTGATAGAAACGGAGGTGGTGTGCTGGGATTTTAGAACTGAACTATGAGCAGGACACAGACGTGTGGAAATCATTCAAACGTGGTCTTTCGATTATTGACCATCGTTCTAGCACCAACCACTGGAACATTTCTTGACTCACTACTGGTAAGGCCCTAACAGTAGCACAGCTGCCAGTTTGTTAATCACATTTTGTGGGCTTGCGTGTATGTATATGCACTCCTGGGAAAATTGGGCCTGTGTATCTCTGTCATGTAAGGAATGGCAGATCCAAGAAAACACACACACACACACACACACACACACACACTAGGCAAGAAAAAAAACACACTTGTGTCAAGAATAATAATCAAGCCCAATAACGCACCTAGACCACAGCCTGCTAGCTCAGCCAGCCTGCGTTATTCAGTTATTATTTTTCTATTCTATTTTCTATAATTACAAAATCCTTTTGCAAATCTTTCAGGTCCAATTTAAATCAGATTTTTTGAGAAGCAACCTACACATGTTTCAGGCCTGTGAATGACCATGCATTGCTACAACACAGCAGTACTTCACCTGGGTTTGGACATTTTCCTTTCACAACTGTTTTAACAGTGTTTTTACAGAGCTACGACCAAGTGCGATCAAACAGTCTCAGTGAAACAGTGAAAAAGAAGTAGACCTAGAGCCAGGATTATTATTACATTCTCAAATTGTGCATTCGTCTTCGATTTCTTTTTCACAACAATTGTCAAGTCAAGTTTCTTAATATAGCCTAATATCACAAATACCAATTTGCCTAAAGAAGCTTTAGAATCTATAGAGCCAACAGGTTCTCATCCCTATCGCCAAATACCGACGATGCTTTGTCACATTCCTTGGCGTTTCATACCATCAAAAATTATGGTCTGGGTTAAGATAAGTATATTACTTAAGTCACATATGTAATATTCTGTAACTTCAAACTTTAAATAAGTCAATGATGAATTTTGGTTTCACATGGGACACAAAACCTGTTCTCCTGGGCTTAAATCCGGTGTTGTCTGATCCAGCCATCCACCCTAACCTCTTCCTTATGCAGACTTTGTCTCTCTTAATACTGCGTCACCTAACATGAATGGGTGTAGTTAGTTTAAAGCCTGGTGCGTTCCATTGAGGGGTATGACAAAATGTCAGTATTTGGCAACCGAGGAACGACAACAGGCTGGACACCCTCTGTGCTCTGACCCCTAAATCACAGGAAAGGAAATACTCCAGAAAAAAAACCTTTCACAGGAAAAAATGATCCAAGCTCCATCAATGATGATGATACTTTGCTTAGATGCTTCTGAATATAAAAAAAACTAAGTTTTTAGTCATAAAAGTTTACAGCCTGCCGTGCTGTTATCCTGCATCACTCTGTGTACTGTGCACTCTGAGAAAAGGCAGTGACTCGACTGACAAAATAAAATTCCCTTCTGGGGACGATTAGGGGGAAGCCCTAGTAATTTCTGTAGAATAACTACAGATTCAGCAGATACTGTAGAATGTGGATTCTACCTGCTCGTTTTGTGCACGTAACTTCGGATTACTTTCAGTCTTGAGTTTGTATATAAAAGGTTGGGTAAGGGTTTGTAAGGTAATACGTAAAAAAAAAAAGAAAAATGGCTGAAAGAATTCTCCTGGTGAAAAAGCGGCCACTGACAACACTGTATATTAAGCGAGGTGAACTAAGGGTCAGTCTTTAGTATTCCTCCTGGGATCATAAATACTTCATCTGATGTTAATAGTTTCCTCCCCTCACAACACCATTATTTCATACACTGTTTGTTCTCCCACATCATGTACATACAGTTTAGTTTATAACTCCAGGCCTGTCCCTCATTTATATGACTGTCCTTAGGAGAAGGAAACCCAGGAGGGAGTAACATCCTGCAAGGAGGGCAGGGTCAGGAAAAGACCAGTCCAATTCATGGCTATACTGAGTCACAGGAATAACCCCACAAATTTACTGTACAGCCATGCTTGCTCACTTCCAGGAAAAGGATCCTAGCGCCTGAAACATTATTATGAATCTGAAAGGGCCATAGCAGTGAGCTTGGTTTTGTACTTCAAATATGTTACTGAGTGTTAATACAGTGTTTACAATAAATAATAAATGTGAAATTAGTTGCATAAAACCTTTTTTTGAAAAATCTGATGAATTGCTTTGTGTTCACTTTTTTTAACTCAGATTTTAGGCATAGGGTAGCGTGTTTATACTATGACAGTTTTCCTAAAATATATATGTTTTTTTTAATTGCAATATATTGAATCGTAACCCCTATATCGTGATACATATGGTATCGCCTGATTCTTGCCCTAGCCCTACTGTGGAGCCAGAAAGAAGTGAGCTTACCAGACCTCACTCCTCATGTCTGCTTTCGACTATAGGCTCCAGGCTACACGAGCCGCTACTAGCATAACACACCCGATTCTCTGACCCAACTGTTGGCGGTCTAGTTTCATTGTGGGGAAGAATGTGCAGAATAAATAATGATGATATGTTTGGTTCTGCTGCATCAATTATGATCCTTGTTTTTTTTAAACTAGGAGCAGTGCTAAATTATTGGACTACCCTTTTAAGTACAGATCTGGGACATGCTTAGCCTAGCTTAGCATAAAGACTGGAAGCAGGGGGAAACAGCTAGCCTGGCTCTGTCCACAAATTGACACCTATCTACACCTCTAAAGCTCACCTAGTAACAGGCTGTATCTAATTGATCTAATCTTAATCTATACTCAAACAGGAATGTCAAACCAAGACTTGTGGAGTTACATGCCGGAACTATTTCTTGATCAACAACAACAAAAACATGCAAAACCACTTAGAAAGTGCTGTAAGATACATACAGGTAGATAACATACATTTAAGGGCAACAATGTTCTGTATATGAATGATGAATGATTATAATATTTAGATTAGATGATGATGATAAATGCGGACCGCCAACTTTATTACATCTGTTACCATTCCTCTGAGAGCAAACCTGTTCTTTATGTTGTTGTTCTTTAAAAAATAACACTCAAGTATTGATACACAAACAGAGATAACAGTTCCATAATGTAGCAGTCACATTAACTCAAGCTGATAGTGATAACAGTGAGTGAATGGTGGGTGTCACAGTCCTAATAAAGAAGAACTGTGTATAAAAATAAATATGGCTTTTCACTGTAAAAACATATATTTACATGCTGCTGTGAAACGGCTGAATATTTACTCCAATGTCTTAAAACCCCTGCTGACACGGCTGGTTACTAAGAACTTCAGACACCCACTTCACTCTTCATCCGTCATAACCAGTGGCAGCAATGTAAATCATACAGTGTGTGGGGTTTAAGCTACATTCACATGGATCCAGGCAGACCAGATGTGATGTTAGCCGATGAGAGCAGGACGGTAAACTTAGGTGAGGCCAGCAGAGAATACCATTTATTTATTCCATTGTTTGTAAACATAAATCACCATAGCAACATACTGTCACGCATGTTGCGTTTTGCTGTTCTGCCATTCTGTCGGACTGTTTCTGTGTTTTTCCCGTGCTGTCCCTCTACCTTCAGCATGAATCCATGTAAATGCAGCATTAGGTTCGGAATAGTGTTCATTTTTTAATCAAAAACTGTGTAGCAAAGTATATTCGTCAATAAGCTTTTCCATGACACTGATGGGACAAAAAAGATATTGTGAAAGAAGTGCCAATGGCTGTGAAGAAATCTTTTTTTTTTTTTAAAGCAGTTCCAATGTTAAGTGATTGTTCAAAAACACATCAGCAGTCTGTGTTTGTCTAATCAAGTCAGTACTTTTCAAATATTCCACATTTGAGTAATGTAACGCAGACTGCTGGTGCGTGGACTGTGGGTACTCTCCCTGTCACTCACACCTAAATCGATTTGAAAAGGGATCCCATCATGTAGAGGAGGAACAGCCGCCAAAAATAATTTGAACGTACTTTATATATGGACACGAAAATCTACCCATAAAACTCAGTTAAACAAATCTGGATATTCTATAAACCAAATCCAAAATGAAACTAGACATCAAAACCCAACCCTGGCTATACTTGATACAGTACATAGCAGCAGTGGCATGCTGCTTTAAGTCGCGGTGAGCCAAGGCATCTATCCATTAGTAAGAGGAACACTTCTTGTGACACCACTAACTAATTGAATTAAATAACAGAGGGCTAGAAAGGAGATTATGATCATGTTGCTGCGTTCAGGAAGGGGCCTCCATTGAATCATTTGATAAATAAATGTTGCTTGAAACAAGTCACAGGTTTTGTTGTTTTTTTGATATTTGGAGTGAACTCTCCCAGCTCATAATAAGTTACAAACCTGTTAACCAGCAACTGCATGTTCATTGTGGCAAACACAGGGTTAATGATTAGAAATGAGCTAGTCTCAGTGGGTTCATACCTCCATATCCACTGTACATGGTAGCTGTTGGTTGATGTCAAGTCTTCTAGCGATGGGTCCACCCAGTTCCACAAACAAGCGCTCAGTCCTCTCTCCAAGTGGTATCTCAGTTCTACTTATACTCTCTGATCTCTCCTTTCTCTTTTTCTATCCGGGCCTATACCCCCTGTTCCCTTAACCCATATCCACTGTCACGCCTGTTAATCCTTCGTCCACTCGCCTACTGATTCTCTCTCTCTC
>NW_023339762.1:839747-840576 GCF_004916995.1 Morone saxatilis | reverse complement strand
AAGAAGAGGAGGGCGAGGAGGCGGAAGAGGGAGGGAAAAGGAAACAGCAAAGGCCGGCCCTCCCTCCTCTTCCTCCTTGCTGATGTCACTGGTTTTTCCTGCCCCTCCTTCTCCCTGTTGAACATTATTGTTCCTGACCACACACTTCTTTACCCAGCATCCTCCCACCACAGGATCAATATCCATTTTTACAAACATAACTCTCATCACTGCAGGTTTCCCCACTTCTATCACAGTTAGTTGTATGGTTATCTGGAGTTGGTCCCCGGGTGGCGCACTGGGGCTGCCCACTGCTCCTAGTACTTAGGACAGGTCAAATGCAGAGAATGAATTTCCCCACAGGGATCAATGAATAAATTATATCTTAACTAAGTGCATCTACTCACAATTCTGACATTCTCTACATGAGTATTTCAATTTTATTACAGTTACTAGATATTTCAAATAAGTTTTTACACAAAGACTTTTATCATAAGCTAATGAAATACACTACACATAACACTTTGATAAAGACTAAAGCAGTGGTTCCCAAACTTTTTCCTTAAGGGACACCCTATCATTGGGTAAACGGATGACCCATGACTAAGTGAATTTTTTTTTTTTTTTTTATGTAAAACAAGCAATTTGGATGAACTCTGAGCAGAGATTAGTTTTCCTAATAATTTTAGTTAGTTAGTTAGAGTTAGGAGAAGAAACACTGAATTTGTGAATTTTTGCTGTGGCTCAGAGGCAGAGCGGGTCGTCCCCCCATTCGGAAGGTGTTTCATGTCGAAGTATCCTTGAGCAAGATACTGAACCCTGAATTGCTCCCGATGCATAGCATTGGTGT
>NW_023339762.1:832036-839636 GCF_004916995.1 Morone saxatilis | reverse complement strand
AGTACAGGTCCATTTACCATATCAAAGAGTGTATTTTGAGTTTTCTTACACCACTTAAAATCAAATAGGCTTCCGATCCCTTGTTGGGGTCCTGACCCCCAGGTTGGGTACCACTGCACTCAACCAGTTCCTAAAATTTTTTGGCTTGTGACCCCACTTTTCATATGTCTCTCAGTTGTTAGCAGTTCCACCAAAAATACATTTCCCCTCTCAACTTCTCATAGTGTATGGTTTCATTTAAGTAACATTTTGAGGGCAGTAGAGGTACATTTATCTAATATTTCACAAAAAGCTAAGATTGGAGAGAGTCCAAAAACTGAAAACAGATGTGTTTCATTTTCTTCCTGGTTCCAGGAGCCCAGCATTATTCAATTTCTATAGAGAAAAATGCATCCATGGTGTGTAATAGAAGCATCTGACACACAAATATAATAATTAACAGTTCACACATAGTGACCCTCCTCACGGGAGCGAGCACCCATTCACCTCTGATCTGGGGGTATTTGTTGGTGGAGTGGAAAATCTGGGCTAAAATCACAGTGTGAACTCGACATTAGAGATTATGACATTGAGACTAGAGACACTATTGGGCTAGTGTTGAGGCCAAAATTGTACTCAAGCTACGTTTGGGTTGACTCAAACTCAGCACATGATCAGACAACACACCATTCCCACAATGAGGCCTGGGGGGCTGTGGGGATTTCTTTTCAGCAGGCACTTGCTATGCTGAAAGGTTAAAGAAATCCTGAAGGAAAACTGCTGAAGTCTGGAAGAGAATTTTTCTTCTAAGAAGATAAGTCATCAGGAGTGGACAAGAGTAGAGAATCTTAAGAACTGCTGTTCATTCACAGTTGCTATGAAACTTAACAGTGCTACTTCCTGGAAACACTTCACCTTCTGAGGTGAAATCATCCTGCATAGGAGAACTCTACACAAACTGTCGGCTGCCATCAGCCTAACAATCTCTGTGGGGTTGCAAGTCAATTACAAATCATTAATGCTGTAAGGTAATTCCTTCATTTTCACCAGAATTTAATGTTCTCCTACAGCTGCATCAGGGCTGCGAAAAGTTGCTGCTAATTCAAACAGATCACTTCCTGCTGCTGTTGTTTCCCATTAAAGGCTGGAAGCTGTTACTGCACCTGTTTCAGTGAGCAGTGTGCATTAACTATTGGGACTGTACTGATTTCAACTGCAACAGTGAACTGTTCTTTAGCTTCAGAGCACAGCTGGTCCAACATATATTACACACACACACACACTCAATCAACTTCAACCACTTTCTGCCTAGTCATCTGCGTGCACACACACAAACACACCTTGTTGAAATGAAACCACATTCTTTCCATTTCCATCATATTTGTAATACCCTGACTGAACAGGTATGCTTGTTTTCCTTCAACTTTTTCTACATCTTCTGTTACAGAGACAAACAGGGGGCCACTAAAAGAAAACAGTGCCAAAGTGCTCCTAGAGATCAGAAACTCTACAGGATACTCACTGAGCGCACACACAGTTTTGTTTATCAAGCTGATCTTTCCGTACATGGTGAAACTGTTGACATGTGGGGAAAGGATGCATTTTACCAGTGACTTCCTGCTAGGAATGTAAAGATGTCACAGTTAAATCACGATGATACTCTTTTTAAACAGCAGAGGGCACTATCTACTTCTGACTGTGATTGACGTCCTACGTTCCTCACGCCAGTAGCTGCAGGCGCAAAGACATCAGTTTCATTTTACAAAGAAAAGAATGTGCATTGTTTTGCAGTTTATCGCCTCCCTCAGAAACAAAAAAGGAGTCTTTAATTGAAAGAAGAAAATCTAGGAGGAAATATATTTTGTAGACTGAGAAATAAAGGATTTTTTTCCAGTCATAATTTGTCTCTCATCTGATTTAGTGAAAAATCATAATGTGAACCCAGTATCGTGAATTGTATCGAGTCATGAGTTGAGTGTATCATTACATCCCTACTTTCTACATGTGTAACATTTGAAGTTGGCCCAAAAAGTGGTTCCAATAAAACAATACAATTTGTTACCAGAAATAAACATTAGACAAACAACTGCAGCCCTCAACAAACTTGTGCTACTCCCAAACTTTGTCCTGCTCCTCACCTACAGTCTGTAGCTGATGCCAACAGTACACACTGAATGCTTCATACAGAGGAAGCAGTGAAGGGAGGGGGGGACTCCCCCCTTGGTGGCGCCCTTGGAGGGGAGGTTTTCATAAACAGAAGAATCCAGAAAACTTGACAGTGAAGGTTCATGGAGGCTGGTACAGCATGAGACTGAGATTAAACACAAAAACACTGTCCATAACCCCCCCCCCCACACACACACATAGCTGCAGTCCTCCTCAGGTTAAAAAACTGTAAAAAGGAACCACAACAGATTTTCTGAGCTGTCTGCCATACAACTTTTTAGATTTACAAGTCACAATTTATTTTCATTTTCATCCACTGTCTAACAAGGGTTGGTGAAAATTGGAATCGTAGATGCATCATGGTTATTGCTGCAACAAATATGTCTTAATGCAGAAAAGTAAATAATCTGAAATGTAAAACTCAACATTAGGATCACCTGCAACAAAATATTACCTGGCTGCAAAGTGGCAGATCTCCACACGACCATGCGCAGAAGACACATACGTCCTTTACAGATGTGTGAGCAACCAAAGATGGATGCCACCCGAACGGCACCCTCTAGCTCAGCGGCAGCTTTTTATTCAGTCATATAGAACAGGCTGAAGGCTGGGTACTATTCATTAGACCCTCTGTAACAACACATATGTAATAACTCAATTACCAACCAACAACAATTAACCTATGTTAAACTTCTCAAATATTAAATTAGACTCCTATCACCTGTGGACCTGCCCTCAGCTTTATAGGTGACTCTGAGCTTAGTCTTATAAATACAGCCAATATAGGGTCAACTACTGCAATGGTCTTTAGACTGGGCTCCCCAAAAAGGCTATGAAAAAGCTTCCACTTATTCAGAATACACTTAAAAAAATCAAAAAAAGAAATCCCACATTTTGTAATAACCACCTCAATATGTAAGAGTATATATATATATATACACACATATGCTGTTATAAAATGCAGCTGATTGTTTTGTTTGCAGGTGTTATTACCGAATGAAATGAAAATGTATTACATATTGTCATGTTATTACATGAGGTGTTGTTACCCCACCCCCACTCTTAGGGAACTGCTCACATCTCCACACCCCCAGTCTGTAGCTTCCAATTAATAATTAATAATTAATTTTATTCTATTTTATAGTGACCGAAAGACAAAATATACTGAATTCAGTAAAAAGGTCAACTGAATTAAGAACAGTGCTGGAGCCATTCTATCTTGGTTGTCTGTGTGGCCCATTTCCCATTCCCTGGATAGGGTTATTTTTAACCTTATCCAGGGAATGTTAACAAGGCTCCACAATGCCCTGCTTCATATTTTTAGAATGAACCTCTGGTCTCATCTGTATAGCAAATCTCCTGCAGCCATTTAATCCTACAATTTCACATGTCCTACTAATGTACAAAGTCATCAAATGTACTCGATGCGTTTTATTCTCTGAAAAATTGTTGTTGTTTTGTTTGCTAAACCCTCATCTGAACCCTGATTGTCCAATCATAGCTCAGCAACTGCAACTAGCCACAGCAGGTCTGTCTAAGAACACAACTAAGATTCCTGGCCAAGCACCCTCTGAGCCAGTCGTGGTACTGTATCAGAGCATTTGGATTTGGGGAAGTTTACACCCCACCAAACTCCGTACCTGAAATACTGTTATGTTTGCAGACTCAAAGTTTTTTTCACTCACTTTTTTTTTGGGGGGGGGAGTGAAATGCAAATTGAAAGCAAACTGCACAAACAATAAAGCTAAAATCAGACCTCGATTTTGACCTCTTGCCTTCTCGCTAATTTTATTTGCAAGAAGGCTTTTATTGTGAAGCAACAGCAGGAAGTGCTGATTTTGGTTTAACAGGTAACTGGGAAAGCTCTGCTCCTTCCTGCTCATATTCTGTCAACATTTTTAGACCTCAGAAAGTCACGTTCTGTACAGTGCTAGTTGATGAAACCAATCATTTGAATCATGTTTTATTGTGGTGAAGTAGAATGAGCTTGGTAATGAGCTGACAGGCTGTTCCTGCTTCACTAAGCGCCACATGACTGGCTGGCTGTGATGTGTGTGTGGACCCCTGTGAAGTAGGGACTTTCTGGTTAATCTCCAGCTGGCCAATAAGCAGCTTAACTGTCACTGGAGTGCAGCAGGCTAATTACTAGTTTGTAGCCAGTCTAACGTGGTTCAGAGCCACACATAACCATACTGAAAATAGCCTGTACATGAATACGCATGTTAAAATATATCGGAGGATTACAGTTATGTCTTCTAGTTAGGTTGGCAATGTATTAAATGTGACAGTTTTACTCCCTACCTAATATTAAATGTGTGCTATGAACTTCAATGTTTTTTACATGCCTACATTTTACTGTGGAAGTGAAAATGTTATGTGTAATCAGAACCTCTGTTTCTCTAAAAGCATAAAAGCATCGCAGCTGTTGGACAGTGCTGACTGCATGTGGGCTGACCCAGTACATGCTGGGAAACTGTCATTAGGTGAACCCTTTGTGGAAAGTTAATCTGCTGGATGGGGCAGGTAAAGGGACACACAGAGCAGATGCTGAACCGATGGTTTAATCTGTCACCACAACCTGTTGATAATGTTAAAGGAGCCTCAGACCAAGACTGATGTAACTACTGACAATGGGTTCCAGAATGTTGAAGCACAGTGGTCATTTGAGATATTTGTAAAATCATTAGGATTGTCATCGTATAGTTCTACTGTAAACCTTTGTTCCTCTCTTAAGGTCATTCAACTATTTTTATTGTGGGATTCAGGCGATTTAGACGGCTACCCTTGAACCTTGAGTCTTTACACCACTGCTGCAACTGTCAGATAGAAATTGACTTGAGGCCCTTTTGGGACCCCAGTCCAAATAAATGGTAAATGGACTGTATTTATATACGGCCTTTCTAGTCTTTCGACCACTCAAAGGACTTCACACAGTCACACACATTCAAACACTGATGGTGTGTGAATGTGAGTATGTGAATAAGCATCAGGAGCAATTTAGGGTTCAGTATCTTGCTCAAGGACACTTTGACCTGTAGCGGGAGGAGCCGGGGATCAAACTGCCAACCTTCTGATTAGCGGACAACCCGCTCTACCTCCTGAGCCACAGCCGCCCCACCGTGATTCATCAGCAGGGTATATACCTAACTGACTGGCTGGCACTGGAGATATCACAGTTCATTTTTGCTTGCTTAACAGATTAAGTGGTCGGTTGCAGCAGGTACGGCATTAACATATTTACATCTGCAGGTCCAAAGTGCTGCTGCTGCTACGGTTAGAAAGGATGGGTTGTGTAAGTGGTGGACTGATGTAATTTGAATTCAGATTAAATATTTTTCCAAAGTGAGCACCACATTCACCTGTTTGATGATCAGCTCCAGAGATCACACACCTCTGTTGCTTAGTTTTCACAACCCTTCAACACACAAACACTCACTAAAGCTGAAAACACATCATTTTATCAGAAGAGACTGCAACTGCACTGAGCAATCCTCACACAAGCAAGAACACACACTGTAGCAGGTATCACACACTGTAGAGTGTACTGTGTGAGACACAATATTTTGTTTTGTGATACTGTATTGATTCTCAAAAACAAAATTTAACTTAAAAATGATGCATAGTAGGTCTATATCTCATTTCTGTGAGGAAAAAATGTTTAAGTTTATTGATTACTGTCTAAGATATAACGTTAAAGAGAGTTAAAGTTATCTCACAGGATAAGAGCAAAGTGAAGAGCTGAACACAAGAGAACTCTCTGACAAAACTTTATCTTTTGAAACTCAGTTAGAGTAATAAAATTGTAGAACAATGGTCAAGAAAGAAGAAAACAGAGAAATTGTAAAACAAAAAAAAGAAAAGAAAAAAAGAAGCTTATTGCGTAATAAAATGCATAATAAAGATAAAGAATAGTGTAAATAGTTCCCTAAAATTATTAGGAAAACTAATCTGCTCAATCTGGGTTTACACAAACTTTCTGCAGTTATTGTGTTCACTGGTTGGGTTCATTGTACAGTTTATCAGTAGTTCTATACAGTTAGTTATACACTGAATATAATATGAAATATCAAGTAATTTAATTAGTTTACTCAAAAGGTTCCCTTAAGTAAAAAGGCCTCCAAACTTAAAAATCCATAACTTCCATAATATCCACAATACACACACACACACACAATGATGATGCTGCTCACACAGGGTGCCTCATCATTTTATGAACGTGTTGCATAGGGACTCATATATATACATACTGTATGCCTTCCTCTCACTATCTGTTGGTCATACAGGCAAAAGACCGAGTAGGTAATCCTCTTATAATCTCTTTCACCTGAACCATCTGCACCACCAGAGGTGGAGAAGAAGACACACGGGGAGACACAATAACTGTGTCTTATCAGGTGAAAAAAGTTCCTAAATAAGTTCTTGGCAATGGTAATGAGGAAACTGTAGGGTTACAGGACGGGCACATTAGATGCACAGGAAAAAGTGATCAGACAAGATGAGAAGGGTTATTCCTGCTTCTCTAAAATTCATGCAGTCTGCTTTCCATCTAACCCAGGAAGTTACTGATATATATTAACAATATTAATATTAACAAGAATCATAATGAGTGAGCAATGCTGAAGAACCAGAATGAGCACGAGAGAGGGAATGAGTAGGGCATGCCTGATATAAATTTGTAAAGCATGCAAACTCAAGGAATTAATTTCCTGTAACTGCTTTTCAAAGCAAAAGCCTTCCTGGGGC
The DNA here is from genome assembly GCF_004916995.1 of Morone saxatilis. Taxonomy (NCBI): domain Eukaryota; kingdom Metazoa; phylum Chordata; class Actinopteri; family Moronidae; genus Morone; species Morone saxatilis. The sequence continues at coordinate 832,748 of NW_023339762.1, read as the reverse complement.
AGGACAACGGCAGTAACAGCTGCCCAGGACAGGCGCTAAAAATAACACCGACCCACCCACCAATGACCACACTTCCCTCAGAGCCATACACACTTACTGTAGGAAGAGGAGAAAGACAGGAGGTCAGCAAAGGGCTAAATGTCTGTTGTAGTCAGTGTAATATATGATTACTGCAGAAGATCTGTTATTAGTGGAAGACACTGCATGAGTCACTCTGTACTGAACTTCACTGCACGGACACACACACTGAGTATGTGCTGGACTGAGTCAGAGGTCACGTCAGGTAGAACTCTGAGCTTTCATAATAACAGTGATCCAACCGCAGTTTTTTTAAGGTTCCACCCACGTACTTAGAGCTGATGACGTTTCCAATGTTTCTGACTGGTATAGCTGTATAGCAGAGTGTGCAGTCATGGTTGGTTTGTGGGGTATCACTATGGGGTATCACTCATTGACTTTGTGTGTCTTTGTATATAGTTTTGTTTGTACGCCCCCTGAGGGCTGTACTATGAAGCTAGGCGACTGGCTTATTCAGGTAACTTAAGGAATACTCTGTGATGTCTGGTTTAACTTCCAGGCTGTTTTACCCGAGATGTGCTGTCATGGAAATCTGCGCTCCATCTCTGAACTGCTTCATGGTTAGCTCCATGTTAAGGCCTCCGCACACCAACCCGACGGCCGACCGTCGGCAGAAAAGCAGTCGGACTGATCA
>NW_023339762.1:823275-832011 GCF_004916995.1 Morone saxatilis | reverse complement strand
TATAAAGGACTGCATTTTTGTAGCTTTCCTTGACGTTAGAGCTGCAATGCATTAGTTGATTAGTTGTACAACTATTAAAATTAACGGCAACTAGGGTCCAATTTTCTCTGATTTTGATTGATTGATCAACATGTTGGACAAACAACCAATCAATTAATTTGAAAAAAAAGAATGACGATTTCATCAAATCATGTTTCTTTAGGGATTCTGTTAAATTGAAACTGAAATCACTATTGACCATTGTTTTGATTTGGGATACAAATGTTTAATTTGGTTGGAATTAGACCCTTTTTCAATGCTGTCTTGTTGGACAGGGCTTTTACCCTAGTGCTGCACAATTAAGTTTGAAATATGGCCATGTGCAATATGCAAATCTCAGAAGCTAGAATTTTTTGATTAAAGGTCAAATGTTTTGGGTGACAGCAGCCTTATAAAGAAGTACCGTTGTTCTAAAAAAAGATTCCTCTTTTGCCTACAAATCTTGTTCCTCAGATGTTTAAGAAAAACCGATGAAAAATTCACATTTCATGATGTATTTAATAGAATTACATTTGTGATGCAATAATGATCATTCCCACATAACTGTTAAATCATATTGGGCAGGTCTAGAATATATGATGTCTATTACTGTTTGGTGCAGCCCCTTACTTTCATGCAGCAAATCAAACCAAACACAGTTGTTGTCTGAACGCACCAAGCAGGGGAGTTGGGTCAGGGGGGTGGCAGGAATATCAGTGTTAACAAAACAGTCAAAGTTAAGACGCGGTCATGACTGCCATGCTGCGGAAAAAAAGTGGCAAATGAACCGGCAAGGCAGCACAGCCCTGTTTCAGGGCTAATAATGATGATATTATATTCAGGATTGGAGACAAAGACTCGGTACTCGCCGATACCTATCCACATCATTTTATGGTTTATCAGAGGAATGTCCGATACTTCAGATCGCTATCGGAACCAGTGCTGACATCTCAAACACAGTGGCCAGTTGGCCCAGCACAGTGCATATGACCCAACCCTTACTCTGGACTCTATTAATACTAGGAGATGCTCAAGGCTTTTCTGCGATATTCCGATTTCCGATATTGGGTTCAACTCTCAATTTCCGATACCGATTATCACCCGTTACCGATATATGCAGGGCTTTTTACACCACAAACTGTTAGGGTAACAACATTAAACATATCTCCTATTGTGGAATTAACACATTATGCCTAATTTTATTTGATGGCCCCACTGGATGCATACATAAATGCAACATGGGCTTCTCCAATGTAAAACACTGTCTGGGGTGCAAAATTAAGGAGAACAAACTTCAACTTCATTTGTACTTAATACTTGGAAAAGAGCGCTACGCTAATCGCCTAGGCTACACGCTTGAAAACGCAGCTAAGCGCTAATCGCTAGCTAAGCGCTAATCGCAGCTAAGCGCTAAGCTGTGTTGTTTTGTTTTTTGATGTGTTTAATTGTATTATGCACCTGAAGGGAGTGCTAATGTAAATTCTAAGCCAATTGTTAGGTTGGTTAAGGAACAGCTCATAGCAGGGTAAAACATTAAGTGCATTGCACTTATTTTGGTTGTGAATATTAAAATCATTCAGCTTTCATGCCGCGTTCGTTTTGTTTCCACCGAACTCGATCTTCCGAGTCGTTTCCTGACGTTACGGACCGGAAAGCTTGCCAAACTAGGGAACGCGCCGAGGTCGGAAAAAATACTCGTGAAGTCGTCTCAACTCAGAGGAGCCCCGAGTTTCAGTTACAAAAGATGGCTACTCCGAGCATCACACGTAGTAAACATTGTGGCTTTTACTATGTTAAGCACTTTTGTCTTGTTGTAACAAAATGAGAAGTCGTACACGATAGCACTGTATACTGTTACTATAGCATGTCGTACAGTCTTATGGCTGTCTAAATACCGCTTAATTAGCTTATTTTTGTAGACTTGTGCAGCTGAAATTTGGCTAGAGGACGCCTCCATGCTTGCTATTTGGACAACAATGGCCGGAGTCTTGAGCAGAAAGCAGAGCAGTAGCGTAACGTTAATCAAAACGGGAATATTCAGATATCAAACTGTGAAATATGATTGGTGTTAATATGCTAATTGAACATGGTGAAATCCGCATGGGGTGCACCCTCGTAAACGAGATAATCAACTATACTATTTAGCGACTTTCCTGGAGGGTCCAACTTTTCTCCTACTCGTGTGTTGTGTGCCGAACAGGAACGCAAAAAACCCCCGGTTATTCGTTTTTCCAACACGGGATGGGTGACGTTCACTTCTCGGAAGCTGAAGGTTCGCGATTACAAGACAAAACGAACGCACCATTAAATTGTTGCTTGTTAGCCACGCGGTTAGCAACCAACCCAGTCTAGCGTTTTAGTTTGTTTGTTGTTATACGTTCATTTAGGCGCGCGCCGGTAAAAGTTCCCATGCTGCGTTCAATGCAGCTCGGAAATTGCTGAAGCTACAGAACAAAACATCGGTTTATAAAATACCGATTCGATCAATCCCGATATTTAATTTTTTTTTGTTGAATTATTCGGGGCCGATATTATCGGACATTCCCTAGCTTAATACATTTTTCATTTTCATTCTCTAAGAATCAAGCTGCATCAACAGCTTTGTAGGGTTGCACCAGTATGAAGCAATGTGCCTTTAAGCCGGAGTACCAAGATTGATGCATGCATTACATCTATTCTTGGCCATTACAATATTCCGGATTTGAAAAATGTTTCTTTTGCATTACAGGACAAAGAAAGCATATTGTAGCTATAATTGTGTACTAAGCATGTCAAACTACACAGATTATGGGCTGGAAAATGTGTGCACCATTCTGGTTAGGTTCCCTTTTGCTTTATGGATGAGCTACAATAAACGGCTGAATGAACATGGAGTCAGAGTCAGATTGAGTGAGTCACAGTTAGAGTGTCTGCCCCCCTCTGCTCTGTATCTGTTTCATGCAGGGCTGTTAGCTCAGGGGGCCTGATTATTAGCTGAATTAGGTCCTCTAACAGTGAAGCCCTGCACGGCCACAATGGACTCACTGCCTTCACTTGGGCTCAGAGGAGAAACACAGACAGGAAGCGTGTTTGTGGTTTTGGAAGAAGATTCCCACCAGCTCAGCCTGAGCGGCCGTCTGTTTTTGGTGACCTATTACAGCAAACACTTGGATTCCATGACATTTCCCCCTTGGAACACAGGGTCAAAACAGGGACTCTGTTTATTTCAGAGTACTACTACAGTATGTGCTATTGCCGAGAATCCTGGTCATCCATCTGAAGACAGGCAGCTCGTTCAGATGTCATAATAAAGGGGTTGGCGAGGGATGCAGAGGCTGCAACCGCAGCTGACAGTATTTTAATGACATCAATGTCATCAATAAATATTTCATGTAGTTAGAAAACATTGGGATTGTACTTAAAGGACCAGTGTGTTAAGATATAGTGTCACTACCAGTGTTAGTTGCAGATTAACAACTCATTTGTTTCACCCTCCATTTTGAAACACAAATGGAGGAAAATATGGTTGGCCGCGAAATGCACCAAAACAATTGCAAACATTCCTATTCTAGAGCAACTGTTTTTCTGGTCTTGGGTTAAGAGTTCTCTATTTTCAGCTTTATTATACATAATGAATACATACCTTGAATATTATTATTCCATTTCTGACAATAGCATTCCTTCTTTAAATGTTACACACTGGGACCTTTTAAAGGAGAACTGGATACCGGGTTGGGAGGCGGGGTCCGTTCATTTCCTATAGAAGTTGTTGGTCCTTTTGAGCTGAAAAACCGAATCACCCTGGGGATTTTCCGCTTATGTTTCAACATCATTACAGCCCATAGAGCAAGTTGCATTAAAACTCATGACTTTTCACCGGGCCCTAGCTGCTGACTTCCAGTTTAGCCCTCTTGCTAACAGGAATGGGTATACATTCGGCCATTTGCATTAAGCTTTGTATCATTTAGAATGTTGCCCAGTCATAATTTTTGAAATGGTCGGTGCATCATCCCTCGACTTCCCTGGAGAGGGGGAGAAATACGGATTTCAAGTGTTTGCACTTCCTGCTTCCAATGATGTAAAAATCTTCATTTTGCGTCAATTGGGAAGCAGGAAGTTCTCATATCTATGCTAAGGAGGTGAGACTAGCCAAACACTACTTCCTCAGTTTTTTTTCACTCACGCTTACAGACCTATCACAGATCAGGGGGTGACTTACACTTGCACAAACTAAAAATATTAACCGCCATCTTCTTTTTTTGGAAGCTAACGGAGCGGCTGTCGGGAATCACAGACGTTACGACTCACGACTATGGTATCATCTAATATGGAAGAAATTTTTGAAAGTGTGACTGTCGAATCAGATGTTCGGTGGCTACCTTTATTAGCCGCAATATAGCGAAGAAGCAGCTGAGGCTTCTGGCCGCCGGAGCAGAGGGACCTTGCCTGTCGGCGGATGAGAGCCGGACCGGCTCGAGCTGGGGCGGACTGCTTGGGTGCCTGTGCTCTCACTGTGCGTTCTTACGGACACAGGGACGTTCCGACTGTTAAACGTGAGTGTTTCTATTTTCTTTCTTTATCTAACAACGTGGCATGATTATACAATTTGTTCAGCATTATCAACGAAGTTATTTCCCCGGTTAATACGTAACGTCAGCAACTGGAACTAGGCTTCTTTATTGCACAAACAGCTTGCATTGCATTGGCTAACTACTGTGGCACGCTAAACACAAAGACCATGCATCGCTAACTGTGCTTGCCTCAATGGTTCTTTGCTAGACAATATCGGCCTAACAGGCCTTCTGGAATGGGGTCCTGGCAAGGCAGAGATGGGTCGAGGCCTTATTCGTGTCGTTTTACCCGGCTTTGTGGTTGCAGGCTATCCAACAGGAAATATCCAGCTCCAGGGATCGCCAGTACTGCGCGGCCACCAAGGAAGTTGAGGACGCTCAGGGAGGACTTAACTGTCATTGTTAACATTTATTTATTTTTGTTGTGTTGATATATTTCTGTAAACAAATGGTTTACATTCACGTTGTGTGCTTGATACTGTTAGTGGGAGCCCGGCCTTGGGAGCTGTGCATTGTGGGAGTTGTTGTCTTTTTAAGACAAATGCGGCCCTAAAGTCACTTTTCTGTCTTTTCTCGGGTCAAATAGGCACCAAATTCAAAATTATGTTACATTTTCGACTACATATATACCAACTTTCAATAAATAATTAAATGTTTTCCACGGGTGAAATGTCCCTTTAACAAATGCTATCAGACAAATGGGATCAAATTCTGATTAGTGAAACAAGCCATTAGTGGGAATGTATCCGGTTGCATCCACCTAGGCCTGTAGCGACACGTCGGACGTTCAAATTTTTTGCGTTGACGCTTCGACAGCTTGACACACACACGTGTGAGACCAAAACATTGCAGAATGGAAACGAAACAGCAACCTTCCTCACAGGAATTTCCAATAAAAGCCCTATAAAAGAAAAAGTCCTAAAAAAACAGCTCGCCCTAAATCATCGAAGGTATACTTCAGAATTTAGTCCCAAACAGGGAAAGGGTGCTCGTTATTTGCGCTCTTTGCTGTTGGTGGTATGCCAACTCCATTTTGGCAATGTGGGGGAGCATCTGGGGCGGAGGCGCCCCGCTCGTAGGGAGGGAGACGGTTGGGCAGGTGGTTGCTGGCGTTGGCTGGGTTGGTTTATGTTTGTGTGGTGTGTTGGTGTGCTTGGGTCTCCGCACTTCGGGTGGTGCTGCTGGTGTCTTGGGCTCTCGGGTTGGCTGGCTAACGTTAACGTTGGCTAGCTTACTTGGCCCGCCTAGGGACAGCTGGTGTTTAGCTAACATTTAGGTTATCATCTAATGGTTGGGCTTTGAATGGTTTGCTTGACTTACGGGCTTGCCAGAACAACACCGCTATCTATTTGTAGCTAACTTGGCTGCGCGGGTGCGGCTTGGGCCGCTGGCTGCCGCGGGCGGGCTGTGCGGGGGGCTGCGCGCGCGGGGCGCGCTGCATGGCGGCAATGGAGATTGATTTTGCCAGCGTTGGTGCTTGCTTGTTGTTGTTTTCCCTTCGGAGTTGCAAAGGGGTGCCTCCGTTTTCAGCAGGGGGAGAGAGCTTTTAAGATGCCATTGTTAAGCCTAGCACCACCAAAGTGCACAGCTGCTAGATCTTAGCTAATGGTAGCAAACGAGATTTGCAGTCTAGCTTTTTAAATTATCTGTGCTACGTTAGCTAACTCACGTTAATTGTCCAATTAGTCGTTTAGATTTTAGTCGATCTAATCGATAAAATTAATCGCCCGATTAAATCGTTTAAGAAATTAATCGTTTACCCCAGCCCTACATCCACTATTTACACTACTTTTCTTTCACAATGTAAGCTTATGGTCTTTTTGGGCCAGTGTACATTACGTGACAGACACCTTTGCTGTAATTCCAATATCAATAACAGTATCAGAAATTCTTCCAATACGTCCTAAAAAGCTATGTCAGATATCAGCAACTATTTATGTCTTACCGGATGTCTTACCGATCCGATAGCATGTAAGTTGTTAGCCCCTGCTACTACTACCTGTAAAGTTATGACCCGCCCTGCTCTGACTCTGACAAAGGGTTATAACCTTGGCCTGCATACAAAAAAACAATTATACAGGCTCAGTAGCATAACTGGATAATGCGATATGTAAAATTCAGCTATCAGAATCAGTATCAGTAAGGAAAAAATGGTATGGGAATATCTCTAGCTGTAAGTACATGGTTTGGCCACTATGCTAAATTGGCGTCAAAGCTTGCCGCACTTCCTGGGGACTGAAAATGTTTGAAATTATGACAAATATCCATCACAACATACCAGATCCCAAACTATATTCTAATTGCTTATTTTTATAGTCCCCTGGTGTAATTCCCCGTCAGTATTATCTGTTATTCTGCTGAGTCAGAGTTTGTCTTATTTTGGACTAAATTAAAGTTGACGATGAAGTTCAATATTTCACATCATCATTTAAACAGTTTTTTCAGTAAAATTTGCAAAAATTATCATTCCCACACTACTCGTGAATCATATAATAATATCTGTCAAAATAATATCTAGCTATATGATGTTTTTACAATCTTGTGCTTCCGTAAATAAAATGAGAACATTTGGAATCAATATATTGGATTTTTTTATGCAGCAACGCACCAGGTCACATACCTCGTAGGTGTAAAAACCTACTTGGCAATAAACAATTCTGATTCTGATTCTGATTCTGATTTAAACAACTTAATTCAGTCATAAATTGTTAAGCCAACTCTAATGCATGATATATATTTAATGTTCCATCTGCACAACACCACTCCACTCCAGCCACAAATATTTCCCCACATTTGAGTGACAAAGCTGACACTCACTATGAGAGTGGTTCACACCCTGGGGGTCAGGAGGCCTTCTTGGTTGTAAGGGGTGTTAGAAAACAAAAATATACACATCAGTAGGCATTATCATCTCATCAACAAAAAAAAAAATTCAATTGCCATTTTTAAAATTCGGATTATTCTTGAAGATAAAAACTTTAAAGACCTGAACACAAGCTATATTCACAGAGCCTTCACTCTCTGATAAACAGACTCATATTGCATTAGAAAAGTTAAAACAACCAAAGAAAACACTGAATTTGTCAATTGTCTGTATGAAAAAAAAAAAGTTCCTACCAGGAAAACTCTTCTGTGATCAATATGAACAAGTAATCAATTCAATCACTGGGGCTTGTTTGGTATATTATTACTTATATTAATGCATATTAATGGATGTCCCCTGCTACCATTCACCATTACTTTATTGTAAAAACACAGCGGAATATTGCACAACAAGCACAGCAACAAGGTGACATTCACTGTACTGAAGCTACAGCTCAAGCTACAAGTACAGCAGAATGTACAGATTTGTAAACCGGGTTTGGCACGCTGGTTCCTCCATACAGCAGTGAGCGGGGACATGTCGGGGTGACAGGACCGGACTGCAGCACAGAAAAGCTACTAAACAAGACAGAGAAGATGCCCTGTGGGATTCCAACATAACAGCTAAGCCCCCCAACCTAAATTAGGAGGACAACTATGACTTAGCTAGTGAGCATAGCGGGATAAACAGGTAGTAAGATACGAGGATGGGTATTTAAACCAACGTACATGTTTGCTGCGGTGTTCTGGCTCCTCTCCTCACCAGCTCACTCAAATCTTTTCTTTATCCGAAGAAGAAGAAAACCAAGAAAACCAGAGGCTGTCGAGAGGAATAAACCAGTCAGATATGTTCCGAGCACAGTTCTTCTCTCAGTCCATCAGCGCGGTTGTTAGCGGTGTTTAGTCCGGTAGAAACTATCCTGTACACTCCTTCAGTGGGAGCTTTCTCCCATGCAGCCAGCAGTGCAGTGTCCGCTCAGCCAGCGTTAAGCGCTCCGCAGTTAATATCAACACTTCCGGTTGGCACTTTCAAATTAAATATCGGTTGGTCAATGGGCTGAACCTCTATAGAAGCCCATTTCCGCCAATGTGAAAAAAGAAAAAGCTTCTGTAAGTCATTATAGTGAGAAACCTTATCAAGGTATCTAAAAAATATTAAGAAACCTTCTCAAAATATTGACTAAGTATATGTAAATAATGACTTAGTATCACAAAGTCATTATTTTGAGCTACTAAGTCATTATTAGGGACCGAGCACTGACCAGTGCAAGGCCCTATTGTAATGCAAGGAATTATTATTATTATT